>NC_091072.1:67322045-67625075 GCF_032405125.1 Capricornis sumatraensis | reverse complement strand
GGAAGGTAGGGCGCCTCTCCCCTGATGGCACAGCAGAAGTAGGAGGAAGAGGATCCAGTTCATTTGTTTTTCTCTCATTAGGCCCCTGCAAAAATAAAGACAAAGGATTTAATTGCACTGTTTTTTGCTTCTATCTCTAGAAAAGCCGAATTGGTAATTGCATGAACTTGTTACTGTGCCTTGCACTTACAGGGTAATATAATTTTAACTATTGCTTCCTAATCATAGGGTTTTCATTATTCTGAAAATCCCATTCAGCATGTGTTCCATTTTCACTTTTATGAAGTTCTTCGTGGAAAAATGGGAGCTGCATCTTTGAAAGACCCAAGCAGAGTTGAAGCTGTGACTTGCCCAAAGCCATTTCCAACTGTGAGAAGCAAAGCATGACTGTGGTTTTCATCCTCCTTTGATGAATAACGCTGTTGGCAGAGACCATATGCTCTGTCTCGCTTTAGGGTCCGGTGGCACTGCACAGCAGAGGGATAATCACATCGAGCCCAGGATGGTTTGTTGGGTGGTAGTAACGGCAGAAGTAATGGCAGTCATTAACATCATGCTGCTAATGGCAATGGGCCTTCAGACCACAGGACGTTGGTCAAGGACAGGTCACTCTCAAAAGCTGTCTGGAAGGGATTACACATCATTCCTTGTTCTTTCCTAGAGAGCTTTGCGTCTGAGAATTAAAGGGGCAGTCTTGAGTCTGCCATTTCTTGAATCTACATTGTGGTGCTTTTGATATTTCCAGACAATCTCCCTTAGGTGAGAATCAAAGTGGACTCACACAAACCTGAATTCATTCATAGAAAGGTAACAGGAAATATCCTTGGGATGTTCCACTCCAAATTCAACAAATATAATTTTTGCAATACCAGAATGCAGACACAGTGCTAAAAGCTGTGAAGGCTTTGAAGATTAGAATGGTTATGGTTCTTTGGGACCTACTCCCCAGGAATGGAGGGATGTACTTACAAAGAACTCTAATGTAGAGCAACATGTGATGTCATGTATGTGTTACAAGAGAACTGGACTACTGGAGTAGGGGGGAATTGGTTCAGACTACAATGATTTGAGAAGGTATACCTGGACTACAGGGGAAAAAATACTTGAGTTAAGCGTCTCTGCAAATTTCACAAAGGTGACCTTGAACAAATCATTTAATCTCTTACTTGTCAATTTTATCATCTTTAAAAGAGAAGTTGTATTGTTCAGTGGCTAAATTATGTTTGACTCTTTGTGACCCCATGGGCTGTAGCACACCAGACTTTCCTGTCCTTCACTATCTCCCAGAGTTTGCTCAGATTCATATCGAGTGAGTCCATGATGCTATCTAACCATCTGATCCTCTGTCATCCCCTTCTCCCCATGCCCCCAATCTTTCCCAGCATCAGGGTCTTTTCCAATGAGTTGGCTCTTCGCATCGGATGGTCAAAGTGTTGGAGCTTCAGCTTCAGCATTAGTCCTTCCAATGAGTATTCAGGGTTGATTTTTTTTAGGATTGACTGGTTTGATCTTGCAGCCTAAGGGACTCTCAAGAGTTTTCTCAACCACCACATTTCAAAAGCATCAGTTCTTTGGTGCTCAGCCCTCTTTGGACATCCTCCATGGATGGAGGAGCCTGGTGTCCACGGGGTTGCAAAGATTCAGACACGACTGAGTGACTTCACTCACTCACTCACAGCCCTCTTTATGGTCCAACTCTCACATCCACACATGACTACTGGAAAAACCATAGCTTTGACTATATGGACTTTGTCAGCAAATTGATGTTTCCATTTTTTAATATACTGTCTAGGTTTGTCATAGCTTTTCTTCCAAGGAGCAAGCATCTTTGAATTTCATGGCTACAAAAAAAAAAGTACTTATCTTAAAGATTATTGGTAGGGCAATGAATACCTCTCACTGAAAATTTTATTTTAACAAAACTCTGAATTCTAGGTGGGATTGGCCAGGTAGAAACAGGCGGAAAAGCAATTCCAGGTGAGGAGGACAACATGGATAAGGGCCCACTGGTAGGAAGGCGCTTTTCTGGTTTAGCATGGAGTTGGTATTGATATTTGTGTGTATGTAGGTCTCTGCTGTGTGTGTGTGTGTGTGTGTGTGTCTCCTTTCTTTGTTAGGGTAATCTTCCTCTACCATCTTCCCTTACAGCAGCACCTCTAAAATATTATTAAACCCCAAGACAGAGGCAAGTTATTTTGTAAATTATATCTGCAGAGACATTTGCACAAAAAGAAAAAAATGAATAAATAGATAATATTTAGATTTCTTGACTCATACAGAGTCATGCTTAGATGATGACTCAGGAGCAAATTGAAATTTATTGCTGTTACCTTAACAAAGGGAAGACATCGTGTATAGCAGATAGTCCGAGAGCCAACAAATGTATTTTTATGGTCTGGTTCTAACTCACAGAATTCTGCCAGTAGGCTCACAAGCATTTATAAGATTGCAGGAACACAATAAGATTTAGCATAAAAATTAGAATAGGTAGAATTTTATAAACAACATTACCTTACCTTTGTTGGTGCTTTTTAGTTTACGAAGTGCTTTCTTCATTGTCAAAGTTTATACTCACTGCAAACCTGGAAGAGAAGTGTTTCTGATATTACTCTGCCTGCTTTCCAGATGTGGAAACTGGTTCCATGAAGTTATGTGACTTTTTGTGAATTTTGCACCCAACAAGTGCTAGAACTAAAACCTTAAACTTTGGACTGTTGCTCCAGGATTCTTTCCAGCACATTATGTTGTCTTAGGGAAGATGCAGTCGGCCCACTTTTTTTTTTTTTTTTTTTTTTTGAGTAAGCAAGTCCAGAGGGTTGAAGTGGTGCACTCAAGATTACATAGTTGATGGCTTCTTTGGGCCTAAAACCCAAATTTCCTAGCATCTTGCCCAGAGCTCTTTTCATAATGCAAGCTATAGAGGACACATGTTCAAACTAAAGCACTGCAGAATCCTTCCACATGGTATGGATCCCATAGGACAATATCACTGTAAATGTCAGGTGGTAAAATTCCATAGGAAATTTCAAGGAAAATAAATACAAGCTGAAATATATGACACACCATACTTTGGGCTCTTGAATTACTTTAACTCATTTAATCCTCCCAAATACCCTCTGAGGTAACTGTGGCTGTCATCATTATTTTATCATTAGGGAAACAGATACAGAAAAATAATCTGACCAGGGATACATAGCCAGAAAATGGTAGGTGGGAACGCAGATTTAGGCAGTAAGGCCCTGGAACCTGATCCTTAGGCACTCAGCTATTAAGTCAAAATGCACCAATAGTTGGAATTCAAAACAGGTTTTGAAATGAAGTCACATTTTCTTAGGAAACTCTTTAAACAAATTGAGCAAATTAATCATGAAAAAGCAGTATAGGGTAATGTTTAGAATAATTAAGCGTGTAAGTAATGACAATTATCCATCATATCTAGTCACTAAGTACTTATACTCCTTGGTTTTTAAGATCACAGCACATTCAGAAGCTATATGTTATTGCACTTTCATATTTATTTTAAGATTGAGATATAATTGGTGCTGTTGTTGTTTAGTCACTAAGGTATGTAGTTTTGTGACTACATGGACTGTAGCCCACCAGGCTCCCCTGTCCATGGGATTTCCCAAGCAAGAATATTCGAGTGGATTGCCATTTCCTTCTCCAGGTTCCCAGGGGATCTTACTGTCCCAGGGATTGAACCTGCATCTCCTGCATTGGCAGTCGGATTCTTCACCACTGAGCCACCAGTTCAGTTCAGTTCAGTCGCTCAGTCATGTCCGACCCTTTGCGGCCCCATGAATTTCCATCACCAACTCCTGGAGTTCACTCAAACTCATGTCCATCGAGTCAGTGATGCCATCCAGCCATCTCATCCTCTGTTGTCCCCTTATCCTCCTGCCCCCAACCCCTCCCAGCATCAGAGTCTTTTCCAATGAGTCAACTCTTCTCATGAGGTGGCCAAAGTACTGGAGTTTCAGCTTTAGCATCATTCCTTCCAAAGAAATCCCAGGGCTGATCTCTTTCAGAATGGACTGGTTGGATCTCCCTGCAGTCCAAGGGACTCTCAAGAGTCTTCTCCAACACCACAGTCCAAAAGCATCAATTCTTCAGCGCTCAGCTTTCTTCACAGTCCAACTCTCACATCCATACATGACCATAGGAAAAGCCATAGCCTTGACTAGATGGACCTTAGTCGGCAAAGTAATGTCTCTGCTTTTGAATATGCTGTCTAGGTTGGTCATAACCAGGGAAGCCCATAATCGGCATACATCACTGTATAAATGTGAGGGATACAGAGTAATGATTTGACTTTCATACCTCATGGAATGATTGCCACAGTAAGTTTAGTGAACATCCATCTCATCTTTTTCCTGTGACAAGTCTTGGTGATATCTAAGTGATGACTCTTGGTTTTCGTATGTAACGTACAGCCATGCTAACTGTATTGACCATGTGGTGCATTATACCCTAGTAATTATTATCTCATATCTGAAAGTTTGTTCCTTTTGATTCCTTTTTTCCACTTCCCCCAACTCCAGTCCCCCACTTCTGGTAACCACAAATCAGACCTCTTTTTCTGAGTTGGTTTGTTTTTGAAGTTGTTGACCTATAGTTGCTCTGTCAGTTCATGTTACACAACATAGTGGTTCAACATTTCTGTATGTTTCAAGTATGCGCACCGCCGTAAATCCACTTGCCATCTACCACCACACGAAGGTATTACATAGCTATCGACTCTACACCCCGCACTGTGCATTTCATACCTGACTCACTTATTTTACAGCTGAAGATTGTACCTCCTCCTTCCCCCTTCCTATTGCTTTCATCCCTCTTTCCTCTCCTCTCTGGTAACCACCTGTTCATTCTCCATATCTGTGACTATTTCATGTGTCTGTTTAGTTATGTTTGTTTATTGGTCTTGTTGGTTAGATTCCACACATAAGTGAAATCATATGGTATTTGTCTTTCTCTGTCTTACTTATTTCACTCAGCCTAATACCCTTTATGTCCATCCATGTTGTTGCAAATGGCAAGATCTCATTCTTTTTTTATATATAGCCGAGTAATATTTCATTGCATACCGCATCTTCTTTATTCATCCATCTATTGAAAGACACTTTGGTTGTTTCCATACCTTGGCTACTGTAAATAATGCTGCAATGGACATAGAGGGTACATATACCTTTTTAAATTAATCTTTTTGTTTTCTTTTGATAAATACCCAAGAGTGGAATTGCTGGATTGTACGGTAATTCCATTTTAAATTTTTTGAGGAATCTCCATATTGTTTTCCACTATTATTGCATTAAAAAAAAAAAACCTATGCATTGCATTTGTGCTCATTCAAATTAACATGTCTATTATTAGTCTGACCTACTGAAGTTTCCTATCCATTCTACGCTTGACTTTATTATCAAATAGTGATGATACCTTGGGCTTATGAAGAATTTTCTAAGGAAATTTAGATTATGGCACATCAGAACAGTTAGGATTGCATGGACTTTTTCTCTGTGTGTGTCAGAAAAAGAATGAGGGTGGTGCAGATGCCCGGAGTGACATGGCCAGTGGAGACGAACAGGGTTACTGCTCCTGTCTCTAAGATGCTGCTCCAGGGTTCAGTGGAGAGAGCAGAGGGAGCATCATTTCTGGAGTCACACAGGCAGCTGGTCCTGTTATCTTCTGTTCCTTACAGTGAACTCAGCCACTAGGTACAGATCCTGTAGCTAGAACACTCAAGGAATTCCTCTGGTTTCTGTGTGTTCTGAGACTGGAAAGATGTAGTCTCATTGCTAGAAATTTTTACTAAACTCAACAGAGATTACACATAATGAATGAACAACCAACTCCAAGTCTCCATGAAGCCTTGCATTCCGTGTGAAGCATCACCTAGGAAACCTGCCTTGCTGAAGGTGTGCCACTTGTGGGTAGCTGATTACTCAAGAGCCCCTTGTTGTTGCTGTTCACTCAATCATGTCTGACTCTTAGCGACCCCATGCACTGCAGCATCCCAGGCTCCTCAGAGTTTGCTCAAATTCATGTCCATTCAGTCAGTGATGCCATCCACCCCTCTCATTCTCTGTCACCCCCTTCTCCTCCTGCCCTCAATCTTTCCCAGTATCAGGGCCTTTTCCAATGAGCTGGCTCTTCACATCAGGTGGCTAAAGCATTGGAGTTTCAGCATCAGCATTAGTCCTTCCAATGAATATTCAGAGTTGACATCCTTTAGGATGGACTGATTGGATCTTCTTTCTGTCCAAGGGACAGAGTCTTCTCCAACACCACAATTCAAAAGCATCAATTCTTCAGCGGGAGGGATGAAAATACAGAGCCAACTAGAATCATGACAAGGAAACAGAGCCTTCATTCCCCTCTCCTCTTTTTGTCCCCTTATTTCCAGAAGTTCTAATTCCACCAACAATTTTAGTAGTTAAGCAGTTCCTGAATGGCAGGAAAACCAAAAGCCATTAATTCTGTTTATAAAGAGCAATAACAATTGGAGGAGTGTCAAAATTTTGTGGCTACATTTGTCTTGTCTTTACAAATTAGTTAAAATGGATAACAATAATAAGAAGTTAATTGCTTGTTTAGTCTTTGTGATGTGGCAGATGCTATAGAACCATGATTTCATTTATTCCTTACCATAACCACAAGAAGCTGCTATTTGGACTTAGAATTGAGTCTTAGAACTGTATCAATACGATTTAGTTACTATTTCATGAAAATTTTGCCTGGGAAAGACAAGACTATAAACCAATAAATAACTTCTCTGTTTGCTTCAGGAAATTTCTGCAGATCTCATCATGGGCAAACTTCTCATCAAAACATAGTTACCCATCAAGACTTGCTTTAAGACCCTCACCTCCTTGTATCCATCTATCCTAAACTATTACTTCAGGAACTTAGCTCAATTTTATGGCAGTTCCCTTCTTGAAAGACCTGCAGGAAGTCCCTTGAACCCAGAGCCCAAACCCTACAAAGATCCTTCCCTGATTTTCCTTTTCTGAGATGCTATTAAGACTTTCTCATAGAAATGTTTCCCTTACTCAATTGTCTGGTAGTATTTTGGAGACCTCAATGATCCCTATTTTACAATTGAGCAAAGAAAAACCCAGAGCGTTTCAGTAATTTGTCCAAGTCTACCCACTTAGTTAAGAGGTTCCTATCCAGGACTGTCTGACCCCAGCCCATATTCCCCATTACTCTGCTACTCTACTTTTAGTTGGAATTAGTTGGAATTTAGCTGGCTAAATTTAGTTGGAATTTTGCCAATTTTTTTCTGTTTTAAGCCTGAATTTATTTGACTTTCTAAAATTATATATGTGTGTGTGTATATATATATATATATATATATATATATGAAGTTGGTGCAAATGTAATTGCTGTTTTGCATTGTTGGACTTAGCCCTTTGATATTAGAATATATTCTTAAATAAATGTGGTTATCTTATACATTATTTTAATATGCATTTCTCACTTTATGTTTTTTTGCTATTGACATTACTTGCTGTTTATTTTATATTTATTTTAGACTATAGAATAATGTTAGACAAAAAGCAAACGAGCAATTTTTTTATTTGAGTTCAAGATGGATTGTAAAGCAGCAGAGACAGTTCTCAACATCAACAACACATTTGGCCCAAGAACTGCTAATGAATGCACAGCGCAGTGGTGGTTCAAGAAGTTTCCCAAAGAAGATTAGCGCCTTGAAGATGAGGAGCTAGTGACTGGCCATCGGAAGTTGACAACAACAATTGACAGTCATCATTGAAGCTAATCCGCTTAACAACTACATGAGAAGTTGCCAAAGACTCAGAGCCAACCATTCTATAGTCATTTGGCATTTGAAGCCAGGTGAAAAAGCTTGATAAGTGGGTGCCTCATGAGCTAACCACAAATCAAACAAAATCGTCGTTCTGAAGTGTTGTCTTCTCTTATTCCACATGACAACAACGAACCATTTCTCAATGGTGTGATTGTAACTTGAGATGAAAAGTGCATTTTATACAACTGGTGATGATCAGTTCAGTGGTTGGACCAAGAAGCTAGGTCCCAAAGCCAAACCTGCACCCAGAGAAGGTCATGGTCACTATTATTGGTCTGCTGCCCTTCTGATCCACTACAGATTTCAAATCCTGGTGAAACCATTATATCTGAGAACTGTGCTCAGCAGATCGATGAGATGCACTGAAAACTGCAATGCCTGCAGCTGGCTTTAGTCAACAGAATGGGCTCCATTCTCCATGACAATGCCTGACTGCGTGTTGCACAACCAACACTTCAAAAGTTGAATGAATTAGGCTATAAAGCTTTGCCTCATCCACCATATTCACTTGACCTCTCCCCAACCAACTACCAGAGAAGGCAATGGCACCCCACTCCAGTACTCTTGCCTGGGAAATCCCATGGACGGAGGAGCCTGGTGGGCTGCAGTCCACGGGATCGCTAAGAGTCAGACACGACTGAGTGACTTCACTTTCACTTTTCACTTTCATGCACTGGAGAAGGAAATGGCAACCCACTCCAGTGTTCTTGCCTGGAGAATCCCAGGGACGGGGGAGCCTGGTGGGCTGCCATCTATGGGGTCGCACAGAGTCGGACACGGCTGAAGTGACTTAGCAGCAGCAACAGCAGCAACCGACTACCTCTTCTTCAAGCACCTTGACAATGTTTTGCAGGGAAAATGCTTCCACAACCAGCAGAAGACAGAAAATGCTTTCCAAGAGTTCATAGTATCCTGAAGCAAGATTTTTATGCTGTAAGAATAAACAAACTTACTTTGCCTTGGCAAAAATGTGTTGATTGTAATGGTTCCTATTTCGATTAATAAAGATGTGTTTGAGCCTAGTTATAATGATTTAAAATGAATGATCCGAAACTGCAATTACTTTTGTACCAACCTAATAATATATGCCAATTGTATCTCAATGTTTTAAAATGGTCATTTTCCAAAGGTAATGGAAAACTAAGTCATTATCTTGGTAACTGCTAACTAAAAGGAAATATTAAGCCAAAAAAAAAAAAAATCCAAACAGTGGTCCCAAGAAAGGCAGTTGCCCTGTGCCCTTACGCATTTAAGTAGCTGCAGAAATTTAACACTCAATTTCAAAATAAATTTCAACAATGACGATTCACCCACATTCTTTAAATGAAGACTGTAATTCAACCAAGGGCCAGGAGAGCCAAAATTATAATTGGTTAATTTTTAAAATATTAGTGAATTATTCAGCTGGTATATTCGTTTCCTAGGGCTGCCATAACAAATTCCTGCAAAATTGGTGATGTAAAACAACAGAAATTTATTCTCTCACAGTTCTGAAGCCCACAAGTCCAAAATCAAGATGTCAGCAGGGCCATGCTCCCTGTGGGGGTCCCCAGGGACAATGTGATCCATGCCTCTCACCTTCTGGTGGCTCCTGGAAACTTTGCCTTTCCTTGACCTGAGGCCGATATTTCTAATCTCTGTTTCTATCCTCACATGACCTCCTCTCTGTATCTTCTCCTTTTCCACCTCTTATAAGGACACTTGTCAATGGATTTAAGTTTACTTTGATTGAGGATGATCTCATCTTGAGACCTTTGTCTTAATTACATCTGCAAAGACCTGTATTCCAAATAAGTTCACTTTCTAAGGATCCAAGAACCACATCATTTGGGGGCCACAATTGAACCCACTACAGCCAGTAACCTCTATTACTGACCCTGTGCTATTATCAGCAGTATGTCTAAAATAAAAATGCCAACCAAAAATAATACAAAGAATAATGTAACAAGTAGTTAATGACAATACTTTGGCCTCCTAATATGAAGAGCTGACTCAATGGAAAAGACCCTGATGCTGGGAAAGATTGAGGGCAGGAGGAGAAGGGGACGACAGAGGATGAGATGGTTGGATGTTATCACCGACTCAATGGACATGGTTTTGGGTGGACTCCAGGAGTTGGTGATGGACGGGGAGGCCTGGCATGCTGCAGTTCATGGGGTCGCAAAGAGTCGGACACGACTGAGTGACTGAACTGAACTTAATGACAGTTCATTTTCTGGATTCCATCATGTGTCTTATGCACATAATTGTAGCAATAATAATGATTCCCATTCATATTTAACTTCACAGTTTGCAAAAGGCTTGTTAATAAATTACATAGCTAGATGTCCACAAAAATAGATTCTTACAATTCTGTGGTACACAAGGGAAGTATAATAAAAAAGAATAATGTAACAATATCTCCTTTAAATATATGCACTCTGAAAAAATTGATATTAAAGCATTTTCTATGGGGTATTCCAGTGATCATGATGTTTGAATATCAAAATGCGTATATGTAATGTTTAAATATCTTATTCATATTATTGATTGTGATGTATATACAATAACTTTGTGATCAGTTTTCAGAAATGTAATAAATGTTTGTCTAGAGCCTTTAATGTTCTAGGCACTAGGGGAGGTACATCAATAATAACAGTGTGGTTTTGCCTTCTCCAGTTTGAAAAAAGGGAAAAGTGAAAAGGAAGATGATGAAGTGGTAACTTGGTCCCAACCTTAAGCCATCAGTGGAAGAACATAGTGAGGCTCAAAATATGATTCCTGTATATGTTAGCAAAATTATTTGTAAAAACTTACAGTGTATTCTTCCTTTTTTACCTCCACATTGACAGTATAGTAGGTTCATTTCTGAACCACAGCATTTAGTCAATGAGAATTTCTCAAACTGTTTTGACCCTGTGGTAATACACTTTGCATTGTGATCAAGTATATGCGTCCCTGAAATCAGTTTCACAATACAATGTTTACTCTTAGAACCACAATACCACCTAACATTTTCTATTCCATTGTATTTCATTAGTGATCGAAATTCAAAACTCACTAATGGGTAACCACAGTTAATTAAATAGCATTACCCACTCCTCTCCATATTGACCCAATATACACACCTTAACAAGATTTCATAGTGAGTGGCATTCTCGCATTTTGTGCACAAAATGTTAGTTGCTCAGTCCTATCTGACTCTTTGCAACCCCCTAGACTGTAGCCCACCAGGCTCATCTGTCCATGGACTTCTCCAGACAAGAATACTGATTGAACCTGGGTCTCCTGCATTGCAGGCAGATTCTTTACCATCTGAGCCAAATAATCAGATATAGCCTCATTCATGTGTACTTTACTGGGAGCAATATTTCTAAGGGCTGTAAAGACACGGTTAAATAGTTGGGGAAAAAACACGTTAAATGATTGTACATTAGCTTTCACACTGTTCGAACATATTTTTTCCCCTGGAATACACTAAAGCCTTTACAACATTAATAAATGATATTCTACATCTGGTCCCTTTCCTCCATAGACCAATGTTTGCAACCGCTTTATAATAACTTCAGCTTGCTCACAGCTTTGGGTTGCCATGGCACTGATTCTTGCTATGTCTGTGTGATCTTTCAGTTCTCCAGCTCTCCACTGGTTCAGTCTGCTGAGTGACTGACTTCTGTGACTCTGCTCCAGATTCTCAGCAGGTCTTTCGGTGGTTCAGCATGGTCAGCGGCTCACATCTGGTCCAGTCAGCAGCGGCCTGATTAAGGGGCTCATGGAGGACCTGTGGTGGCATTTCCACAAGTCTCTAAGAGGGTAGGGAGCAGTCAGGGTCCCAGCAGAAGTACATGAGGCACCAAAATTGGGAAAAGTGGGGAAGATTTTAATAAAAATGTGATTTAAAAAGGTCTGGGCAAGGTGTGAGAAACCACGAGGGAGACTGGTAGAGTGTCCTTAGGTTAGTAATTAGTAATCACGGCACACCATTACCGTGGGTTGGCCCAGAGGGGCAGTGGGAGGGAGCCACTGCAAGTCTAGGGAGAGAGCTGGCTGGAGAGGTCAGCTCCCCATCAGTTGTTGAGGGATCCTGCAGGGAGGGCACTCAACCTCCCTGTTTTTCCCTGTGCCAGTTTCCTGCGGGTTCTCCCCCTGTTATAAGGCCAACAGGACCCGAAGTCAGAGACCAAGAAGGAGCACACCACTGTGGTTCAGGATCCAGAAACAGAGAGCAGGCAGGGGCAGGGATCTAGAAGAGCAAGTGCGAAGTATCTTCAAGCATAGGAGGTGTGGACAAGGAGGGATTGCTTGGCATCATCTTCAAGCATGGAAGTATAGACAAGGAGGGAATGATTGGCATCTCAGCTGCAGGGGAGGTCAGGAAAGTTTCTAGACGTGCTGGCATCTTTAGTTTTATATACTGCTGCTAAAGGTTTAGGGACCCCCTAGTGCCAGACACCAGTCTAAGACTTCTTCCAGTCTCCACCACCCTCAATGGTAAACTCTCTCCTGGTTTCCAACAACAAGAATGATTTTTGCCTGGTTTTGAACTTTATGCATTGACATCATACAGCACTAATTCTTTTTTTTTTAATTGGAGTCTAATTACTATACAATATTGTAGTGGTTTTTGCTATACATTGACATGAATCAGCCATGGGTGTACATGTGTCCCCCATCCTGAACCCCTCTCCCACCTCCCTCCCCATCCCATCCCTCAGGGTCATCCCAGTAGATTTGCCCTGAGCAACCTGTCTCATACATCACACCTGGACTGGAGATCTATTTCACATACGGTAATATACATGTTCCAATGTTATTCTCTCAGCTCATTCCACCCTCACCTTCTCCCACAGAGTCCAAAAGTCTATTCTTTACATCTGTGTCTCTTTTGCTGTCTCACATATAGAGTCATCATTACCATCTTTCTAAATTCCATATATGTGTGTTAGTATACTGTATTGGTGTTTTTCTTTCTAAATTACTTCACTCTGTATAATCGGCTCCAGTTTCATCCACCTCATTAGAACTGATTCAAATGTATTCTTTTTAATGGCTGAGTAATACTCCATTGTGTATATGTACCACCACTTTCTTATCCATTTGTCTGCCAAGGTTGCTTCCATGTCCTGGCTATTATAAACAGTGCTGCAGTGAACATTAGGGTACACGTGTCTCTTTCAATTCTGGTTTCCTTGGTGTGTATGCCCAGCAGTGGGATTGCTGGGTCATATGGCAGTTCTATTTCCAGTTTTTTAATGGATCTCCACACTGTTCAACACTAATTCTTTTGTGTTATATCTTTGCTCTTTGCAGCAACAGCCACAATTTTTTAATGGAGTAAAATATACATAAACTTTACTATTTTGATTATTTCCCCAGCTTTATTGAGGTATATAATTCACAAAAAATTGTATATATTTTACTTGTACAGCTTGATGTTTTGATAAATGTATATATTTTGAAATAATCACCACAATCAGGCCAATGAACAAGTTCCATTATCTCATATATTGGGTTTGCAAAAAAGTTTGTCTGGATTTTCTATAATTTCTTACGGAAAAACTTGAATGAACTTTTTGGTCAATCCAAAGTTACTATTTTCTTTTTTCCATTTTAACTCTTTTTAAGTATACAAATCAGTGGCATTAAGTATGTTTACAATGTTATGTAACAATATCCTCTATCCATCTCTGTAACTTTTTCATCATCTTGAACTGAAACTCTCTACCCATTAAACAATACCTTGCCCCCATTCTCTCCTCCCTCCAGCCCCTGGAGAAAGCTCTATTCTATTTTCTGTCTCTATGAATTTGCCTATTCTAGGTTCTATAAATTTGCTTGTTCTAAGTACTTTGTATGAGTGAAATAATACAATATTGGCCTTCTTATGTCAAGGTGTTTCCACTTAGCATAATGCTTTCCAGTTTCAAATTGTGCCCTTCATTTTGCACATAAGGAAACTGAGGTGCAGAATCATTAAGGAAGCAAATGGTGAACCCAGGCTATGAACCCAGGCATTCTAGCTCCAGAGCCTGAGTACTTGGTGCTTTATGGCTGTGCATCAATGAATCTTGTTTTTACAAAGTCAGTGATAACTGTTTCAATCATGGGCTAGCTGGATGGCTCTGCCGACTTCTCAGAGTCTACCCAAACAAAGTAAGATGACTTGCAATCCACATTTTCTCTCCTGTGTTACTAAAGGAAGAGTTTCCTACTGTTTCCTGTGTCTGGTTAAAGGGCAAATTTTTCTTTCTAACCGAAGACTTTCTGTTAACTGTTTCTGCAGTCCCTGCCATTTGTCAACTTCTAGAATTACTCCATGTTCATCCCTGAGTTTGGCTTCTCACTCCAGAGCCAACATTTGGTTGTCTCAACTCCCTATTGGGTAAAATTCATCTTCTCACCACTCATAACTACATATAATTTGCTCATACTAGTGTGGTGCAGAACCTGCTGTTGACATGGGAACCAGATCAATCCCCTTTGAAGCCAAAGATGTCAGCCTGGCTACTGTTAGGAACGGGGGAGCCCAGTTGGCAGATACCAATCTGTCTCATCCAAAGTGAATTCAGGGGCCAACAGAACCCAAGGCCAAGCTCCTCCCTCTCTTCGTGCAGTCAAACCACAGAGAGCACATGTGAATTTACAAACAGCCCTCACATGTCTGACTTTTTCTTGCCAAATCCCCTGAATTCTCACATCTCAGAAAGCTGGATCCCAAGTAAAGGCAGGTAGTCATAGCTATCTTGCATGGCATGACCCAGCCTGCAAGGGAGCTCTCTAGGAAAGAGGCACTGTCCTTCCAATGCTGGAAAAAATGCAGCAACATTATGTCATAAGCGTATTTTTTAATTTGAGCATTTCCAAACATAAGGCCCCCTATATACCTCTCACCCAGTTTAAAAAATTATCAGTATTCTGCCAACAGATTTTCTTTCTGCAATGCAATGAATTACATCATTTTCTGGTCCCATTTGTTACCAGACAAATGGCGATCTAACCAAAATGCTATCTCTTCTTCTTATACTGGATCTTTATTACAATGTTTTGTGGCTCAATCCCCCAAGTATGGGGCTTTAAATGATGCTTGGACTTGCCAGAAATCACTTGGCTGTGAGTAAGAGAAACTCAGCTCACTTATCTGAAACAAAAATGGGAATTCATTGATTTACATGATCATGAAGTTAATTTCTGGAATAACAGCATGAAGGGACTCAAAGCTACATCAGCACATTGCTCATCTCCCTCAGTCACTTGAACCTGTTTTCTGCTGTGTTGACCTCATTCTCATCAGGCTATGACCCCAAGGTGGTTAAAAAAAAAAGTCCTGTTTTTTCTAAGCTTACACTGTACCAGTTTAGCATTCCTGCCAGAAAGAGAGCGGGATTTTTGTTTCTAATTGTTCTATCAAAAGTCCTTTGGCTAGTTGTTATCGAATTGACCTAATTCATTTAAGCATCCCTTAAGAATCACTGTGACCAGGTAGATGACATATGCTAACTGTCCAGTCGTGCGATTTGGCCAGAGGAGGGCTTGGCACTTTGAATAACAGCCCCATCAAGATTATTAACCAAACAGAGAAATATTTCCCCCAAAGAAAATCAGGATGCTTTTAGCAAAAGACATGGGACACTATGCTAGACATGATTATTTCATCTATGTGTTGATAACTCCCAAATTTATTTCTTTTCATCCTAGGCCTTAACCATGAACTCCAGGTGAAAATACCCAACAGCCCCCTTGACATATTTCACAGGCATCTGAAACTTGATATGTTCAAAATGTGTCTCCTGGTTGTGAGCAGCCTGCCCCGATCCTACTCCGTACATCCTTTGGTTACAATAAGAACTGGCAGAAGGAACATGTTGGAAGGCTTTGGGACTCACAGAATTGATTGCAGGCTGGAGTCCTGGGCTTGGGAAATAGAAGAAACAGCAGCTGCCTCTTTTTTTTTTTTTTTTGGTGGAGAGGTGGGGAGGGTTGCTGGGCTTGGTCTTTGTTGCTGCACTGGGGCTTTCTCTAGTTGCGGTGAGCAGGGGCTAGGCTCCAACCGCGATGCGTGGGCTTCTCATTGCAGGGGCTTCTCTTGTGGAGCATGAGCCCTGGACACACACTGAAGAATGTGAGCTCAGTGGCTGTGGCTTGAGGGCCCTCAAGCACAGGCTCAGGAGTTATGGCCCACAGGTTTCATTCTTCTCAGGCAGGTGGGATCTTCCTGGACCTGAGATCAAACCCGTGTCCCCTGCTTTGGCAGGCAGATTCTCAACCACTGGACTAGGGAAGTCTGCAGCTGCATTATGAAAGAAAATTTGTTAGGAGGTGGAATTACCATGTGTGTTTGTGTGCTCAATCGCTCACTTGTGTCTGACTCTTTGCGACCCTGTGGACTATAGCCCACTAGGCTCCTCTGTCCATGGAATTTTCCCGGCAAGAATACTGGAGTGGGTTACCATTTCCTTCTCCAGGGGATCTTCCCAACCCAAGGATTGAAGTAGCTCTGGCATCTCCTGTATAGGCTGACAGATTCTTCACCACGGAGCCACCTGGGAGACCCTCTGACTTACCATATGATCCAGCAATTCCACTTCTTCATATGTACACAAAATAATTGAAAGCAAGGACTCAAACAGATACTTGTACACCAGCGTTTGCAGCAGCATTATTGAGACTAATGACAAAATAGAAGCACCTCAAAAATCCACTAAATGTACGTATATACAGTGGAAAATTATGAAACCTTTAGAAGGAAGGAAATTCTGATACGTGCTACAATGCGATGAACCTTGCAAACATCACACTGAATAAAATAAGTCAGACACAAAAGGACAGATACTATGTGAGTTCACTATTTAGGGGTCCTAGAATATGCAAATTCATAGAGACAGAAAGTAGAATGCTGGTTTCCAGGGACTTTGGGGAAAATAGGGAATTGATGTTTAATAGATTTAATGAGTTTTGTCTTGCAATACTGGGAAAGTTCTGGAAATGAATGGAGGAAATTGTTGCACAGCAATGTGAAGATATTAATGTCACTCAATTGTACACTCAAAAAAGGTTAAAATAATAAATTTAATGTTACATACATTTTACTGCAGTAAAAAGCAGCAGTACAGAATAGTTTTGAGATGTATGGCATCAATGACCATAGTTGGTATTCAGTTAAATTGCTGGGTGGCAAACAAGGAGAATCTTTTAGCTTTGAAACATGTCTCAGCAGGGACACCATGCACACAGAGGACATAGTAAATAGCATCCCAGTAGAAAGCATTCATGGATGAACTGTGTACCTGGCAGCCTTACGACGTCCGTCCTGCCATAGCCTAACCCTGGGGGAGTGGAGGGAAATTTTCCCGAGAGCATGCTCTCCCTATTTTACTCTAAAGCAGAACAACAGCCCTGGGAAGTAAACTCACTGTGAGAGTAGTCACCAGACGCTGGGGTGTCCCCGTCCCCTAGTCAACAGCAGAGACCTTCATCGTTGTCCACATGGGTGCCTGAAGGCCTGCAGTGGGCCTCTCTGGACTTTTTCTGTGAATGTAGCCCTGGCCCCCTCCTCTTCTTTAATTCCCCTTTTTGACAAAGAAACATCAGTCACCCAGCCCTTGAAGTGGAAGAACCTGATCCTAAACTGCAGCGTGAGAAGTCTCAGGGAGTGATCAGTTCACAGCATGTAATAACAAGGACTCTGAATTTAGAGAATTGCTGCTTTGCCTTCCAGTGGTTTCTCTGTTTCCAAGCCTTTCTATTTTTCTATCAACTTGAGCTCTTGCTCTCATTCTCCAGGTCCTTGAGAAAACCACACTCTTCCTGGTAGTTTCTAGGCTCATACCATAGATTAGATAAAGCTGTTCATTGGTCAGCTTCCTGTGTACCATGCAGAACTAATGCTTTTCCACTTGGATCCCCAAACCAGTTCATCCTGACTAGTCTGGTCTTAATGTGTCCAGCTTAACCCTGCAAAGAGTCTTCTACAGTAACCCACCCATGCCTTTGTTCACCGAATCACTTCAGGTCTAAATACCACCTCACAGACTTTTCCTTTCATGATTCCATCTCTTGTTTTTGTTCAGTTGCTAAGTTATGTCCTGACTCCTTGAGACCCCATGAACTTCGACATGCCAAAATTCCCTGTCCTTCACTAACTCCTGGAGTTTGCTCAAACTCATGTCCATTGAGTTGGTGATGCCATCCAACCATCTCACCCTCTGTCATCCCCTTCTCCTCCTGCCCTCAATCTTTCCCAGCATCAGGGTCTTTTCCAATGAGTCAGCTCTTTACATCAGGTGGACAAAGTTATTGGCGTTTCAGCTTCAGCATCAGTCCTTCCAATGAATATTCAGCATTGATTTCCTTTCTGATTGACTGGTTTAATGTCCTTGCGGTCCAGGGAGCTCTCAAGAGTCTTCTCCAGCACCACATGGTTTCATCCATGATTTCCTTTCATGATTTCACCTCTAGCCATTTCATTTACTTGTTAGTTTAGAAATGACTCCTCTGCTTTCTGGTCCATTTTTGCTGTTGACTTGGGTCAGGTCTCTTGGAAGCCTTAGATTGCATGCAGAGTTGGGGAAGGACCCTCATCACTGACAAATATAACCCATGTGGAACTGAAACATCTCATTTCCCCATCTCAAGACTGTGTGAGCAGAGGAGTTACTCACTGCCTAAGAGTAACCTGTCACTCATCAATTGGGTAACCTTGGTCACATCATCTCTCAATGTCTCAGCCTTCTTCTCTGAAAACAGAAATCCCAGGAATAGTACCCCTCTAATGGGACTGCTGTGAAGATTGAGTTAATATTGAAAGGACTTAGAATAGAACTGGCACATAATAAATGTGGCTTCAGTCTTCCCAGGTGGCTTCAGCGGTAAAGAATCTGCCTGCCAATGCAGGAGAGGCAGGTTCAATCCTTGGGTCAGAAAGATCCCCTAGAGAAGAAAATGGCAACCCACTCCAGTATTCTTGCCTAGGAAATCCCATGGACAGAGGAGCCTGGAAGGCTACTTGGGGTCACAAAGAGTCAGACACAACTTGGCAAGTGAACAACAACAACAACAACAAAATATGGCTTCATCAAAAAAATTTACAGAGATCGGTCCTTAATTATTTTGAGGGGGTGGCAATGGATGCGTGGGGGACACATTTACTCATGTTGCACAATACATAATCAAATCTCTTATATTGGGACTCTTTTGGTTGCAAGTGAGAGAAATTCAGTTCAAATCATCTTCAGGAAAAAAGAGAAAGAAAGGAAAAGGAACTTAACTGATGCTTTTACTCTAGCAAGCATATTAGAACAACACAATGAAAAGCTTTAAATCAGGTTCGAACACTGGGGTTTTCTTTCTCTCTTCTCTACCTCTGCTCCTTGTGTTTTCTCCTATTGCAGATGACATAGGCTTTTCTACATCATAAGGAACACGTCTGTTGACTAACCTAGCATCACCACATCCACAGAAAAATGTTCCACCTCTACGCTGTGTTAATTGAGAGAGGCCAAGATGCAGTGGTCATGTATGGATGTGAGAGTTGGACTATAATGAAAGCTGAGCACCAAAGAATTGATGCTTTTGAACTGTGATGATGGAGAAGCCTCTTGAGAGTCCCTTGGACTGCAAGGAGATCCAACCAGTCCATCCTAAAGGAGATCAGTCCTGGGTGTTCATTGGTAAGACTGATGTTGAAGCTGAAACTCCAACACTTTGGCCACCTGATGTGAGAGCTGACTCATTTGAAAAAACCCGGATCCTGGGAAAGATTGAGGGCAGAAGGAGAAAGGGACGACAGAGGATGAGACGGTTGGATGGCATCACCAACTCAATGGACATGGGTTTGGGTGGACTCCAGGAGTTGGTGATGGACAGGGAGGCCTGGTGTGCTGCGGTTCATGGGGTTGCAGAGAATTGGACACGACTGAGCGACTGAACTGAACTGAACTGAAGATGTTGTAACAAACATACCAACCAAGTGAATATGTTCACAGTATGCCTCAGGATGGGTTCTCCAAGTAGCAGACTTGGAAATTTAGCGTGCAGAATATTTATCAGGGGATATGCTTAGATTTAAAACCTGTAGAAAAGAAGGAAATGAAGCAGGATTGGGTAAGAGAGTTGAGCCCCACAGAAGCCTTGGAGCAAAGATGGCTTGTAAGTGATGCTCCCAGTTAGACTGCAGCGTCTGGACAGGCACTCTCATGTCATCTGATCACTGGATGCAGGCTTCCCCTGAAGTGTATGACCATGGGTGAAGCAACTCGCCAAAGGTGCAACAGTGCCTAAATTAGGGGCTGACTGCACTCCCTCAGCCGGGATAATTAGTCCCTCAGTGGTATGGAATCTGGGTGATGGGTCACAGTGTACATCATACAATAGTCATTGATCTCTTGCTCATATCATAGTCCTGGGGTTCAGCCAGGCAGGTAGGCTCGTTTCCATGCAGTTATTCAAGAAGCCAGGCTCCTTCCATCTGTGGCATCATTAAAA
Source organism: Capricornis sumatraensis (assembly GCF_032405125.1). Classification (NCBI taxonomy): domain Eukaryota; kingdom Metazoa; phylum Chordata; class Mammalia; order Artiodactyla; family Bovidae; genus Capricornis; species Capricornis sumatraensis. Next base: position 67,604,791 of record NC_091072.1, on the reverse strand, counting down.
TGTAGAACCTTGTTGTCATCTGTATTTAGCTGGGAGAAGATAGTAACACGTGTGAGAGGATTATATCAGTTCAGTTCAGCTCAGCTTAGTCGCTCAGTCGTGTTTGACTCTGCGACCCCATGGACTGCAGCACGCCAGGCCTCCCTGTTCATTACCAACTCCTGGAGTTCACTCAAACTCATGTCCATCGAGTTGGTGATGCCATCCAGCCATCTCATCCTCTGTCGTCCCCTTCTCCTCCTGCCCTCAATCTTTCCCAGCGTCGGGGTCTTTCCAAATGAGTCAGCTCCTCACATCAGGTGGCCAAAGTATTGGAGTTTCAGCTTCAGCATCAGTCCCTCCAATGAACACTCAGGACAGATTTCCTTTAGGATGGACTGGTTGGATCTCCTTGCAGTCCAAGGGACTCTCAAGAGTCTTCTCCAACACCACAGTTCAAAAGCATCAATTCTTCAGTGCTCAGCTTTCTTCACAGTCCAACTCTCACATCCATACATGACCACTGGAAAAACCATAGCCTTGACTAGACAGATCTTTGTTGACAAAGCAATGTCTCTGCTTTTCAATATGCTATCTAGGTTGGTCATAATTTTTCTTCCAAGGAGTAAGCATCTTTTAATTTCATGGCTGCAGTCACCACCTGCAGTGATTTTGGAACCCAAGAAAATAAAGTCCGCCATTGTTTCCGCTGTTTCCCCATCTATTTGCCATGAAGTGATGGGACCATGCCGTGATCTTAGTTTTCTGAACGTTGAGCTTTAAACCAACCTTTCACTCTCCTCTTTCACTTTCATCAAAAGGTTCTTTAGTTCTTCTTCACTTTCTGCCGTAAGGGTGATGTCATCTGCATATCTGAGGTTATTGACATTTCTCCCAGCAATCTTGATTCCAGATTGTGCTTCTTCTAGCCTGTGCTTCTTCCAACCCAGGTTTCTTATGATGTACTCTGCATAGAAGTTAAATAAGCAGGGTGACAATATACAGCCTTGACGTACTCCTTTTCCTATTTGGAACCAGTCTGTTGTTCCCTGTCCAGTTCTAACTGCTGCTTCCTGACCTGCATACAGGTTTCTGAAGAGGCAGGTCAGGTGGTCTGGTATTCCCATCTCTCTCAGAATTTTCCACAGTTGTTGTGTTGAGAATTATATAGGCTGGGTCTAAAAGTGACACACATTTCTGTTCGTGTTCCACCGACACGGCAATGCTAATGGCAGGGGAACCTGGATGCCAAGAAGAAGAGGAAATGGATCTTGGTGAACAGCTATCAGTCACTCGCTGGCTTCTGACACCAGACCTTCTTCTTATTACTTACAGTTTCCTAGAAAGCGGCTGCCTCTCCCATGGGGCTCCTGCTTATCACCTGCTCCAAATCCTGATGAACACGGTTCTGTCATTACCTATTCATGTCCTCCAGATTCCCTTGGTTTACTTTTCACAGTGAAGACTTTAAGTCTTCTTCAAAGTAGGTAGAATCCCTTCATAATGCTTCTTCCATAAGCCCCATAAGCCTCCTCTTCAGAGAGCCTTTCCAATCTGGCTGCTCCCCAACCATCTCTTCTTCTCCCTCCCTCTCTCAAGACACAAACTCATACAGACACACACACACACACACACACACACACACACACACACACATCCTTGTCACCAACTCTTGTAACTCGCCTTCCTCTTAACTATGCTTAAGTACCAAACTATCATGGGTTTCCCCTTATTTTTCTCTTTTATTTTTACTGTGTTCTGTCTGACCTTATTCAGCTACTTTCTACAAGGGTCCAAATGGAAGGGAATCTGAGCGTTTTGCACAGGGCTTAAAAGATCAGTATTAAGTTCTTCCCTCCATTTCTCCCTCCCATCCCTCCTCCCTTCTCCCTGGGGCAGAGATGGCTTGCTGACTACCAAAGACTCACAGTGTCTTTCCATTGTGTGAGTTCTTGTGATTGAGCAGTGTCACAAGAAACTAGTTTGGGCCAGTGGAATGGGGGCAGAAGTCATCTGTGTCACTTCCAGCCAAGGTAGACCGTGCCTTCCCGTGAAGTTTGCAGCACCCTTACAGACACACCACGTGCTAAGGACCACAGGGTCACAGGTCAGAAGACTGGATCCCTGGGTTACCACTCATAGGATAGTTGCCCAGCTAGGCACATCTGCTCAGACTCTGCAGAGTCTTTTGTTAAGTTGGGCATGTTTGTCACTGTCCTTGCATTTAGCCTACTCTAATACACTCCTTTTCCTTTGTTACATATTTTTTGGTTCCTACTGTTTGCCAAGTACTATACCAGGTGTTAAGGGTGCAAAGATAAACAAAACAGTCCCTGCGCTCAAAATCTCACAATATAGGGAGAGAAATCCATGTCTACATTGATATTTTTGTTACCTTGTATTAAGTCCTACATTATGGATATTAACAGAGTATTATGGGAGCGCAGAGTAAGAAATCTAAGACAGCTTCCATGGGGAGGAGAGTGGGCATGGGAAGGATAGTCAGAGGTCAGTAAGGCAACAGGGATTCCAAAGAGACAGGCATGAACAGAGACGGAAACAGGGGAAGCGAGTTTGTGGGTATATATGTATGGTGAGGGCAAAGGGTAAGAGGATTAAGAGCCGAGAAGTTTTGACTAGGATATGCTATTAGTTTTATTCTAAAGGAGACGTTTCCTCAGCAGAGACAATTATAACGAATTCTCAAATGTAATTAAAGTACTACTTAAGAGTAATAGTCGCCCTGTGGGACCACAATACCCCTGACTCTCCAGGGAAAAATGCTATTGGGACTCAGCTTTGAAGGTTTGTTTTCATATAATCCTTAAACTCTAATGAGTGCTTGATTCCAGTGGAGCATAACTCTACTCTAGGGAATCAAATTGCTATTTTAGAGACAGACAATCATGTACTTTTTAAATTTCCTATGTACTTAGTGCTGTTTATGGGGTATGATCTGTTTGTGCTGCTTTCCAGGGAGCTCTAGTAGCCAGTGGACACAGGCCTAGTTTAAGTTCTGGTTCCACTGATTGTGTTACATGGAACCATATGAGATGGGATGACGGTGTCACAAGGCTCTACCTGGTAAAATTGTGGGCGGAAGATTGAAATCCTCAGTCTCCATTCTTCACTCCTTGTAGTCATAGTATATACTCATGTACACGTTAGTATATATACTAACATATAATGCAGTAGTTTGACCACCTGATCTGAAGAGCCGACTCAGTAGAAAAGACCCTGATGCTGGGAAAGATTGAAGGCGAAAGGAGAAGGGGTGGCAGAGAATGAGGTGTTTAGATACCATTACTGACTCAATGGACATGAATTTGCATAATATACAGTCACAGTCCAATAATAGGAGCAGTATTCTTCCCCACTCACTGACTTAGGGTTTTGCCTTGGAGTTTGCTTTGGGCAATGGAATGGTACCAGATGCGACGTGCTTGTGCTTGAAATGTGCTTGTGTAGTTGGACTTTACTCAGGCTTCCGTATCACAAAGAGAAGTACCTGTCTACCTCTCTGGTTACCATCTGCGTGTTGACTGAATGCAGGGCAGCCATCCTGAGACCATTACAGGAAACTGCCTTAAAGAGACAAGCGGTTGTGCTGTGGATAGTAGAGCAGCAAGATGGGGGAAATGTCTTTCATGATGAAGTCACCAAGCTACAGAATTCACCAACCCCGAAACAGCCCTGTCTCCACGCTTCTTGCTATGTAAAATGATAAACATTTCCATTTTTTAAACCACTTTGCTTTGATTTTCTATTCCTTGTCATTGGTAGCATCCCAATGGATTACTCAAGAATCACCATTGTGACTTTAAGTGCTAAAGATGTTTAAGGTTGTAAAAAGTAGGAAGTGAAAAATTGAATAATTATCTCTGCCTTACAGGCAGAGGTCCTTATCAGCCTTGGTTAGAAGAGGGTTGGACCAAGTCTGACTTCTTTTGGCCTGAACCAATTATTTTGGTTCATCACCAAATTCTGTCTGGTGTTGTCATTTCCACCCTTGTTTAAAGTCCAATTTCCTTAAAGGAAGGAAACAGGTCTAAGGGTCTAAAAGTTGTATATCATATATTTTGTTGATCTAGGTCTTACAGGTGAAGTTAACTCATAATTAATGTTCATACAAGCTCTCTGCCCTCTGCAGGAGAGGTAAAGGGAAAAGGTAACACTGCATAGTCGAAGGAGCAGATATTTGGAGTTCACTGATTCAAGTCTTGACTAGTTGGTATAACTTGTGCAAGCCACTTACTGGCTTTAAGCCTCAGTCTCCTAATTTGTAGAACAGGAGCAATGATATGGACTTCAAGTTTGGGGAGTAAAGTATCAAACATGAAATATAAAGCACATAACAGGTGCTCTGTAAATGATCACTGTCTTCCTTTTCACCATCTCCCATGGCAAAATATATCATTGGTTATAAAGAAGATAAGCCTAAATATCATGAGTGGTTGGGACTGGAAAAGCCCATGCTTTACTGCTAAAGTCAGTAACAATCATTTTTGTAAACCAAGAACAAGACAGAGCCATTGTTCTAGAAAGTACCCCATGTTCTCAGGAAGAAAGATGAAACAGTAACAGAAGGAGGTATTATAGCTGTCCTCACCTCTTTCCCCAAACCACGTACTTATTTTTAATGTAAAATATATGAGAAGTTGAACAGCTTTTAATATGGCAATTTTGGAAACATGCCTCTGCCATTCAAACTCAGAACATATGCTTCTTTTCCCCATGATTATCCTAAATATCATTTTCCTCAGGACATCTCTCCCACCTTAGACTGATTATTTTTCAGTTGTCTGGAATTTGATAGAGTGAATGCATGCTTACACATGTGCACACACACACACATACTTTCTACAAAGTTATGTGGAGGAATCCAAGCTTTGCAGAGCAAAATGAAATTTCTTGTCTCCTGACACTATCTCCTGCTGGTTTCTTTGTACCTTTTCTTTCATCCTCCCACCATGCCTGAAAAACAGGAATTTCCTTTGGGCTACATGACCTAATGTTGTAGCCCTACAGGTTAGGCAGCTCATGAGGGCAAAGACAGAGTTCAAAAGCTGGGATGGGGCCTCTGGGTTGAGAAGAGACTGAAATCGAATTATCAACTCACAGACTTTTTCCAGAGGGAAGATTAGTCATAAAGAGATAAAAAATGACCACCTGATCTCTCTCCTATCTTATGCCCATGAAAGGCAAGATGATTGTAAAGGTTGTGTAAGACCCCTCATCACACATTTACTGTGTGTCAATTACCATTGTAGACAGGAGGAATACAGCCGTCTGTGTAAGGAACTCACATTCTAGGCGAGAGAAGATAATAAAAAAAGAAAAATAAGTAACAGATCCTGCATAAGTGCTTTGGAAAACAAAGTAGAGAAGGGGCTAGGAGCGTGCATGAAGAGAACTTTGCCATTTTAAGTGGGATAGTTTGGGGAGCCTCACTCGGGTAACGTTTGAGAAAAGACCTGAAGGGGTGAGATCTAGGGAACAAGCATTCCAGACAGCAGGAACAGCCAGTGCAAAAGCCCTGAAGTGGGAGCGTGTCTGGAACGCTCGAGAGAAAGCAAAGAGGTCTGCGAGGCTGAAGCAGAGAGAGCAAAGGGGTATCATCTGATGGTATCAGTGGGAGAGAACGTGGTCCTGAGGTGGGGCTTGTAGCACTGTAGGAAGCACAGTGCTCTCACACCCAGGAGAATGGGAAACTTGGCTGATTTTGAGCAGTAGAGTGACATGTTTTGATTCACCTGTTACAAAGATCCCTCTGGCTGCTGCAGTGAGAATAAAGTGAGGAGACCATGGCAAAAATCCAAGTAAGACATGAGGGTAACCTGGACCAGGCTGGTGGCAGTACAGGTAGAGAGATGTAGAGATATTCCGGGTTACATTTTGAAGGTAGAGCCAACAGGATTTCCTCACAGATTGGGTATAGGATGAGAGCAATAGAGGAGTCAAATATGGCTCCAAGGCTTTTGACTTGAGAACCTGAGAGGATGGAACTGCCATCAGCTGGCACTGGGAAGACTGTGGGTGCAACAGGAGTTTGGGGGAAAGAGCAGAAGTTGATTCAGTATGGAATGAGTCTGAGATGCTTTTTAGACATCCAAATGAGGGTGTTGTGTGGGCAGCTGCTTATATGGGTCTGGAGCTCAAAGGTCTCAAATACAAAATTCCCAGTCCAGTGACCCGACGTTCAGTAAGTGGCAGTGCCCACATCCCCAAAGTCCAGATTTGGTTCATAAGTACTGCACAGACAAGAAGACTCCCAAGCCAGTGCTGAATGTCACACTATGTGGCTTCTCTTACCTATGCGAGCCTGGAGATGCTCTGCAATGAAGAAATGTCTTGATCCAAGGAGCCAGTTTGTCTCGTCAACCTCATCTTTATAAAGAGAATGGCACAATTATGGGTGCAATATGCCTGTCTTCCAAAGGAGTAGTCAGTAAAAAATGCCAACACCCTCATTCAGTGTTCTCTGCATATCTCTCTCTAGCTCTTGCACTCATACCCGTGCTGGGGAGACAGTTTTCCTCCCTGGACTCCTCAAAACAGCTATCCTTCATTTTCTGTTTTCCTCCTTGCCTCAATCAATGGTCTTGGTTTCTCCTCTCCTGCCTTGAAATAATCTTCCTCTTGGCCCCTCCTTTCTCTAATACTCCCCACTTTCCCTAAGCCTAGGATTTCATTTCCCATTTCCATAGTCTTCTTTGGATCCTGATCCTGATTTCCTTGGACAAGAAAGGAGAGAAAGTGTTACTCAGTCAGGTCCAACTCTTTAGGACCCCATGGACTGCAGCCAGGCTCCTCTGTCCATGGGATTCTCCAGGCAAGAATACTGGAGAGGGTTGCCATACTGTTCTCCAGGGGATCTTCCCAACCCAGGGATAAAACCCAGGTCTCCCGCATTGCGGGCAAATTCTATACTAGCTGAGCCACCTGGGAAGCTCTGGACAAGGTGGTAAGGAATTGTTTTTTAAATTCTTCTGGAATTAACTCCTGAGGGCAGAGCTGTTGGAGGAGTCTCTGATAATGCATTGGCCTTTGAGCATTTGAGTTGTGAAGGCGGTCCTAACAGACTGTATTTCTGTGCCCAGGGACTATAAGTGCTCCCACCCTGCAGGTCCTTTGGATTTGCAAACGCTGGCCATCAACCAAGAGGTGGATACCATTGAGCTCAATGAGAAAGTGTTTCACCAGCACTGACTTTGGGGTGGAAAGTTTTACCAGGAGGCCAGCTCCTCCGGAGTTCTAAGCTGCGAAGATGGGACCCTTGAAGTTTGGGGGAAACACACTCATGGAGGAGAGGTGACGAGGGGAGGCAGCAAAACCCTCTTACCTCCTGACTTCCGTCTGTGCAAGTAGGCTAGGTGTTGCAGGGGACCAAGGGCCCCAGGGTTTTTCTTTTCACTTTCACGCTTGGTAACATCTCTGGAAAGTCCTTGTTTCCAGGATCAGCTCCAAACAGGAGGCATAGGGTGTTTCCTGAATGGTTCACTGGGTTTTACGTGACAGGTGTGTCCGGTGGCAGGAATCACAGCCCGAGTGTGGCCGGGTCTTGTCAAGAGGGCGTCTTGCTTCGATCCTCCCTTCTGTTTCAGCTGATCCTTGGCTCCGTGCTTGTGAGCATCTGGGAAACTGGCATGGAAGTCATCCCACACTTGGTGAGATGACTACCAGACACACAGGCGAGACAAGCCAGGAGCCCAGCCAATTCCCTTAAGGAGTGCGGGCAGAGACCACGCCAGCGGGAGGAGTGGGGTGATGGGCGCCCAGCGCTGCCACCAGTGCACCCAGCCAGGCTGGCAGCCTCAGCATCTGGCACGGGCTCCGAGGCTCTGACCCCCATCTTATTCCATCCTTCCTGAGGATTCATTAAGGGGAACACAGAAGGCTTTTTATAGGCATCCTGGTTCAGCCTCGGTAGGGTTGCTGAGAACAAAAAATATTTCTGGAGTGGAGAGATATTTAGAAACATCCTTGGCAAAATATGTTATTTAATTCTTCATCCCAGGACAAAATGATACAAAGAGGGTTTTCCTAACACCTTCAGAGCTCAGAAAGGTATTGTGTGCATGAGCTGTTTGTGTGTCAAGGAGACAGAGGGGAGGGAGGTCTTGGCTTCAGCTCTGACACTTTTAAACCTGTGGAGATTTCCAGAATCACCAAGCCCGGTCCGGTGGGATCCTTAGCCACACTCATCATTATTATTGCCATGGAAACAACAGACATTTCTGATATAAAATAGAAAGCCATCTCTGGCCATCACTCTCAAAAAAGAATAAAGGTCTGGTTTTCATCTCTGCTTCTTGAGCTCAGGCCAGTCTTTTCTGCTGTCTTCCTTTATGGACTTTGGAATAAGGAGCTAAAGGAAAGCTCCTAAATGGGAAAAAGACTTCCTCTCTGAGTCCAGACAAGAGCCAGTGGAGTGAAGCCGAGAACTGGTTTCAAAGCAGCAAGTTTTAACTAGCAGCTTTGGCTCAGCTTCCTCCAGGAAGTGGGAGACCCCACACTGAACTTGATTTTAAGTGGGCCCCTGAGTTTTTCTTCCTGTTTTCCTGAGTAACTGTCTGGACTTCTAAATTACAGGGGGAACAGCCTAGGAACTGAAAGGTTGCTCTCATCTGCGTTGTGGTCTGTTGCAGATAGAGAAAGGATCTGCGAGTCCCTTGAGGATTTCCAGGGTGGCCTCCCAGGCCTGCTGCTTGGAATCATCCTGACGAGATCTGAAGAAAGGGCAGAGGAACACGAGCATCTATACGCACTGAGTAGAATCTTTATCCCTTTCAGGTTCAGTGACTGTCACTGTCACTACTGATAAATCCAGTGTGTTGTCCCTTCCACTATCTCAGCACCTCACCCAGGAGCACTGGGTTTGAAGCTAACCCAGCACGTCACATAGCGGAGCATGAGGTGAGGAAGGACCCCTGCAGTTGGGGGTCAGAGTCATGGTTTCTGTGCTTTTTACGTGGCCTCTACTTCACCATGTCGGTCCTTCAGCAGCCCTACCCTGCTGTGTCATCACTCAGAAGGGCCCTGCCTCAAAATCGCAATTGCCGACGTCCTTCCAGCTCATTCATTCCCGCACCCCATTAGATAGTTCATGAAGGGGTTCGGCACACAGGCCATCATGATCTCCCTGTCTATATGCTCCTCCTCACTTAAGCCTGATCCTAGGGTGATTATCTACTCTGTTTATTTATTTTTAACTTTTTTTTTTTTTGGCTGTACCTGTCTTAGTTGTGGCATGTGGGATCTTTCATTGTCTCATGTGGGATCTAGTTCCCTGACCAGGGATCGAACCCAGGCCCCCTGTATTGGGAGCATGGAGTCTTGGCCACTGGACACCAGAGAAGTCCCTGAACTGTTTTCTCATCAACAGCTTCATCAGTGTTGGGTCCCAGCTCTGCCTTCTTTCCTCCTGTCTTGGAGAATGAAGCATCTCTCCTTCCTTCAGTGACTTCTACCTGTGTCCCCCACCGCCCCCCTGCTTCTCTAGGTCCTGCTCGGTCAATCGTCCCCTCTCTGCCACGGATCTGCACCCTCTTCCTTTTCCCTGTGAACTTGCTCTGCTCGCTCAGTTCCCTGTCCTTCCCTTGACCCCGCGTCCCGACCCCAGCTTCTGTCCAGTTTCACTCCTTGCTCTTCTCTAAATTTCTGGCAAGAGAGTCTCTTCTTATTCATCTCCCTTTCCTTCAAAATTTGACTTCTGTTTACAAGGTATTGGGGTACATGCAAGGCTAGGTTAGAAATTTGAAGTAGTGAAATGCTAACTACTGCTGTTGACTTAATGGAGGGGGAGGCCACATGGATGCAAGATAAGGAGATGGGTGTACGGAGGAACATGGGAACAGCTACAGCATGTCTGACGGCGAAAGAGAGCGGGAAAGGACTCTCAACCGCCACTGTGTGCATCTTAATTGAAGGTCCACTTGGACAGTGCCTGAAACAGAAGTTGTTCAGTAAAGGAGCTCTCCCCCTCTTTCTTGTCCCCTTTCTCTGGAGCTCAGTTTTCTTTGTGTAGCATGGGGCTGGACCAAATATGTCATCAAATGCCTTCCAGCTCTAACCGTCTTCACACAACAGAATTTCTCCTAGCAATGTCCAGTTTGCAACTGCCTTGGAGACAAGCCTTTCAAACACTTCTTACAAAAAAGATCTCTGTTCTTTCCACAGAGCATTCTAGACAAATATCAACAAAAAAAATTTTTTTAAAGACATTGAAACTCATTGCCTAATCACCTATTGCCTCACCGTGCTTCTTGAATAATCTAAACCAACGTGTGTGTGGTGACGGTGGTGTTACAAGGATGAACGTGGTAATGTGATTTCCATCCAACTTAGTTTATGCATATTTCTAAGCGATTTTTAGGATTTAGCACATCAACCTTAAGGAAAAGCTATAATTCAGTTAAATTTTGGACTAAATAAAGGAAGGCTGGTGGTTTTTAGACAGATGGGGGCTTTTGTGGACAGAGCTCAACAAAAAGAATATGAAAAGAATGCAGAATTCAATCAGGCAGTAAAGAGATTAGTTGAATCCAGACCAGACTAGGGGTTGCTGAATTCCATCTACCCAAATTAAACTTTGCTAAAAAGGACCAGTATGTTTGCTATTTCAAGAGAATGTAGCATTCTTGGATCCTGAAAGCCTGTCTTTGTGATTTCAATATAAAACGGGTAACTTTTTAACCTTGAGATTCTAAGTTGAAAGGTATATAAGATGTTGATTGAGTTTGTAAACAGAACTGGATTGGAATATTTGAGAACTCAATTTATTTTATTTTTAGGTTTATTTGATTAGAGTTGCAACAAGAGAGCTTTAAATGCTAGAGAAGCTTTCGTTTGTCATAAATCAGTCCTGTAAGATATTGGAGGCACATAAAAATTAGTTTGAGTATATTACATTTATAAATGCAGTTTGAAATTGACTGTTTAATTGACAACGTTTATAAATAGAACTGATTGTCTAAGCAGTTTAGTCTGTCAACAAAAGTTTCTGGAAACTTGTCAGAGAAAATTTGAAAGTGATTTTCTTATTTTATTAGTTTATAAATAGAGTTGTAGTTTGGGCTGAAAATAATGAAAACCAGGTTTTTACATTGCAATTTGGGGACTTGACTATTAATTTAGAGTCAAATAACTGTAAATCCTTTCTGTGGAAAAGGTCTCCAGAAAATTGTTCCTAAGAAAAGTCCTTAGGAATAGGATAAGCCAAGACAGGAACGGTGAAAATGTCTGGAGTATATGGACAAGAAGAGCTGTTTGGCACTACAAGAGAGTGGGTACCCCAGGGCTGTAATGGCAGATATAATGGGAAATACTGAAGTGTACTAAGACTTGTGGCCTAAAATATTTTCTCCTATACTTTATAATGTGAATATTTTTAAGAATGCTCCCATTCTAATCTTTATCTTTGCATGCCCTTACTTAATATGATATTTAGCAGATTAAGATTAAATCAATACAAGGTAACACTCAAAATTGGATGACACATTAACTCAGCAAGGAGTATCGATTGGTTTCTCAGCAGTTTAAGTACAATATTACTTTACTGTCCAATGATTATCTTATTTTGACTCTTCTAGAAATTGGGGACCAAAAAGAGGTAAAGAAGAAATGAGCAAAACTTTTCAAATAATCAGTAGATGAAGTAGAATTTGTACTCATTTCTGGCTTTCCCAGCTGACTTGGACCAAACAGAAAGCGGTGACGGAACAGAAACAAATGTCTTTGCGATGCTTCGGGCTTCCATTCTCTTTCTCCATGTGAAGTTATGCTTTTTGTCTTCTCTAGTCATCAGACTCCATCCTCAGGGAGAATCAGATTATTGGTTGATATTTTAATGTGAATTTAAGATCAAGGGGTAGTTTTTCTGTAAGTCCTTTTTTAAATAAAAAGCTTTTAAAAAATCATTATTTATTTCTTTGGCTGCACCAGGTCTTAGTTGCGGCATGCTGAACCTTTAGTTATGGTGTGAGAACTCTGAGTTGCAGCATGTGGGATCTAGCTCCCCGACGAGGGGTTGAACCCAGACTCCCTGCATTGGGAGTGTGGAGTCTTAGCCACTGGACCACAAGGGAAGTCTTGTCTTTGGCCATGGAATGGAAGAAGCACAAGGTCATTGCTGTTGGGGAGAACTGAGTGACCACCGCTTTCACTGAGGGCACCTTCAGGGAGGGTGAGGTACCCGTCGGAGCGCACATACTGTTCATCTCCACAGAGAGACTCTTACGAGAGAAGGGGGCTCAGGGAGTAAAATTGCTCTGGGACTGTCTTTGTAGGGAGAGGTGGTGGTCCTTGTACAGGCCAGCAAAACTTGGCCAGTTGTTAGAATTGCTTAAAGAGATGCGTTTACAACATTCTAGGCCTGACATTCCACATTCAGATTCTTATTTGACTACTCTGGGGTGCATCTGTGGTCAGCCCTATTGGGGGGACAGCTATTATAAGACCAGTGATGAGTTTAGTATCCTTTACCAGTTACTTAAAGAAGCAGGTGCAGCTTCTCTGGTGGCTCAGTGGTAAAGAATCTGCCTGCCAAGGCTGGAGACTCGGGTTCAATCCCTGGGTAAGGAAGATCCCCAGAGAAGGAAATGGCAACCCATTCCAGTATTCTTGCCTGGGACATCCTATGGACAGAGGAGCCTCTCAGGGTATAGTCCATGGGGTCACAAAAGAGTCAGACACGACTTAGTGAGTAGATAACAGCAATGAAAGAAGCAGATGTATACTCTATTTCTTTTTATTATCACAGCACAGTTACAATTTAGGGGCATAGATTTCCTCCACTCTTACTCATAGGAAAGTAGAAGCCCTGAAAATTATAGATTCTGATGATCTCTCTTCTGTCTTGCCTTTTCTCTCTGTATGTCTGTTTTCTTCTCCCTCTTGTGTTTTTTTATAACACCCTTATGGGCTGCCTGAGGCTCTTTTTACTGGCTTTCTGCTCACTTTATCTATTTTTATAGACAAAATGTTTATCTATTCTTAAAAATAAGTAAACTGGACTCTTTGCGACTCCATGGACTGTAGCCTACCAGGCTCCTCCCTCCATGGGATCCTCCAGGCAAGAGTACTGGAGTGGGTTGCCATTTCCTTCTCCAGGGAATCTTCCCAACCCAGGGATGGAACCTGGGTCTCCCACACTCCAGGGAGACGCTTTAACCTCTGAGCCACCAGGGAAGCATAGGAATATATCCCTATTAGTTATCTGGAAGTAGGTGGTACTCAAACAAGAGATGGCAAGGGTGAATGTCAACATTCTAAGAATCAGCGAACTAAAATGGATGGAATGGGTGAATGTAACTCAGATGACCGTTATATCTACTACTGCGGGCAGGAATCCCTCAGAAGAAATGGAGTAGCCATCAAGGTCAACAAAAGAGTCTGAAATGCAGTTCTTGGATGCAATCTCAAAAATGACAGAATGATCTCTGTTCGTCTCCAAGGCAAACCATTCAATATCACAGTTATCCAAGTCTATGCCCCAACCAGTAACGCTGAAGAAACTGAAGTTGAATGGTTTTATGAAGACCTACAAGACCTTTTAGAACTAACACCCAAAAAAGATGTCCTTTTCATTATAGGGGACTGGAATGCAAAAGTAGGAAGTCAAGAAACACCTGGAGTAACAGGCAAATTTGGCCTTGGAATGCGGAATGAAGCAGGGCAAAGACTAATAGAGTTTGGCCAAGAAAATGCACTGGTCATAGCAAACACCCTCTTCCAACAACACAAGAGAAGACTCTACACATGGACATCACCAGATGGTTCACACCATCAGATTGATTATATTCTTTGCAGCCAAAGATGGAGAAGCTCTATACAGTCAACAAAAACAAGACCAGGAGCTGACTATGGCTCAGATCATGAAGTCCTTATTGCCAAATTCAGACTCAAATTGAAGAAAGTAGGGAAAACCACTAGACCATTCAGGTATGACCTAAATCAAATCCCTTATGATTATACAGTGTAAGTGAGAAATAGATTTAAGGGCCTAGATCTGATAGATAGAGTGCCTGATGAACTATGGAATGAGGTTCACGACATTGTACAGGAGACAGGGATCAAGACCATCCCCATGGAAAAGAAATGCAAAAAAGCAAAATGGCTGTCTGGGGAAGCCTTACAAATAGCTGTGAAAAGAAGAGTGGCGAAAAGCAAAGGAGAAAAGGAAAGATATAAGCATCTGAATGCAGAGTTCCAAAGAATAGCAAGAAAAGATAAGAAAGCCTTCTTCAGCGATCAATGCAAAGAAATAGAGGCAAACAACAGAATGGGAAAGACTAGAGATCTCTTCAAGAAAATTAGAGATACCAAGGGAACATTTCATGCAAAGATGGGCTCGATAAAGGACAGAAATGGTATGGACCTAACAGAAGCAAAAGATATTAAGAAGAGGTGGCAAGAATACATGGAAGAACTGTACAAAAAAGATCTTCATTACCCAGATAATCATGATGATGTGATCACTAATCTAGAGCCAGACATCTTGGAATGTGAAGTCAAGTGGGCCTTAGAAAGCATCACTATGAACAAAGCTAGTGGAAGTAATGGAATTCCAGTTGAGCTGTTTCAAATCCTGAAAGATGATACTGTGAAAGTGCTGCACTCAATATGCCAGCAAACTTGGAAAACTCAGCAGTGGCCACAGGACTGGAAAAGGTCAGTTTTCATCCCAATCCCAAAGAAGGGCAATGCAAAAGAATGCTCAAACTACTGCACAATTGCACTCATCTCACATGCTGGTAAAGTAATGCTCAAAATTCTCCAAGCCAGGCTTCAGCAATATGTGACCCGTGAACTCCCTGATGTTTAAGCTGGTTTTAGAAAAGGCAGAGGAACAAGAGATCAAATTGCCAACATCCACTGGATCATGGAAAAAGCAAGAGAGTTCCAGAAAACATCTATTTCTGCTTTATTAACTATGCCAAAGCCTTTGACTGTGTGGATCATAATAAACTGTGGAAAATTCTGAAAGAGATGGGAATACCAGACCACCTGACCTGCCTCTTGAGAAATCTGTATGCAGGTCAGGAAGCAACAATTAGAACTGGACATGGAACAAGAGACTGGTTCCAAATAGGAAAAGGAGTACGTCAAGGCTGTATACTGTCACACTGCTTATTTAACTTCTATGCAGAGTACATCATGAGAAACGCTGGACTGGAAGAAACACAAGCTGGAATCAAGATTGCCGGGAGAAATATCTAGAACCTCAGATATGCAGATGACACCACCCTTATGGCAGAAAGTGAAGAGGAGCTAAAAAGCCTCTTGATGAAAGTGAAAGAGGAGAGTGAAAAAGCTGGCTTGAAGCTCAACATTCAGAAAATGAAGATCATGGCATCCGGTCCCATCACTTCGTGGGAAATAGATGGGGAAACAGTAGAAACAGTGTCAGACTTTATTTTGGGGGGCTCCAAAATCACTGCAGATAGTGACTGCAGCCATGAAATTAAAAGATTCTTACTCCTTGGAAGAAAACTTATGACCAACCTAGATATTATATTCAAAAGCAGAGACATTACTTTGCCAACTAAGGTCCGTCTAGTCAAGGCTATGGTTTTTCCTGTGGTCATGTATGGATGTGAGAGTTGGACTGTGAAGAAGGCTGAGTGCCGCAGAATTGATGCTTTTGAACTGTGGTGTTGGAGAAGACTCTTGAGAGGCCCTTGGACTGCAAGGACATCCAACCAGTCCATTCTGAAAGAGATCAGCCCTGGGATTTCTTTGGAAGGAATGATGCTAAAGCTGAAACTCCAGTACTTTGGCCACCTCATGCGAAGAGTTGACTCATTGGAAAAGACTCTGATGCTGGGAGGGATTGTGGGCAGGAGGAGAAGGGGACGACAGAGGATGAGATGGCTGGATGGCATCACGGACTTGATGGACATGAGTCTGAGTGAACTCCGGGAGATAGTGATGGACAGGGATGCCTGGCGTGCTGTGATTCATGGGGTCGCAAAGAGTCGGACACGACTGAGCGACTGAACTGAACTGAACTGAGGTGGTACTAATCTTATCTTCCCCTCTTAGAAGAAGTGATAGGTGTACTTACTATATGCCAGCCCCAAGACTTGCAGTTTTACATACATACTACTTCATTTTATCTTCAGCACAACCCTGGAAGACAGGAGATGGATTCAAAAAAGTTAATGCTATTGCTGAAAATGACTCTGCCTGGGAGTGACTAATTCTAGTTTCTTCATCACCAGCCAACATTGATTGATTACCTGGCATAGGAGGGCGCCGAAACTGGCCTAGGCTGTCCCGAGCTTGCTAATTAGATCATTCTGCTCTCTCCTTGGTATGCTGCATCCTGTGATATTGATTAAAACCAACACGTTAAAAATAAACCTTGAAATTTTCACTCTTTGCCTAGTTTTTAAAAATCATTCTCAATATCATATTCATCAGGGGAAATTACTCCCAACTTTTGTGTGTGTCACAACCTGCTTTTTGCTAAACATACATGCCCACACATTTGTAGTATCCTGACACTTTATTGTGTACTATTTATATTCGTATTTATTTGACTGCACCGAGTCTTAGCTGAGGCATGTGGGATCTCTTTCCTTGACCAGGGATTGAACCTGGGTCCCCTGCGTTGAGAGTGCAGAGTCTTAGCCACTGGACCACCAAGGATCATGCTAGGTTTTATATGTCATTTTATATTTTTCCACAGTGGTTGTAGCATGCACAATGGCTGTATAGGCCAGGATTCCATTATTTGACTGAGCATAATCTATTTATACAATCCCTGGTTGTTGGTTACGCAAATTGTTTCCACTTCCACTTTTAAAAACAAGGCTGTGTTATCTAGCCCTGAAGTCCTTTAAATATCACGACTGTAGGCAGATAGTTTTAAAGATGCAAGAAATCAGAGTATATATGATTATGGTCCCACCCTAAGAAATCTCCTGGACAATCACCTGTATCCTGTCAAGAGAAGACTAGGGAAACAGAAACAAAAGCACTGATTATACTTAAACATAGCTCTAAGACTTAAGTACAAATAGGGGAAAAGTGGAAGAGTAGCGTGTAAATATTAAACATTCTGACAAATTGGAAATAATATAGCTAAAAACATTGGAGAAGAGAAAGGGAAAGTAAAATAAGACCATTGGTAGGCATGCAGGTAATGCCCAATATAAGTGGGAGTCAAAAGATGTCAGTTAAAAGTCTAAAGCAATTTAGAAATCCATGCAAGGAAAAAGGGAATCATGACCTTTTGCTTTAAAAAAAACAAAATATTAATATAAAGGTAAGCACTGCAGTCAAAATATAAACTTTCTGAAATTTCAAAATACATAATAATAATAAGAAAGGGAAAACATTTTTTATATTTGCAAAAAAAATATTAAGGATCATCTACAAGCTCACAAAATAGCCACCCAGGAGCACTGCGAGGCTTCCCTTGTGGCTCAGCGGGTAAAGAATCCTCCGGCAAAGCCAGAGACATGGGTTCTATCTCTGGATCAGGAAGATCCCTTGGAGAAGGAAATGGCAACCAACTCCAGTATTCTTGCCTGGGAAATCCCATGGACAGAGAAGCCTGGTAGGTTACACAGTTCATGGGGTCGCAAAAGGTCAGACACAGCTTAGCAACTAAAACAACAGGAGGTTACAAGCAATGAGTAGGAAGGATAGGAACGGAAGTAAGATTTCTGAGTTTATCTTTTTATAGTTCTGACTTTTGAGCATGTAAAAATTATACGGATTTGAAAAGTAAAATTAATTCCAAAGAGGGAAAAGAAAGGCAAACGTTAAACTTGAGTATAAACAGAAACGAATGAACCTAATTGCATTTCAGATGGTACATCAAGGGAGTTCCCTAGTGGTCCAGTGGGAAGACTCAGTGCTTTCACGGCCATGGCCCAGGACCAGTCCCTGATGGGGGAACTGAGATCCCACAGGCCACACGGTCTGGTCAAAATAAATAAAAAATAAAAACATTTTTAAAAATTGTACATCAGATATAACTACATAGAAAGTGATATTAATTCAAGTGCATTTTTATTATACCTTCATAGAATATATTCTCATCTACTTCACTGTTTTTCAGTAAACCATTCTTCTGAGTTCCTGTGCTACCCATACAGCTACCCAGTCTTATAGTCTCAGCTTGAATCATGTGTTAACTTCTGGCTCAATCATTAATGGCCAGAAAGAAGGCTACATATTGCATATATGACCACCATTCCCAGTGTTCAGAGAGGGAAGAATGGTAGTAAGCAAGACAGAAGTACTAAGTTATCTACTCATCTTATGAAATATTATAATCTGAATGTGCTTGCCCATCATTCTAGACTATCCTTTTTCGTTTGCCAACTATGTGTTAAGTACTTATGATGAGCATGGTAACAAGTTAGATGCCACAAAGACACAAAGATGAGTCAGACATGTCACATCAACTTAGGAAATCAGGACACTTAAAAATGAAAATAGAAATTTAAACTTTAAGAAATTAATAATTTAATATTTTAAATAAATTATGTATTGAGAAATTAAATTAGAGAAAAATTAAAATTATATTAATATATTTATAGATTAATGTGTTATATTACTATTGATATGTAGTGTTAACAAAATAATCTATTAAGTGTGTTAGTCAAATTAATATTAATAAAATGAAAACAATGTATGGCAAAACCAATACAGTATTGTAAAGCAAAATAAAGTAAAAATTAAAAATTAAAAAATAAAATAAAATAAAAACAAATTAAATTGCATCCCAAGGCATTCAGAAGAAATGACAACAGTATAAAACTAACACAGGTCAGTTTGCAGAGGATGTGATTGGAGGATTACAGCATATCTTAGAAGCCATCTGCACAATTTTCCTTTCAGTTGAGGAAACTCTTCTACAATATTGGTGGTGACACTGGGTCCACCAGCCTCTGCTTGCATGCATTCAGAATACTTGGTGAGACAAAGAGCTCTCTACATTGTTGCACAATGTTAATTATTAGATTGTTCTTTCTTAAAATAAAACAGAATAAGCGTCCTCATAATTTCTCACCATTGATTCTACCTCGGCACAAATTTTATATGTGCCAGCCTAGTCAATATTTGAAGGTTTATGATGACTTTCTCAATTTTCCTACCCCAAAGAGTTGACTATATTTGACTCCAAATCTTCCTCAATTCTTCAATGGCTACTTAGAAGATCTATTTTGATTCTTCTTGAAATTTGTTCCCCTCATGTGATGTTTTATCTGTATCCTTTTTAAACTAGGGGGGCCAGACCTAGATATACATAGAGTTTAACGTAGGTAGATTATAGAGAAAATTCAGTGAGGTATTTCTATGGTGGTGGGTAAGAAAGAAGGGTGGCTTTGGAGATAATGGCTCTGAGGCTTCCAGAAAATCAAGTTTTAAAAAAAGAAATCAGATTTCTGCCAAAATGATAGTTAATCCTGTGATCTTCCATGAAATATAGTTCATAGACAATCACCACCCAGTAACCTAGGATTATTTGTTAAAAATGAAGAATGAGGGCTCCTACCCTAGACTATGGAATCAGAATCTCTGAATGTGGTGCCTGGTAAGCTACTTTTTTACTAATAATCTGTGCTGATATTTCTTACATACACAAAATTTCAGAACCATCAATATGGTGTTAGAAATACAGGATTTTCCAACACCTAGTTGTGTGACTGTGGGCCCTTCACTTGACTTCTCTGAGCTTCAGTTTCCTCGTCTATCAAATGAGGTAACGACTTCTTAGAGGATGATTTATGAAAACAATAATGTGTGTGTAGTAGATACTGCTGCTTACCTACTTGATTGCCATTTTCCAGCTCTCCTTTTCTTCTCCACCTGTAGAGCCCAGTTTTGTTTGAGTAGGGTGTGTTCCATGTGTTCAAGGAAACTGAACCATTGTGATTGACCTAAGACGATATTGGCAGTCTCATTCCTCTTGACACTGGTTGGTTTAAGTTTCTGTAAGTCATCTGATCCTGGACAATGAGATGTGGGGGTATTCTGTACAGACCTTCTGGGGTAGAGTTTCCCAACCAATAACAAGAGACAAGTAGGAGGTGTCCTTTTCTAGATTTTGAGATTTGTGTGTGGCATCTGGTATCATTTCAGTCGTGCAGCCACAAGAGGAGATGTTGCCTGCATGCCTAGAATCAGTGTTGGAGGATGGATCCTCCAGGATGTTGTTTTGCTGCTCAACCAACCCTGGAACCAGCCACTCCTCACCAGTGGCTATGAGATAGGAAACCCCTACTGCTTAAGCACGTTTTGGTTAGGTACTCTTATAGCTGAAAGCATTCTGATGGACATGGCAGGTAATGCCCTGAGCATAATGCCTCATATGTGATATTTGCACAATAAAAGGCAGCTATCATGATCACCATCATCATCAACAGAAATGCTGGACTTCTTATCTGTTAAATTTAGGGCGAAGATTATAGTGCTAATCCTATTACAAGACATACATACTCAAAAATAATTACTGAAAGTTTGCATTAATTCTCCTTGGTTTCCATTCTTTGTTTCAACCTATTGGAATCATGGTGGTTCTATTATTTAACGTATGACTATATCTGCTCTCCTTCCCAGCCTAGAGTTTGTCACAAATTTGAGGGATTTTTCAGCATTTAAAATTTTCGCTCAAATTTGGCCTCTGCGGAAAGATCGTAGGATTTGAATAGGAGAGATAGGCTTCCATATTGATTGTAGGAGCACACTATGACTGAGAGTTATTCAGGAAACAAGCCTAGTTTCATGATTTGTCGTGAGTGGTCCCAAGTTAAGCACTATATAAGCATTTGGAGGGCAGCTTGCGGAATGTAAGGAGTTGAAAATTTGTCCCATGAATCTCATGAGGCATCTGGGGCAGTTAGCTGAAGTTAGGTGCCCTGCCCAAGGTCATTCAACGATGGTGTGATCAAAAAGGAATTAGAATTCATGGTCACAGTGCCTGGGATTCCTGTACGTGATGTTACTTGGGGGCAGCAGCAATTATTGTGGCAACAGTATCTCCGGAGAACGAGGGGACAGAAAACGGTGGAGTCAGTCTCATTGACTCATAGAATAGTACAACAGCCAAAAACCTCAGGAACTGTCTGATCCAACACTCATTTTACAGAGGAAGAAACTGACATCCATAAAGGTCAAGTGATGTTTCAAAGATTACATGGCCAACAAGTGGCAAAGCAGAGATGAGGACTTCAGTCTTGTGATGCTTGGCTTTCTGCTTTTTCCCTGTATCATTTCTGCAAAACTTATTTCAAAACACTCTTTCTAGAGTTTCCTGACATGAGAACTGCAAATATGTGGCAACATTGTAAAGCAGACTGCGTTCTCTTATTAGAGCCATTGCTTAATTTTAATATATTTTACTGTCTAGTTTTATCAAAACTTCCTGGATTTCTTCTGAATTCCTAGCAGTTGTGCTAGGCAAGCACTTACTTTCATGACTGCTTTATCAAGCCATATTTGTGAAATGTGTCCATAATGTAAAGAGATAACCCTTTTGTGGCTCTAGAATATAGCGTTCTTTGTTTAGTGTTATACTCAAATAGCATGGATGAAAATTGGGGAATTATTCCTTATGACTAAACTATCATGGAGCACCAACTACGTGTTAAGAATTGGTCTTGACACAGCACACATCCTTATAAAAAAAGCCTAAAGAAGTTTATACTCCTATGGCTGTTTTACAAATGAGAGAAGCAGGGACCAAGGTCACATAGCTTAAAATCGTACAGGTAGAATAAGAAGCCTGGTCCACTTGAATCCAGAAGCCTTGATGGATTTGAAAAACAGAAGGAAAGGGAATTCTGACAAAGAACTGATTTGGGGTCCAAGGCACAGACCACAGGAGACAGTATTGGGAGTGAATCATTGGGGTCATCTGCAGCGGCAAAGAGGACACTGAATTCCAGGAAGACCAATCACCAGAAATCAAGAGGTTCGCCTATTTCACAACATTGCCTGACATTGGCCCTGATTCTGAATATCTATCAAAAATATGTTTGGTTTGGAAGGCAACCTGGCACCATCCACCAGCCAGTTGGACATGCCAAGTAGGGATTGAGGTTTTCAGACTGACATTTCACTAGCAAAGGAATTGTGCTATTGATTCTGAATTATGGGGAAGAAGGAGCCTCATCTGGCATCGGCCGATGCAATATAGGGTGGGAGTTTAGAGCCTGGGCTGTGGATTTAGACTTGATCTGTTTAGTGGCAGGTCACCAGTTACCAGGAATGAGACCCTGGATCAGTGACTTTTACCTGTGAATTCTCACATCTGAAACAGGGTAATAGTAGCCCTTTCCTCAGAGTCTTGCTGTGTGGCTTCAATGAGACAATGCGTGAAAAACACTGGGGCAGAGTCAGGCAGGCAGTAGCAAGAAGTGTTCACAGTCACCACCATCACCGGTGTTACTCTGCACTAGGGGAACCAGGAGGGCAGGGCTCCACTTTCTCGCTTCCTCTACAGATCTACACTCCTGCTTTCTTCGGGAGGTCACACACATTTTCAGGGCTACAGTGTCATGATAGAGAGTCAACAGCAGTGTGTGCTTCCTGAGGCACCCCTGTGCCACGTCGGAAGTAAGGCAAAGAGGAAGAGAGTGCCTGGCTACCATCGTGGGCTGTGTGTTATACTCACTCATGATAATTCTGTAAAAGTAGATCGTCTCTGAGCTAGACTTAAAGTCAAACTTCCATGTTTCTAAAATGACAAAATTTCATTATCTCATTTGTGCTCTAAAACAAGCACAAGGGTGGGATGATTTGGGAGAATGGCATTGAAACACATATTTTATCATACGTGAAACAGATCGCTAGTCCAGGTTCGATGCATGAGACAGGGTGCTCAGGCTTGGTGCACTGGGATGACCCAGAAGGATGGGATGGGGAGGGAGGTAGAAGGGGGTTTCAGAATGGGGAACACATGTACATCCATGGCTGATTCATGTCAGTGTATAGCAAAAACCACTTACAATATTGTAAAGTAATTAGCCTGCAATTAAAATAAATAAATTTATATTTTAAAAAATAAATAAATAAAAAACTTAATCTGACAAAAAATAAGTAAATAAAACAAGCACAAATTCACCAAGGTGACTGGGTGATGACATGGAGATGCCGACAGCACTGAAGAAGAATTTATTACTTGCATTTCCTGGAAGGAGCGGCCATGCTGTGCCACACAGGGCCATATAGGGGGCACCAGGTTTGAAAGGAGGCAGAAAGGAGCCAGAGAAAAGCCTAGGCCAGAGCCTTTATTGGGGTTTCAGCAGAAAAGACATGACAAGGCAGAATAAACAGTTAAAATGGGCTAGTTTGACTAATTCTGGGGGGCATTTGGCTACAGGGTGGTTGTAGCTCCTGCAATTGGCCCTGGGATGATTTAGGGAAAGGAAATCTTGGCTGGGTGTATGAGAATTAGATATAGGAATTGATTGGAGGATATGGACTCAGGATTGGTTAGTTTGCACGTGAAAGTTGTATTTATGGGTAAGATGTTATATGTAGAAATTAACTAGTCCTGAAAGGGGCCACCTCATGTGAAGAGTTGACTCATTGGAAAAGACTCTGATGCTGGGAGGGATTGAGGGCAGGAGGCGAAGGGGACGACAGAGGATGAGATGGCTAGATGGCATCACCGACTTGATGGACGTGAGTTTGAGTGAACTCCGGGAGTTGGCGATGGACAGGGAGGCCTGGTGTGCTGCATGCAATTCATGGGGTCGCAAACAGTCGGACATGACTGAGCGACTGAACTGAACTGAACTGAAAGGGGCACTCTTTCTCTCCAGGTCTGTATGGTTCCCCAAATCTCAAATCTTTATATACACACATGCAAAACAATTCATACAACCATTCATGTGTTCCCTACTTTCGTTCCCTGGTCCTTCAAAATTCAGTGTTCTCTGAAAAAATAGTTAATAGATGAAGTTTATTAAGTAGACTTCATAGGCATCAAGGTCAGGTTAAGCAGTTTTCAGTTAAAAAAAAGAAAACTCTTGTATGCTGTGGTAGATAATGCTAAAAGTAGCCTTGTATTTTCTCAGGTTCAGTGGTGTCACACAATTTATAATCCGTTTATAGCCTGCACAGAGAAAGAAAACAAAAGGCAACGAATTCAGAGAAAACCTGTGGCGGCCCCCTGAATCTTTTGGTAATGCTCCCAGGCAGCCAGCAAGTTCACATCAGCCCTGTTGCTGGTTTAGAATCCTCAGTTTTCCATTTTAGAAAGCAGTCTAGGTTATTACTGCAGGTTTCGCCATATAAAATGAGACAAAGGCAAACACCACTTAACTCCCACCTGCACAAGAGCATTCATGTTGTGAATTATTCACTGTGTCTGATTTTCTTTTATAGCAGCTATTTTTGCAGCAGGTGTAGAAGATTTAAAAGACTGAATCAAATCTCATAGTGTAGTATTTTATAGGAATTCCTTAACTGATGCACATATTCCCAAGCCTTGAGCATATTATAGAATTATGTCTCATGTATATCCACATTTATTGCCAAATAAACTGGAAACCTAGGCTTTGGGCCTATTTTATTATCACAGACTCATACTTGGTTTCCAAGATGCTATTTCCATTGTAGTTTATATTGCATGTGTTTGTGGGTGACTTGCTGATACAGGTTGTCAGGTTTTTGATGCAGTAAAACAAATCTTGAGACCAGAGCGTTGACAGCATTGGATTTATTCTCAGCCCTGCGCAAGAGCAGTTTCATTTTGTGTAACAACACTACTCATATATGTTGCTTTGACTTTTAGTATATAATACATGACCTCTCTAAATATTTATTGAGCACTTAAGATTAAAGGGCTTGTTCATATTTTTATACCCCTCTCACAGCAGTTAATTATATTAGGCACATACTGGAAGCTATTGATGAAATGAATACTTGATTAGATTATTGTCTTACTCCAGTGTTTCTCGGGTGTTCTTTGTTGTCCACTGAAGGTCTGAAAAGACTCATCTGATGGGCATTGAATGAATTAATCAAACAATGTAAGACCTTTCTATTCTAGAGTTCCTTGCTTTTCACTATTACATGCTATGGCCTACCTAATAGTAAATAAGTGAGTTTATTAAAGGTGTCTAAAATTAGGTGTTCATATTTTTATCGAGTTTGTCAGATATCCCACTAGAGAATTCTAGAATAGATTGCATATTCCACTGAGACAGCCTGGTCATGTGGAATACTTCTCAACATTGCAAACTCCCCTTGTGTGCACACAGATGCAGGCGGGTGGGTGGACGCTCCAATTTATTTGGAAAGGGTTTTTGTTATCAGTGCATCACAGATTCTGCCTCAAGTTGATTATGCTTTTCAATTGTTATTATCCTTGATTTAACTAATATTTTCAAATTTTTGTTTTTGTAGTCTTTGTATTAATTGAGTGTTTTCCTCTGGGAAGTAGAATTGAGTGGAATATACAGACTATAGAAACGTTGGCCCTGTCTAAGCTGTCCCCAGTCAAAAATGTGAAGAGCTACAGTTCTGGATCTTAGTTTCTCAAGTCATAATTGATGGGATTAACTCTTAGTTACAGTACAACATGGCGCTAGTGGTAAAGAACCAGCCTGCCAGTGCAGGAGATGTAAGAGATGCAGGTTCGATCCTTGGGTAGGAAAGATCCCCTGGAGAAGGAAATGGCAACCCGCTCCAGTGTTCTTGCCTGGAGAATCCCATGGACAGAGGAGCCTGGTGGGCTATAGTCTATAGGGTCACAAAGAGTAGGACATGACTAAAGTGGCCTGGCATGCCCATACAGTACAAATAAATCATTACTGCTAAAAGTAAAATATCAAGTGTGTGAATGATTTATATTTTATGTATAAGTTAAGGAAGACTTAGGGTTAATCATTAAACAATCCATTTCTTGCCTTATTGCCTTGGATGTGCTTTCCTGGTGTTCTGTAGGAGCTGTTCCATATGAAGATGTATTTTTGATGTATTTATGGGAAGGAAGGTGATCTCCACGTCTTACTCTTCCACCATCCTGAAGGTCCCCAAGATATGTTTTCTTAAGTGGGAGAGATAGGGGAGAGAACTATGAAACTGGAAATTGTATCTAACCTGAAACTACTTTCTCAAAGCCACGTGCTGCAGTGAGTGCCTTGCTGATATTCATAATAGTGACAATTATCATTTACTGAAGTGCTTATGAGCTGTGACTTTATGCCTTTTTAAAGTTTTCTAGAAAAACCTCTTTCTCCCTGAATATAAGATATAAGTTGTTGAGGGCTTCAAGAATGTTTCCATGTTCTTAGCTGAACTGTAAATTTCATTTTGGCATGTGTATTCACGAACACACAAGCTCCATTTTCTTTTTAATTCTATCCATGAACAAGTCTGTAATAAAGAAGAGGGCAAGAGAACTACAATGATTTCCTAGAACTGAACAGTCATAATCACCAAACTGCAGGCACCCAGAGTGAGATTGTGCCTGAAAATTCACACCATCATTTTTATTATTTATCAAAAATCTGTGCATAGGACACTTTCCCTTTTCAACAATACTTTTTATATGCTTATTTTAAAATATAACTTATTCATTAATTTAACAAATTTTGGTTCACACATTATGTGCCAGATATAAAATCGTCAATGAGGCAGTCAGGGGCTTGTCTCTTCTGAAACTTGTACTATGCTGGAGTGTTGGGACAGGGGTGGGGACAACAAAGTAGGGTGGGAGCGAACAATGGGGCCAGGGTCAGAGATGAGGGAACAGGCAACTGCAGTATAAGAGCCTTGGTAGGGTAAATTCAGGACCCCATGGGGGCACACAGGGGAGGGCATATAGCCCCAAGAGAGGGAGTTACAGGGAAGCTCGAAGAAGAAAGTTATATCTAAGTTGAGATGCAAAAATAAAACACAAACACACACACAATAAAAATCATAAGAAACATAAGGGAAAATAAAAAAATATATAATCATGATAAGATATATTAACATTCCTCTGGGACTATTTTATCAAGCACAGAAAGAATAAGCATAGGAGCATCTTGAATGATGTCATTAATAATTTAAATATAATAGATTTCTATTTATATTAATTTATATTAATCTTATATCCTCAGTTCAGTTCAGTTCAGTCGCTCAGTCATGTCCAACTCTTTGCGACCCCATGAATCGCAGCACGCCAGGCCTCCCTGTGCATCACCATCTCCCGGAGTTCACTCAGACTCACGTCCATCGAGTCCGTGATGCCATCCAGCCATCTCATCCTCGGTCGTCCCCTTCGCCTCCTGCCCCCAGTCCCTCCCAGCATCAGAGTCTTTTCCAATGAGTCAACTCTTCGCATGAGGTGGCCAAAGTACTGGAGTTTCAGCTTTAGCATCATCCTTCCAAAGAAATCCCAGAGTTGATCTCCTTCAGAATGAACTGGTTGGATCTTCTTGCAGTCCAAGGGACTCTCAAGAGTCTTCTCCAACACCACAGTTCAAAAGCATCAATTCTTCAGAGCTCAGCCTTCTTCACAGTCCAACTCTCACATCCATACATGACCACAGGAAAAACCATAGCCTTAACTAAACGGACCTTAGTTGGCAAAGTAATGTCTCTGCTTTTGAATATAATATCTAGGTTGGTCATAATTTTCTTCCAAGGAGTAAGCGTCTTTTAATTTCATGGCTGCAGTCACTATCTGCAGTGATTTTGGAGCCCCCCAAAATAAAGTCTGACACTGCTTGCACTGTTTCCCCATCTATTTCCCATGAAGTGATGGGACCGGATGCCATGGATCTTCGTTTTCTGAATGTTAAGCTTCAAGCCAAATTTTTCACTCTCCTCTTTCACTTTCATCAAGAGGCTTTTTAGTTCCTCTTCACTTTCTGCCATAAGGGTGGTGTCATCTGCATATCTGAGGTTCTTGATATTTCTCCCGGCAATCTTGATTCCAGCTTGTGTTTCTTCCAGTCCAGCGTTTCTCATGATGTACTCTGCATAGAAGTTAAATAAGCAGGGTGTCAGTATACAGCCTTGACACACTCCTTTTCCTATTTGGAACCAGTCTCTTGTTCCATGTCCAGTTCTAACTGTTGCTTCCTGACCTGCATACAGATTTCTCAAGAGGCAGGTCAGGTGGTCTGCTATTCCCATCTCTTTCAGAATTTTCCACAGTTTATTGTGATCCACACAGTCAAAGGCTTTGGAATAGTCAATAAAGCAGAAATAGATGTTTTCTGGAACTCTCTTGCTTTTTCCATGATCCAGTGGATGTTGGCAATTTGATCTCTGGTTCCTCTGCCTTTTCTAAAACCAGCTTGAACATCAGGAAGTTCATGGTTCATGTATTGCTGAAGCCTGGCTTGGAGAATTTTGAGCATTACTTTACTAGCATGTGAGATTAGTGCAATTGTGCGGTAGTTTGAGCATTCTTTTGCATTGCCCTTCTTTGGGATTGGGATGAAAACGGACCTTTTCCAGTTCTGTGGCCACTGCTGAGTTTTCCAAATTTGCTGGCATATTGAGTGCAGCACTTTCATGGCATCATATTTCAGGATTTGAAGTAGCTCAACTGGAATTCCATCACCTGCACTAGCTTTGTTCATAGTGATGCTTTCTAAGGCCCACTTGACTTCACATTGCAAGATGTCTGGCTCTAGATTAGTGATCACATCATCATGATTATCTTGGTCGTGAAGATCTTTTTTGTACAGTTCTTCTGTGTATTCTTGCCACTTCTTCTTAATATCTTCTGCTTCTGTTAGGTCCAGACCATTTCTGTCCTTTATCGAGCCCATCTTTGCATGAAATGTTCCCTTGGTATCTCTAATTTTCTTGAAGAGATCTCTAGTCTTTCCCATTATGTTGTTTTTCTCTATTTCTTTGCATTGATCACTGAAGAAGGCTTTCTTATCTTTTCTTGCTATTCTTTGGAACTCTGCATTCAGATGCTTATATCTTTCCTTTCTCCTTTGCTTTTCACCTCTCTTCTTTTCACAGCAGTGGCTGTGCTTTGCTGGAGCAGCCGTGAAGAGATACCCCACGTCCAAGGTAAGAGAAACCCAAGTAAGATGGTAGGTGTTGCAAGAGGGCATCAGAGGGCAGACACACTGAAACCATACTCACAGAAACTAGTCAAAATCTTATATCCTACACAAATATATTTAAAATTTTGTACTTCATATGTTGTTAGTAGATAAAACAAATTGACATGATATTACCTCTCAGAGAAGAAGTATAGGAAAAAAAATCAAAGTTCTTTTTTTGAAATATAGCATTGAAACATGTATATTATCATATGTGAAATAGATCGCCAGTCCAGGTTCTATGCATGAGACAAGGTGCTCAGGGCTGGTGCACTGGGATGACCCTGAGGGATGGGATGGGGAGGGAGGTGGAAGGGGGTTCAGGATGAAAGAAAAATACCATTAGAAAAAACAATAGCTTAAATTTTTAAATTTAATTTGCTATTTTCTTATACATATTCCTGTATGAAGGCTTTATAAGAAATCTTTAAGCGGCTGATTTCATTATTCACATGTTTGCAAAATGCTTCCGAATTCTACACCCCATTCCCATCTGTATCAAAATGGCACTATTTTGTTTATTTATTTGCTGAAGTAGAAAAGGATAGCTTTATTACTAAGTTGGGCAAGAGGGACCCAGTGGGTTCCTGCCTCAAAAAACTGTGTTGCAACCCAGGAGGATTTGATAGGGAGTTTTATAAAAAATAATTGCCATGGATGGGGTTGCTGAGAAGATTAGAGGGTGTGAAGGGTCTCAGATGGTCAAGTCTCCTAATCTTGATTCTCCAATTCCTTTAATCTGGCCTCAGGTAGTTCCTTGGCTGCTTCTCCCTTGATTAGCAAGTGTTCAAATATGTCCTTTGAACTCAGGAAAGGTCATGGAGGCTGGAGTCTTGAAAATGGCTCCTTTTTTTTTTTTTTGCCAGAAAATTCATTTTAGGATTTGCCTGATCTGTATATCTGCCGTGGGGGTGTGCCCTACTTGAGAAAACACTATCACGTGTATCACAATGAGAAAAGATTGAGATTTTCTCACTCTATGTTGATTATTTACTTGAGTGTTTACTATGTACCAGGCGGTATTCTTTCAGCTGGAGATATAACAATGACCAATGAAATGTCTAAGACTTCTGAGTACTCACATCTAGAGGGGAGGATAGAGAAAAATAATTTAATGTATAAAATGTCAGGTAAGGATAAAGTTAAAGTTAAGCTGCTCAGTTGTGTCTGACTCTTTGCGATCCTGTGGGCTATAGCCCACCAGGCTCCCTGTCCATTACCAACTCCTGGAGTCCTGTCCATTACCAAACCCGTGTCCATTGAGTCGGTGATGCCATCCAACCATCTCATCCTCTGTCGTCCCCTTCTCCTCCTGCGCTCAATCCCTCCCAGCATCAGAGTCTTTTCCAATGAGTCAATTCTTCGCATCAGGTGGCCAAAGTATTGGAGTTTCAGCTTCAGCATCATTCCTTCCAATGAACACCCAGGACTGATCTTCTTTAGGATGGACTGGTTGGATCTCCTTGCAGTCCAAGGGACTCTCAAGAGTCTTCTCCAACACCACACTTCAAAAGCATCAATTCTTCAGCACTCAGCTTTCTTTATAGTCCAACTCTCACATCCATACATGACCACTGGAAAAACCGTAGCCTTGACTAGACAGAACTTTGTTGACAAAGTAATGTCTCTGCTTTTTAATATGCTGTCTGGGTTAGTCATAACTTTCCTTCCAAGAAGCAAGCATCTTTTTAAATTTCATGGCTGCAGTCACTATGTGCGGTGAGCCCAGAAAAATAAAGTCAGCCACTGGTTCCACTGTTTCCCATCTATTTATTACATTGTTCATTTTGCTCTGCTTCAACTATAATAGGACAAAATTCCTCCATGTCTAATCTGAGTCCTGATGTCCCAAAATTTTTACTCTTACAAAGCCAGTGTTAAAAGATATTTTCCAAAGAATATACATAAATTGAACTTCATTAAAATTAGAAATTTTATGTATCAAAGGACACTATCAACAGAGTGGAAAGGTAACCTGTGGAATGTAAAACAATGTTTGCAAATCATATATACAATAAGAAATTAACATCAAGAATGTGTAAAGAAGTTCTTCAACTCAACAATAAAAAAAGTCAACCCAATTAGAAAAATGGGCAAAGAACTTACATAGACATTTATGCAAAGAAGATATTCAAATGGTCAATAAGCTCATAAAAAGATGCTCAACATCAATAATCATTAAAGAAATGCAAATCAAAACCATAATTAGATACACTTCACATCTATTAGGATGACTGTCATTTAAAAAAAAAGAAAGAGAAGTGTTGATGAGGACATGGAGAAATTTATATGCATTTGTGTACAAACACTTGACTTAAGCAAGTAATTACAAATATAATGTACACTACCAAGAAGACTTAATCTCATTTGGAGAAAGTGATATTCAAGCTGAGAACTGAGAGAATGAATCAGATATAAAAGGTGTTGGTCAGGCCTCTCACTTGAAGATTTGGGAACAGGTGGAGACAAGGCTGTGTCTGTGCCTTCTGGAATTCCTCCAGCGGTACTCAGCATCTTGCCCTGAACAAAGTCTTCAGCAACAAGTGTTTCTTCACTCAGTGGTAATAAAGGTATTTAGTTTCTTCCTTACTGCTGACTGCTTCTGGTAGAAATCTTCTTTAGTAACTGTTTGTAAATCAAAGTCTTCACAGTGCCTGTGAGCTCACAGAACCAAATTCTCCTTTCAGTTATCTGAAAGTGACAGCCACTAATTTCAATGGAGGCCACATGTATTTACTTGAAGGGGGAATTTGGTCGATGGGGTATTGCAGAGTAATTAATGACAATTCTCAGCCCTTCAAATGCACATTTCATTTCTCTAATCATTGCTTAAGAAGATTACATGCCACATGAATTAGAGGTTGTGGCGTCTGAGCCATCTCCACATTTTAGTAGTTGCTCATTCCTTATCCTATTGCCCAGTTTCTTTCTCAAATTAACTCCAGGCTGTTTTTATTTTTTTCTAACACCTCATTTTCCAGGTCTAGAAAAAAGAACTAAAGCTAAAGAACTTTTTAAAAAAATGCAAGTCTTTTCTGAATTAAATTGTAGGGGGGGGGGGGGAAATGCCAAATGTTTTTCCTAAGGATCTTTCCAAATTGAAATGATGGTCCATCCAGAATTGACCAGCTGGGATCTATCTGCCATGGACCCCAGGGATCTATTTTGGCATTGTGAGTCCATTCAATATTTTCTTAGCACCATGCTCAGGAAGGAAATGTTGTCCTTGCCTGCTTAGCCTGTGGTTTGGGATCTGTGAATCATCTGGGTAACCCTCTGTGTGTTAAAAAGTATTTCAAACAAAGAAAGAACTTGTAAATATTTAGTAACAGGAAGCTACAGGCTATAAGCTGCTATGTATCGAAGTAAAAGTGTTTTTTAAAAAATCCTCTAACAATATTCTTATATACCTCCTATTCCATTTGCTTTGTTCTCCTTTCATTTTCTTCTCTGTCTCCTCCACTTACATGATATATTACAAAGGTATTAAATGAAGAGTTTGGAAACAAGTTCTGGATGCAGTTCGGCTATTGACTTTGGTGCATGCATGCTAAGTCACTTGAGTCATGTCCAACTCTTTGCAACCCTATGGACTGAAGCCCACCAGGCTCCTCTGGCCATGGAATTCTCCAGGCAAGAATACTGAAGTGGGTTTGCTATGCCCTCCTCCAGGGGATCTTCTCGACCCAGGAAGTGAACCCACATCTCCTGCACTGGCAGGCAGGTTCTTTACCATTAGCGCCACCTGGGAAGCCCATTGACTTTGGTATCAGAGGCAAGTCACTGAACTTCTTTTGGGTCTGATTCTTTCTTCTGTTCATTGTACATGGTACAGAAGTTATATTTCAATAAAACTTTAGAAACTGTTCATTCCGAATAAATGCTTGGAAGTTATAGAAAACAGCACATTCTACAGAGCAATACTTGGCAGTTACAGAGGTCAAGGGGGAAGTTAGTTATCAATAGGAGAATTTGTGAGGTTCATTCAGGAGGAGCTTCCATTTATAATGGAACCTCAGAAATCCTAGGCAGTATAGCATCTGGCCTGGGGTACTGTCTGGAAGCACAGGCAGAAATGTCAGGCACCAGAAATAGGTTTCTTATCACCCATACAGAAATCTGTCAGAGGCCACAGGCTGTGGCTTCACTGCTTTATCTGACTAGATAAGCCCTCGAGGGTTTCTCCCCATCTGCTCCCTGGAGGCCTGGAGGTGAGGGCAGAGAGAGTGGACCTGCCCTGTCTTACTGGTCTGGATTAGGGTCATTGAGACGCCCTGTGTCCTGTTCACCGTGGACTTTCTGCAGCCTCCAGCCACTCACACTGTTTCTTTTTAGAAGGCCACATTTCCATCACTGCATATTCTGAGACTTAGGTGTTTCCTATGGTGCTGATTTCTTGAGATCATCAACATCCCAAGCCATTCAGAATCAAGGTTTCACTGAGTGTCATTAGCATGAGGCTTCTCTGAGGAGATCTTCCAAACTAGCCTTGTTTCCCCCTCCTCCATCGCCTGACCCAATTCTCTGCTCCTCTCCCAACTTTGTCCCTTCTAGTGTTCAACCGACGGTGATCTCTCCCAGGAGGTGTTGAAGACCATGGTTTCTCCCTGAAACCCTCCTCGTCTGAGAAAGTATCTGAGAAACTCACTCATTTCTTCTTTCCACATACATAGATCCATAATATCACAAATCGCTGAATCATGTCTTACTCTTTGCGACCCCATGAACTGTACCGCATCAGGCTCCTCTGTCCATGGGACTTCCCAGGCAAGAATACTGGAGTGGGCTCCCATTTTCTTCTCCAGGGGATCTTCTCGACCCAGGGATCCAACGTGTGTCTCAGGCATTGACAGGTGGATTCTTTACCACTACGTAAGCCCCAATATCACAAATTACTAGATCTAAAAAGAGTTTATAGGAAAGCTGGACCACTATTCTCTAAAATATCTTCCTCAGAACTGAGAGGTGCTAATAGAGATGCTCAGTGGAATATAGATTTTATGACCAATACATTTAGTCAATGTCAATTAAACAGGGTTCCATACACTGAATACCGCAAGAAGTTTCGATGTGTTTTCTTTGATAATGAGCATCATGAAGTAGGAGGGAGCGGGAGTGGGGTGGGGGAGGGAGATGAGGGGCAGAGGGTGGGAGGCATTGGGGGATGTGATATAGAGTGATGTGATCAGAGACTTCTCTCAGATTACAGAACTGCACTGTCAAATAGAAATATCCTGAGAACCATAGCTGGGCTGCTGCTGCTGCTGCTGAGTCACTTCAGTCGTGTCTGACTCTGTATGACCCTATAGACGGCAGCCCACCAGGCTCCCCCGTCCCTGAGATTCTCCAGGCAAGAACACTGGAATGAGTTGCCATTTCCTTCTCCAATGCATGAAAGGGAAAAGTGAAAGTGAAGTCACTCAGTCGTGTCTGACTCTTAGCGACCCCATGGACTGCAGCCCACCAGGCTCCCCCATCCCTGGATTCTCCAGGCAAGAGTACTGGAGTGGGGTGCCATAGCTGTAGTTACATACATAAGTTTAAATGTCCTGGTAGCCACAGTTCTTCTCTGTGTGGCTTCCCTTGCAGCTCAGATGGTAAAGAGTCTTCCAACAAGGCAGGAGAACTGGGTTCGATCCCTGAGTCAGGAAGATCCCCTGGAGAAGGAAATAGCAATCCATTCTAGTATTCTTGCCTGGAAAATCCCATGGATGGAGGAGCCAGGAAGGCTACAGTCCATGGGGTCGCAAAGAGGTGGACATGACTGAGCAACTTTACTTACTAACCATGTTCTTAATAGTAAAAAGAAACAGGGGATTGGCTTAATTTTTTATATAAAGTAGTTATTTATCATTTTTAATGCTGTTTTAGATTCACAGCAGAGTTGAGCAGAAAGTACTGAAGGTTCCATCTACCCCCTGCCCCCACAACAATCACAGCCTCCCATACTACCTTAATTTTGATAGCATATTTTATTTAACCCAATATATAAAACTATTATTTCAACATTAATCAACATAAAAAGTATTAATGAGATACCTCACATTTTTTCTGTACACTGCCTTAGTTTTTGCACTTTATTATTTTTCTTTCTTTTCTTCTTTTTCGGTTTCTGTGTGTTCCCTTTGTTCATTCTCTGGTTTCCATTTTGAGTTTGTCTGTTTATTTTTTTTTATTGCCCTGGGCCTCTGTGGCTGTGCTTGTGCTTTCTCTTGTTCTGGTGAGCGGGGGTTACTCTTCGCTGCGGTGCACAGGTTCTCATCGTCGGGGCTTCTCTCGTGGTGGAGCACAGGCTCTAGAGTCACAGGCTTCAGCAGGTGCAGCACAGGGACGCAACAGTTGCAGCTGGAGAGCTCTAGAGCGTGGGCTCAGTAGTTACAGCACAAGGGCGACGCATGGAATCTTCCTGGACTCGGGATCAAACCCACGTCCCCTGCATTGGCAAGCGGATCCTTGTCCACTGTTGCATCAGGGAAGTCCCTCTCTCTTTCTTTATTTGGCTGTGCTGGGTCTTAGTTGCAACAGCCGGGATCTTGCATCTTCACTGTGGCACGTGACCTCTGTTTTAGCTGTGGCATGCAGGATCTCCAGCTGCAGCATGTGAACACTCGGCTGCGGCGTGTGGGATCTAGTTCCCTGACCAGGGATGGAACCCATGGCCACCACGTTGGGAGTGCGGAGTGTTAGCCACTGGACCGCCAGGGAAGTCCCTTTACATTTTAAAACGTGGCCCTAGCTACTATCCAGTGCTCAACAGCCACACACGGCTAGTGGCTACCCTATCAGAGCAGATGAGGTCAAATGTCCCAAGGCACATAGTTTAGGAAATGCTGATCTGGCCACACCCACCCACTGCAGAGATGAAGAGCCCAGAAAGTCTGTCATAACTTTCCTGAGTTACAGACCCAGCTAGTGTCAGAGGTGAGATCAGTACCCAGGCTTCCTGACCCTTCTGGGGTAGCTCTTTTACCTTCCTCATGACTCAGAAAAATCGTTTCCTTTGTGGGAGGGAGAATTCTAACTTCCTTTCTTTGCTCTGCAGAACTGTCTTCTGTTCCTTGTGGAGTGAATTAGAGTGGATCTTAGTCTAAGGAAAGGGAGGGCCTGAGTTTACAGTGACCATCCACTGCCTTTCATTCCCAGAAGCCTTTCATGCTTCTGGGAATCTCTATACAGTCTTTTCTTAGGACTTGAACAGTATTCATTCTGATTCATATCCGAAGTTCTTTGGACCACAGTAGGCTAGGATCCCTTACCTCAAGATCATGGGGCCCTGGATGGAGGAGGGTGGGAAGAGTCTTCCATTCAGCATTGATTCAACAAATACTCCCTCAACACCTGCGATGTTCCAGGCCCTGTTCTTGGTACTGGTGACATGCCAATGAACAAACCAGGCCATTGGCCTCTGGAGTTTAGATTGTGGTGATGGGAGACAGACAAAACAAATATATAAATATATGACACCTTAGATGGGGATGAGTGTTATTGAAAGAATATGAACCAAAATAAGGGGAAAGGGCTATAAAGAACAAAGCTGGGTTGAAGAATGGCTGCTGCTGCTGTTGCTAAGTCGCTTCAGTCGTGTCCAACTCTGTGCGACCCCATAGACGGGGGCCCACTGTCTCTGGCAGATCCTTTAAAAATGTTTTAGTCATGATGCTTGTAGATGGAGAGGGGGAATTGATTTAAAGAAAACATTCTTTTTAGCCTATATTTTTAATATATGTTTCAATGCCTTCAGCCTTTTGTGAACATATAGGTGCTCTTAAGTAAATAATGAAAATATTTATTAACAACTAAAGCACATGCTATTCACTAAGCACTGTGTTGAGTACATGACACGCATTTAGCAGTTTAATGAGAAATCAAGAGTCTTTGCTGTCTTAGGGTTCATCCTCTAAATTTCTCTAGTTAAGTGTGTCAGGAAAGCAAAAATTGTTATCATGAGCTGGCCATTTTTAAAGGTGGTCTTCATTCAAATATCTCTGTTTTACTTTAGCGTCTGTCCTGACTAGTGGGTCAGTCACTTTTTTTGGTCTTTATCAGATATTGATAACACAAGACTATACAATGAAACTACAGAGCAGAAAAATTGCAAATGGAAAAAAAAAATTCACAATCTGCTAGACATTTGGAATTTCACGAAGCTGATGAAAGCGATACAGGAAAACTACTCGAGTTACCTGCAAAGCCATTGGCAAATGTGGATTTGGCAAGACTTATGGTGCAGAGGGGAGGATTCGACACCAAAGGAGCAGGAAAGGTTGCTGGAAACCAACGAAGCCCCAGAATGGTTTTGCAGAATGTACCTCCTGATAATGTTTCTTTAACGGTCAAATATATAGTGAAAGATGTATAAGTGCTATCATGCAATTTTCTTTGAAAATTTTATCAAAAATATCCTAAGTAATTTGTCATTTTCTGAAAATAACTATATAGCTGAACGTTTACATTTGGTTAAATGTAAGATCATTTTAATTTGTATTATTTTTTAGTTCATTTTTCGAGGAGATGCTCTAATAAACACCTATTTTTTCAATGACATTTTGGTACGCTTATTGTCAGTGTGTTTTCCAAGTAACAGTTTACCCTTGAATGATAGGAAATACTCTGTGCTATCTGTGGCTCTATTTTTTAGGTGACAAAACCGAGATATGAAGAATTTTCGTAATCTTCTCAAGGTCACATAGGTGGTAAAGGTAGAATCTACTAGAAGCCTAGCTGAGCTGAATTCAGACCATGTCTCTACTACACAACACCGCCTCCTAGAGGGCTCACACTGGTTTAGCTTGACAAAACTCAAACTAAAAGCCTGGCATAAAAAGATGTTTAGCACCCATTTCTTGTGGACCTCACAGGTAGGAATGATTCTAACATTAAATATTTCATCTCAAAATGGTTTGGAGCAGTAAATGAGCACATTATCCATTGTCTCGCCACCATAGTTTATACAGTCTAAAAGGTTTGAAGTCTAAACCACCTAACTGCTAGTTAAAGTCTATTATCTTTGTGTTTGCCTAACCCTCTGCAGGACATATCAAGGAAGTTCAACATGTCTGTTATAAATGTTGGGTATCTAATTGCCTTACCTTATAGCTCAGCCAGAAGGCAGACACTAAATAAAGAAAACCATCCGTCTCAGAATGACATACTGTCTTTGTACATTTTTTAAACGGAGGAAAGATAATGGCCATGTATGATTCCAGGCAAGACTGCTGATTTGCAGTCTCTTCAGGAAATTGTAGTGTTCCCGAGGACAATATTCCTAGTCAAAATAGATTAAGCCTGAAGCCAAAGTGATGACCACAGTCAAAGTTAATGATACTGCATGTTTGGTTGGAAACAACCGGAGGAAAAATAAGTGATCATAGCAGGTGATCCACCCTTTCATCCCTCTTTATTCTCTCGCTCTTATCACCAGGGGGACAGAAGAAAATAGTTTTCTGTCTGAGTCCTTTGTATTTGTAGGTAGGGCAGAAAAGCCCTTCACTGTGATGAAATGGAGTCTAGGGTAGGAGGAGATATGTTTTAGTAGAAGCCTTGCTCATACCCAGTTTCACGTTTTTAAAGACTGTAAGGCGACCCTACAGCATTGTCAGAGACAGAGAAGGAGGATGGTGGCTGCTCTCTGGCAGCCTGCCAGAGGAGACAGGAGAGGAAGTCTACTTGAATGCTGAGAAACTGTCATGATTAGTGGACCACCTGCAATTCCACTTCTTGGTACACAGCCACAAGGATTCTACACAGGAGCTGGAAGAGGCATTGGAACACTCGTGTTCAGAGCAACACTGTTCACTACAGCCGAAATGTGGAGACAACCTAAAAGGTCCATTTACTGAAGAATGGATAAGCACAATGCTGTACCGGCACACAATGGAATATTACGCAGCCTTAAAAAGGGAGGAAATTCTGACCCATGTCACAAAGTGGGTGAATCTTGAGGACAGTAAGTTAAATAATCTCATTGCAAAAGGACAAATACTATACGACCCCACTCATGTGAAGTACTTACGGTAGTCAAATACACAGAGACAGAAAGTGGAATAGTGGTTGCCAGGAGCGGAGGGGAGGGGAGAGAAATGGAGTCATTGCTTACCAAGTTTGGAGTTTTAATTGAAGAGATTGAAATAAATTCTGGAGGTGAATGGTGGTAATGGGACACAAAAGTGTGGCTATATTTAATGTCACTGAACTGTACACTTAAAATGGTTAAATTGGTACATGTTTTGCTATTAATATATATAAAAGATATAAATGTAATATATAATTAATACATATATACATGAGTGGTGAAGGTGGTGCTATCAAAGGTGATGGTGGTAAAGGTAATGAAAAAGAGCAAAGAAACACAGTTATAAGATTATTCCCATTATATTATGGCATGAAAATGATTCAAAAGAGAATCTCACCAGGTGCTAATAGTAATACTTTATTGAGTGTTCACTCAAGGATTTACACTAAGGATTTTACATGCATTAATCTATGTATTCTTCACAATGACCTCATGAGAGTGGAAACTACCGTTATACTCTTTTGAGACTCAGCAAAATTAACCACCTGATTCACCCCACTCCAGTACCCTTGCCTGGAAAATCCCATGGACGGAGGAGCCTGGTGGGCTGCCATCTATGGGGTCGCACAGAGTCGGACACGACTGAAGCGACTTAGCAGCAGCAACCACCTGATTAAGCCATGGAACCCATGAATGCCAATAGAGTGAGATTCGAACTTAGGATGTCCTGTGAGCCCAGTGGTTCTCAAACATTAGTGTACATTAGAATCACCTGGAGGGCTGGTTAAGCCATAGATTGCTGGGCTCAGTCTTCAGAGTTTCTTTGGTTCTGAGGTGGGTCCATGGATATTTGCATTTCTAATAACTTCCCAGATAACTCATGTGGTTGGTTGGGAACCACACTTTGAGAGTCAGTGTGGTAGTTTATCCTCTAAACCACTGCAAGGCAATAGTAGAAGGACTGGTCCTGTCCAAGAGGATTCGTGGGTGAGTGCTGTGCTGCAAGGACAGTAGGCGGGATAAGGGGCAGAGTTCACTACCCTTTCTTGGCTGTGTCTCTCCGTTTGCTGGAACACAGGCGGTGGTTTAGTTGCTAAGTTGTGTCCAAATCTTGCAACTAAACCACCACAGTTTCTTGGCTGTGCCTGTCTCTTTGCTGTAACACAGAGGCAGCTGCTAATGTCTGTTAACAAGATATGAGTTTTAAGTTTATGAGTTTTTAAATAGTCTACATCCTTCAATCTCAAGACGGTATTCCACCTAAGGTTAATCTCATGGTTTTCACAATTCGGATTACTTTTAGACTCACTCTTACACAAGTTAGAGATGATTAATCTCTGATTGACTTATGTATTTTTATCTTTCTTGTCCAGTTAGTTTAAAACTTTTTTGAGATTGAGGATAGTGGCTTATATTTATCTTGGGCTTCCAAGACTGTGGTTAAAACAGTCTCAGACTAGCTGTATAATCAATGATTATTGACAAAAAATGGTTTAATTAGATATTACCATTCAGTTCAGTTCAGTCGCTCAGTCATGTCCAACTCTTTGCCACCCCATGAATCACAGCACACCAGGCCTCCCTGTCCATCACCAACTCCCAGAGTTCACCCAAACTCATGTCCATCGAGTTGGTGATGCCATCCAGCCATCTCATCCTCTGTCGTCTCCTTCTCCTCCTGCCCCCAATCCCTCTCAGCATCAGGGTCTTTTCCAATGAGTCGACTCTTTGCATGAGGTGGCCAAAGTATTGGAGTTTCAGCTTTAGCATCAGTCCTTTCAATGAATACCCAGGACTGATCTCTTTTAGGATGGACTGGTTGGACCTCCTTGCAGTCCAAAGGACTCTCAAGAGTCTTCTCCAACACCACAGTTCAAAAGCATCAATTCTTCAGTGCTCAGCTTTCTTTATAGTCCAACTCTCACATCCATACATGACTACTGGAAAAATCATAGCCTTGACTAGATGGACCTTTGTTTGCAAAGTTATATCTCTGCTTTTCAATATGCTATCTAGGTTGGTCATAACTTTCCTTCCAAGGAGTAAGCATCTTTTAATTTCATGGCTGCAATCACCATTACATCAATGTTAATAAAAATTAGAATGAAATACATTAGAATATAATGAAAATATTTCAGAGTACTAAATGTTGGTTATAAGCTGGCAGTCCTGCCGTTAGTTCCCGTGATGATTTTGGAGGAAACAGAAGCATCTCTGTTCAAGACATCTAACTGGCATCCACACAAATGTAAGAAGCCTACAAGGGGATGGTGAACACTGGATCTGTGCAATACACACCTTGCACAACTCTAAGACACGGCCCTGTGTATCACGTGACTCATACAGGCTCACTGCTCCCTTCCAAGGCAGATGACAGTCTTAATAAATATTAGTCCAACAGTTCTCCAGTCGTACACTGTACATAAATCTGTAACTGGATTCACAATATTCTACAATGTTCTATCCCTTGGTCTTTCTCTCTCATTTTATATAGTGACTATCTTAAGTGTAAGAACCGTGTCTTTGTATCCCTTGTGTCTAGGGAGGTATACTGCATGTCATACACCTTCACAATAAATGTTTGTTGAATGAAGTAATAAGTGAATAAACATAAATCGTCATTGTCAAGTTATTTAAAGATCTAGATAAGATGATACAGTAAAATGCTTCAGAAATTGCTTGGATAAATAGGAAGACAATAGGCAAGCTCAAGGGAGAAAAGGTTGATGGTGCCATCCGAGTTTTGGTGGTTTACTTTTGCAGAGTCCTGCAATGAGTTTTCCTAGCATTCTCACCAATAATCCAGACAGCGAGTAGATGAATAGTTTTTTCCTCCTCCTACACTGAGAAAATTGCTCTTGTCCCAGTTATATAAATTCCACAATTTTTTGGTATTACAATAAATCCACTACATACAAATGAGTTTGGTTTTAAGAGTGCATTTGTAAGTCCATTTTCTTCGTAATTTCAGTTTGTCCATAAATCCAACAAAGTTAGCCTAGGTACCCAACTAACGCAGTCAACTATATAGTACTGAACTATAATAGGTTTATAATACTTTTCACACAAATAATATGAACATAAAAAGCAAACACAAAAAATAGAGAAAACATTTTTAATCTTGAAAAGTACAGTAAAGTACAGTATAACAGCTGATGTACAGGGGCTGGCACACACATTCACATCTTTAAAAGTTTGAAACTTGAAGGTTCGTACATAGGGGACTTATCTATATTTTCCTGATGATGTTGTCAGATCAGGACACCTATTTGTTCAAACAATTGTGATGTTCATGTTGAAAGTCTTTATTGGGATATTCCATCTGAGAAATTACTGTGGAAATACAGCGAAGTTCTTAAGTGCCTTATTCTCTTGAACATACTCCTTCATGACTCCTAAAAATTCCCACTTTTCCCTTGGCCCTTGTGTTAGTCATCAGTTCTGTTTACCAGGTGTTGTCCACACGCCATCTTCCCTTAGCGGCATTTGGCCAGACTGTAGTTCCCTGGAAGTGAGGTCGGCCATGTGACCTTCTCTGGCCAATGAAATGTGAGTGGGGGGTGAGATGTCACTTCCGGGTGGAAGCTTTAGGAGCCAGCGGTCGACTCCCCCTGTATCCTCACTGCGCTGATGACTGGTCAAATTGAAGCCTCCATCAGCCCAAAGTCTCTGAGCAATTTCTGTGAGTAATATCTTCACATTTATTATTAATGAGAAGTCAGAATGATCAAAGGAAATGTTTCTTTGAAGTGCCTTGGTGAAATAACTGGCTTAGAAGTGTATGCTTCAATTTCCCCCCTTTTCTTTGAAGACGTTACTTCATAGTGCATTATGACCTGTGTGGGCAAGGGCGGCTTCAAAGGCCTGTGCAGGGTCAGCAGTCCTTCCCAGAGTAAACACAAGTCTGCTGTGGCTTTGATCGGTGCCTTTCACAGCCATCAGTCCCTGTCATTGTCAGGGACCCCAGACTCACAGAATTACAAGTTTTATTCAAAAGACAGGCATTTTTAAAATGTTATTTTATTGAGGTATAGTTGGTTTACAATGTTGTGTTAATTTCTGCTGTAAAGTGATTCAGTTATACATATGTGTGTGTGTATATATATATACCTTCTTTTTCATATTCTTTCCTATTATGGTTTATCAAAGGATATTGAATAGCGTTTGCTATGCTATACTATAGGGCCTTGTTGTTTAGCCATCTCACCTGTTTGCATCTACTAACCCTAACTTCGGTCCTTTCCTCTCCCCCTCCCCGATCCATGGAAACCGCCAGTCTGTTCTCTGTGAGTCTGGTAGAAGAATAGCGTTTATTTCTCAATCCAAAGAATTAACCGAGAGTTGTCTCTGTTTCTTAGTCCTTCCTACTAGGCCATTTTTTTTCTCTCTTTTGCTCTTGACTTTGCCACATTAGCTCCATGCACAGAAGCCTACTGCTATCTTTGCTTTGCCTGTATCTGGGCTGTGAAGGATTCCCCTAAAGTACAGGTGACTGGCTAACCATTGGACTTTGTGGCTGCTAGTCTTGCCTTGTCCCCTTGGGTTTGGAGCCAGGGCTGAGCTTAGACAAAGTATTTAGTAGGTTAGCATTGTTCAGGTTCACACACCCCTGTTCACACTCAGGTGACAGCACTGTGTTAGGCTACTGGGAATCGAATATTACACTATACTTACTAGCAGTACAGCCTTGAGCAGATAAAATCTCTAAACCTCAGTC
Organism: Capricornis sumatraensis; assembly: GCF_032405125.1. Classification (NCBI taxonomy): domain Eukaryota; kingdom Metazoa; phylum Chordata; class Mammalia; order Artiodactyla; family Bovidae; genus Capricornis; species Capricornis sumatraensis. The sequence goes on along the minus strand of NC_091072.1, from coordinate 67,561,053 downwards.
TCCTGATCTCTTATGTGTTGGTATTAGTCCTGATCTCAAAAGATGGTTGTAAAGATTAAATAATGTAATACATAGAAATGCTTAGCACACTATACTCTCTCAATATATTTTCACCTTTTCTTCTTATTAATAGTAATAGTGCTGTGCTGTGCTTAGTTGCTCAGTCGTAGTCGACTCTTTGTGACCCCATGGACTGTAGCCCACCAGGCTCCTCTGTCCATGGGATTCTCCAGGCAAGAATACTGGAGTGGGTTGCCATGCCCTCCTCCGGAGGATCTTCCCCAGTGAGGGATTGAACCCAGGTCTCCTGCATTGCAGGGGGATTTTTTACCCTCTGAGCCACCAGGGAAGCCCAAGAATCCTGGAGTGGGTAGCCTATCCCTTCTCCAGGGGATCTTCCCTACCCAGGGATTGAACTGGGGCCTCCTGCATTGCAGGCAGATTCTTTACCAGCTGAGCCACCAGGGAAGCCCTGAGATTCAAATGGCTGCCAAGACATACACGTGCGCCTTTTGTGCTGTGAGGTGCCTGGTGTGCAGGGGGCCACGTGTGTCCAGAGGGAATGTTGGTGACAGCAGCATGGACGCCTCCTCTGAAACAGTGAACACTTCATTTCTCTGTGAGAACAAATCTCTTTTTCTTCTTTTCAAACTTCTTACCTTGTATTGGAGTAAGTTGATTAACAAGGCTGTGGTAGTTTGAGGTGAACAGCGAAGGGACTCAGCCATACATGTACATGTATCCATTCTCCCCCAAACCCTCCTCCCATCCAGGCTGGCAGATAACTTTGAACAGAGTTCCATGTGCTATATTGTAGGTTCTTATTGTTTATCCATTTTAAATATAGCAATGTGGACATGACCTTCCTAAAGTCCCTAACTTTCCCTCCCCTCTGACAACCATAAATTCATTTTCTAAGTCTGTGCAAGTCTCTTTCTGGAAAACCAAGTTTTAAAAAGGATATCAGCTGGTGCCAGTGGTACAAATAAAGGAAAAGAGATGAGCTCTGTGAAAGTGATGGTTCTTAGAAAATCATCAGAAATTTGGGATAAATGGAAAGTGGGACATTCAGCTGGGCCTTACGCAGCACTGTTGAAGGAATGAATCCACCACACACACTCTGTAAAGAAAGGAAAATGTGGTTTGTGAAACTGGTCTGGTAAGGACTCCAGCTAGCACAGTAATTGCTTTATCAAGTAAGACACGAAACTGTAGGGAAAGCTGGGAATGCAGAAGTGGTGTGAGATATGTGCAGGAGCTATGAGTCTTAATAAAACCGAGATGTGGAACAAAGCAATAGGCCTGTTCACATACAGGGATTCATGTTAAGTGTCAGGCATGCTCCTGTCCAAAGTCAAGGGTCAATTTTACTTCGCTGGCTTGTGTCTGCTTTTGCATTGGCCAATGAGCTGCTGAAGGGGAGGATTCTGTAGGCATCACTGTTTTCTCTCCAAATCTAGCCTGGTGCCTGGTGTGCAGTAGGTGTTGAGTGTTGAATCAATGTTCAGTGAGTGAGTAAATGAGTGGATCCATCTCAGGAACAGGTTCTAAAGACTAAGCAGGACCAGCAGAGAGAAAATTTGTGGTCAATTTTGAACAGCGTGGATGGAGGCACCTGGGAGTAAGTGGAGCCCTCCCTGAGGCATTCCAGGTGAGAAGTTTGGAGTTCTGCACAGACCTTGAATCCAGCATTGCAGAGGTTTACCCGTTGCATTAATGAAGATGCTGGAGAAGGTGGCCTTGAGACCTCTGGCAGAGCCAACCAGGAGATTAGAGGGTACCCACAGCTCTGTGGGAAGCATGGAGGCAAACTGGTGCCCAACCCTCCCCTGAGAAGGGTCCTCCCCACCTTTTCCTTTGGGGATTAAGTTCTCTGTATTTAGAGTAAATTTTAAAACTCCCTGAGTGAGGTATCCAAGGCTCTTACCTGGATATGACAAGGACCATTTATTGAATACCTCCATTATGCTAAGTGTTTTCTTTACCAAATTTAATTTGCACAGTAATTCCAAAGGTGGGTACCATTGCTCTCATTTTAAAGATGAGAACTGAAGGTTAGTAAAGGTAAGCAACTACTATGCCATAGATCAGAGATCTCAAATCCATGGTTATATGACTGCAAATTTTCATGCCATCAACCCTTAAGAAAAATTCCCAGCTTTATTTTTAGGTTAGGGTGTGTGAGTATGTGTATAAATGTAATACAAATATCCTCCTTCATTTTATGGTTCTCTGACAAATATTTGCTTCTATAACTTCTCAGCCATACCCTTAAATCTTTAGGGCTAGGGAGATATTGGCTGAAGCAGAGAAGCTTTATGGTGGCCCCCGTGAACTCTGCCTCCTAATGTTCACACCCACAGGTAAGCCCTTCCCCTTGAGTGCAGGTAGGACCTGTGACTTGCTTCTATCCAGTGGACTGTGGCAGAGGATGGAGTGTCACCACCTTGGTTGTGTTAGGTTATGTAGGTTCATCTTCCCAGTAGACTCACACTGAAGTCCCCTTCTCTCTCTCTTGCTGACTTTGAAGAAGCGGGTTTCCACAAATCCTATAGTGACAAGGAAATAAACTTAACAGCCTGCGGGAATTTGGAAGTAGATCAGTCCCCAGTTTAGCATCTGATGAAAACCCAACCTTAGCCAATACCTTAATTCAACCTCATGAGACCTAAGCAGTCAGGACCTAGCTCAGCTGTGTTCAGACCCCAGACCCACAAGAACTGTGTAAGATAATAAGTATGTGTGGTTTTAAGTCACTTTGTGTTAATTTGATATCCAGCATAGAAAATAACATAGAGATTGTTGCTTGGGGGAAGAAAATTCTTGCTATTTGATGATTAAGCAGACATGTACATAGGGTTCAGAGGATGATGAAACCCATTCTTGGGCTTTTTCCATTGATGGAAATCAGTCCATAAGAATCCTCCTTTTCAGTGGCTGACAGGGGCCTTTGTCTTTACCTCCCTGAGTTCTCAGTTGGCGCTCTCCTTGTCAGTGGTCCCTTGGGAGAGACCTTACTCTCAAGCACTCAGTAGAGCTGGGCAGTAGAGGGAGGGCTCAAGTCTCTTCCATCTTGCCCACTGGAGGGTCATAAGAGAAAATGCCTTACCTGGTGGCCTCAGGGTGGAGCATTTTTAATCACTTATTGCATATTTTTCTGCATTATTACACCAGGAGATTCTCTTTCTCCCATGTTAGCAAAACCCCCTTTTATTGTTTTAGATGGTATAAATCAGAGTCCAAAGGAGCTGTGAGTTAATGACCTCACCCCACAGGGGAAAAAAAGAAAATTCCATCAGGCTTCCCCTCTTGTCCAGAAAAAGGTTTATGTTACTGAGAGTAGGCAAACTGCAGGTTAAAGGCTAAATTCTTTTGACTATAATGTAATAATAAAACCTTTTTTTTTAAAGGATCAAACAAAGCCTTTGCTTAAACCAATAGCAGGTGCAAATACAATTGCTATCCTCTTGCTGTGACATGTTTGTGCTAGCTGAACTCTGACGTATTCTAAGACTGAACTACACAGGGGTTTGGGTGGAGGGCTGATTCTGAGCAGAGAGGGCAGGTGACCTACTGACTGCCTTCAAATTCCCTCCCTGCAAGCAAAACAATGGTGCCACCTTCATTCCCCCAACTGCTCAGTCAAGGGGCAGTGGGAGAGTATGTGTTTTGCCCATTTTGTTGCAAGGAGGAAAGGGAGTGTTGCTCTGTCCTAGATAAGGAGGCAAAGGTGACATTCCTATATTTTTGTTGGATCTCTTTGCATGAACAACCTCACCTGTCAAAACATGATGAAAAATGGAATTGGAACAAAGGAGAAAGAGGCAGGAACCAGTGAGAAGATGGATTGAACCAACCAAGGCCTTAAAACACCATCTGTAATTTCACTTTATAGCTACTGATCTTACCATTTTTGGCTAAGTTGTATTTGTGTATGTGCGTGTATTTATCTTTTACGACTAACGATAGAATCGTTGTATCTAGGCCACTGGCTATCCTAAGATATTGTTGTGGGTGTGTAGATGTAATCATAAATGAGTAACTTCTAGACCATGGTGGAGAAGGCAATGGCACCCCACTCCAGTACTCTTGCCTGGAAAATCCCATGGATGGAGAAGCCTGGTGGGCTGCAGTTCATGGGGTTGCGAAGAGTCGGAGACGACTGAGCGACTTCACTTCCGCTTTTCACTTTCATGCTTTGGAGGAGGAAATGGCAACCCACTCCAGTGTTCTTGCCTGGAGAATCCCAGGGACAGGGGAGCCTGGTGGGCTGCCGTCTATGGGGTCGCACAAAGTTGGACACGATTGAAGCGACTTAGCAGCAGCAGCAGCTAGACCATGGGGATCAAACATATTAACTGGATTTGTACAATGTCTTTTGCCACTTGACTATATGTATCTAATAATTCCCAGATTTTTAAGATGCAGTTTTGTAAACGAAGTGTTTTCACAGTTATCTCATTATCTTGTTCAGTGGCCTGAACATTTGCTTACCTTCTTCTTTTCTGAAAGGTGTTAATCGTTCAGTCATGTCTGATTCTATGCAACTCTATGGATGATAGCACGCCAGGCTCCTCTGTCCATGGGATTTTCCAGGCAAGAATACTGGAATGGGTTGCCATTCCCTTCTCCAGGGGATTTTCCTGACTCTGGGATCAAACCTAGATCTTCTGCATGCAAGTGAATTATCTACCATCTGAGCCACCAGGAAGTCCTTCTCCTCTGAGGATGGCCCTCAGAGAAGGGCAGAACTTCTTCTCTTAACTCCTAGGTCCAGTCCAACACCTGTCTATTCCTTGGGATATCTGAAGTCTGTCCCTGTCTGTCTCTTGGGCTCTCCTCTCCATTTGGACTCCAAGCTCCCGCCACTCCCAAAACTTCTGGGACTCTGCAGCTAACCCTCCTGCCCCTCATTCTGTGATGAGCTAATGCAACATTTTCTCCAAATATTCCTTTGCTCTGTTTGTCTTAACAGAGACCCAGAAGTCTTTTGAAGACATTTCCTCGCCTATAGCCGCTTCCCAACAAGTTTTTCGTTTCATTTATTGTTTTTTGTTCTTTTTCTTTTCTCCCTTCTATCTTACGGCTGGGAAGCAGAAAAAGCATCCTCCTGGCTTCCTGTTGGTGACTGCAAAGCATTTGTTTCCCTATCCTCTGAAAATACCCTCTCTCACCTCTTCCTCCCGCCTTGGACCTGTCATTTCCTTGACTTATCCTTACTCCTGCTCCCTCAAGAACCTCTTAAAACCCCTATTGTAGAAATGACCAGCTTCCCTCTGTAAGGTAGGGAGGGCCATAACGGTTCTGTCCTAAGAGTGAGGACCAGTGACTGGGGCGCATGCTTGTAGCCAGCCTGATTTGCTGTGGCCCCAGCTACTCATGTGGCCTTCCTACCTGCCCACTGTGGGCTAGGTGGAAGACAGGGCTTAGAAATGTGTGAGCTGTTGTTCCTTAGCATCTTGGTTTGTCTGGACTATTTCAAATCAATTGAAACAATTTTAAGACTGATTTCATTTTTAAAATTCATTTTGTTGAAGTATAGTTGATTTGCAATGTTGTATTAACTTCTGCTATACAGCAAAGTGACTCAGTCATACATAGAAACATCCTTTTTCGTGTTTTTTTCCATGCGGTTTATCATAGGCTGTTGAATACAGTTCTTTGTACTGTACAGTAGCCTCTTGTTGTGTATCCATTCTGTCTATAATAGTCTGCATGATTTCATTGTTGCTTATATCAATGTGAATTTTGGATAGGGGTAGTGATGAAAATGAAACACCAGAACAAGTTTCACTCTTCCTCATGGGCAAAATGAAATACAAGTGTATCAGATACATATAGTGCTACCAAATTAAAGGAAAACGTATCCCAAGGAAACACAACATAATAAAATACATTTTAATGTTGTCAGTGTTTCTGTAGTTTCGTAAAACTATAAATACATCCTTATAAAATAATCTCTGGTTAACAAATAGTGTTTTTGGGGAAGAGCTTTCTTTTGTTCCGAAATTATGAATTTCCTACATTTTTGGTGTTGAAATTTCCTTTCCTTTTTGAAAGAATGGAAATGGTAGCTTTTTGTGATTGTTGTTGTTGGCAAAATAGACAGTTTGGCAGCTCTGTTAGCTCCCAATTGCTTTGGGAAGCTTTATCCTCCTGAGAAAGTTAAGTCTGGGAACCACTAACCTAAAAATGCTATCAATTATGAAATACAAGAGGACTAAAGAGACAGAAAGAAAAAGAATTCTATGTGAATTAAGAATTCAGAAAATTTGGCTGACTTCATAAGTGTATTTCATATAATATAATGTGTAAAATCTCACTTTCATCTGCCACTTATTTACTAAGTGATTTTTGTAAACACCAAGTCTTAAAAAGACTTAAAATGGTAGAAATTGAAATATAGTATAGCTACATAGTATTTCACAATGCTTTAGAATATATATTATTCAAGGATTAATGCGTTACAAAGGATTTTTTATAATAAAATTAATTTTTTTAATTGAAGAAGAATAATTGCTTTTGTGTTGGTTTGTGCCAAACATCAACATGAATCAGCCAGAGGTATATCTGTGTCCTCGCTCTCTTGAGCCTCTGTGATAAGGTTTTCTTTTGGTGGTTTTCATCTGTTGTTGGTGTGTGAGTGTTTGCTCGGACAGTCCTGCTCTTGCCGTTACGCGAATCCTACACAATAGTGAGGACTGCGAAGGTTTCTCTGTAATGGTCACAGCGGTTTCTTATGTTTGGACCCTGTCCCCCAAAACCAAGCTGATTTAAAAAAAGGAAGTGCGCTTCTGAGGTTAGTCATTTTTCTCACTTTACATTGTAGAATTTAAGCAACGTGACCATTCCATGAATGTTGAAAATAATTTCCTCTTGAATTTTGTATCCTGTTGGGACATTTTGAGTATGGGTGTACTTTTGCTCTGCTCAGGTGCTCAAAGACTTTGTAAGGATGTCAAAACCGGGGCACTGATTGGATTTTCTGTCCGTGTCCCAGTTCAAATGGATTACATTTTGCCTCATTAGAAAGCAGATCCTTTTACTCCATCCCATCCTATCTCCATTTCAATGAGCTGTAGAAGGAAAACACAATTTCCATGACACTTGGGGTTTCAGAATGAGATCATTTGCAGAGGTTGAATGTTTCATCCACAGCAGGTAGTTTCACACTAACCTATATTAAAGACAAAGTTGGAAAAGGTAGCTTGTAAGCAGTTCCCTCTCAAGCTGGAGGTGGAAATATGCCACATTGTGTCCTCTATTTTCCTTTGAAAATTCTTTCCCCTTCGGATTACTTGGGTGTTCCAAAATTTACTTGGACTACAATCTTTACTATTTATATTTAGAAACAATTTAACGATGACTACTTAGAAATAGCATGTTGCAGTTATCACAATTTAATTACAAATTGCTTTTTAATATAAATAAGTAGAGGAAAAGTCTTAATTTGGGTAGCTCCTTATCTCCAAGTAGACAGAGAGCAAATTCTTTATTCTTTATTCTTTCAACTTATTTCAAATCTTGAAATATCTTATGGATATTTCTTTGTAAAAAAAAATGATTTAAGAAATACGAAAATATTGGTGAGGTTGAGGACAGTAAGAAAAGGAGATTAAGGTCTTGGTGATACAGGGACCTCCTTGGTGATCTATAGTGGCTAAGACTTCACACTCCCAATGCAGGGGGTCCAGGTTTGATCCTCCTTGGAGAACTAATACCACATGCTGCATGGTATGGCTTAAAATAAATAAGTTTTTAAAAGAAAAAAAAAAAGAACAATTTTTAAAAAGATCTCAATAATAATGATACACGAAAATATATGATCAAGAACATTTGGAGACAGAAGATCAAGTTTGGAGATTTGAAATAAATATGTAGAAAATCACTGTAAGCCACCCAAATTCCCAAACTTTCATGTATATATATTAAGTTCTCACTAAAGAGTAGAAGGGGTTAATATTTTTAGCAGGAAAGAACTCTTAGCAGATTCACAAATTATACTCTTATTTATTCTTCCATTGTGAAGGATACATACTTGTTGGCTTAAGTAAGACCTCCTGCCTTATACAGTTTCACTGTGGAAAAAATAATATTGACCAAGCCTCTGATCCTGCCTGACATGAAATTGATACAGACACAGAATCATGGAATTTTTCAGCTGGAAAGTAAACCTTTGGATGAAATTTAAAGGCATTAAATAACTTTTGACCTTCACCACAGTTAACGTTTGCAAGTAATGATACATGTCACAAAGACAGAAAGTTTAGATAATTATATTGGGCAATAGTACACAAGGGGTCCTAGTTAATGAACTTGAGAATTCTCTTTCCTACTACTGGGTAAAGCCCTTGCGGAGAATTCTTAGCTTTTTGAAGTGGGCAGCAATTTGGAGATGACAGCCTGGCTGTGCACAGAGAAGGTAACTGAGAAAAGAGAAGGACTTGACAACACGAAATCTCAGAGCCACTTAGAGATAAAGCCCAGTTCAGCAGAAGGAAAGACCATAGGTTTTCTGCCAGTGGAGGGTGAGCGCCCCTAACTAGGGAAGCAGCCTCCTGCCATAGATCAGGGAAGGTGCTGAGGAGGGTGAGACAGCACTGAGGAGATGAGGAACCCAGCCCAGACTTTGAAAGGCTCTTTGTTTGTTGATCATCTCCTTGGTGAGAAAGACTGTCAACTTATATCAGAAACTGCCAGAGTGTGATTTGTAGCTTGCAGTACATAAAGGAACTTAAATTAGCTGTTTGGAAGCCTGGAGATAGTGTACGGAAGTGGTCAGGACCTTGGGCCCTGAATGCCAGCTGTCTGGGTTTGTCTGTAGGGTGAGAGAGAGAGAGAGGAAATGCCACGCTAGTCTTTGTAAGTCATGCCAAAGATTTTTGGTTTTAATCCTAACAGCATTGAGAAACCGTTTCCAGCCAAGAGTTTGAAAGTAGAGAAGGGTGTGTGTGAATTTGAACCTGAAAAAGAGTCTGCAATTCCTACTGCTGTCCATTACTAGCTGTGTGAATTGGGGTGAGTTATTGATCCTGCCCGGGGCCTTGGGTTTTCCATCTGTCAACTGGCACTCATCTTTCCCCGTTGATGTGAGGAGTAAACGAGACCATGCTTTAATGCTGTAGTGCCTAAAGCAATGCCTGGAACACAGCAGGCTCTCAACGGATGATAATGGCATTCAGCATGGTCCACATTAGGACCGAGTGGTCATAAAAAGTGGGAAAAAGAAAAAGGCCCAAGAGGAACAGAAGACTTAGTGATCGAGTGAGAAGAAGGGAACATGGAGAGTGTTCTCCGGACCTGTTCAGAATTAGCGCTAAGCAGGGGACTTGGAGGGGGGACACGCTGCGTTTTGAAACTGGACTTCAGAGAACTCTCACCTTTCATCCACAGCCCTTTGAAATACTGAATCATCCATAAAGCGCATCCTTTGCTCTTCGGTGTTGATAAGTTTTCAGCAGCTCTACTTTGAACTGGGCTGTTTTCTTGGAATGTCTAGTGGCCCATTTATTCTCTCAACTATAACAGTAATCAGAAAATTCATGTGGAGGAAAGACTGTCTGTTTGGCATATGAAACTTACTGAAACCCAGTTCCAACTTGATTCAAGTTCCTACAGCCCTCTCAACCCAAGGGATGCTTAACTGTATTTCAGTGGTTCAATGTTAATCCCAGGCTTCCAACATGAAGCCGTCAAGACCCTTCCAATCCAGCTTCTGCCTGTATCTTCCATGTCATCTCACATACCGTCACAGCAACACTAAGGACCTGCAGTTTCTGTTCTTTCTCCCTGTACTGCAAGAGCGTCTTCTACTCTGCGCTTTTGCTCAGAAGTGTCCTGTCTACCCTGCCTGCCTTTTCTGACTCAGAGAATTCCCATTCCTACTTTCCTCCACCAGAAAGCCTTCTCTGATGCCTGTGACTGGCAGAGGTACCCCTCCTCTCATATCCTGCCCTCACAAACCACATTCCTGTTTCCTCCTGTGGCTTTGAGCTCTTTATATCAATTGTAATCAGTGCCTGGCTTAGAGCAGGCTTTTGTTACAATGAGTGCGCCCTTTGCTCCATGCCTGATGGCTCACACTCTGTCCCTAGGCTTATCCCCCTTGTTGGCATAAATTCCTTTCATTTTCTGGATTACTAAAACTCTTGCTGTATGTATCGTATGCCTTTTTGTATTGCTATCTATTTCACTATCTCTGAAATAGGCTGTTCTCATAAACCAAGTATTTGGAGAAAGACAGTACTTTGTTTATCTCTTTATCACAATAACTTTAATTAAAAGCTCATGGGGTGCTTGGTAAATAATGGTCGGTGATGATGCGGCTGCTTTCAGTCTTCCATCTACCAAATCCCGCTCATCCTTGAAGTCTCCCTCTTCCGTGGATTTCTGCAATGTTTACTGCTTTTATTTTTCTTTGAAACACTTAATCGTTTACTGTTATTTACTCTTATTTAGCTACTGTACATATCATACATCTCATATGAGTTTTGTTGTTGTTGCTGCTGCTGCTGCTGCTAAGTTGCTTCAGTCGTATCTGACTCTGTGTGACCCCATAGACGGCAGCCCACCAGGCTCCTCTGTCCCTGGGATTCTCCAGGGAAGAACACTGGAGTGGGTTGCCATTTCCTTCTCCAATGCATGAAAGTGAAAAGTGAAAGTGAAGTCAGTCAGTCGTCTCCAACTCTTCGCGACCCCATGGACTGTAGCCTCCCGGGCTTCTCCGTCCATGGGATTTCCCAGGCAAGAGTACTGGAGTGGGGTGCCATTGCCTTCTCTGTTTGTTGTTGTTACTTTTACCAAAATTGAGTCTGTGCCTCATATTCCTTTTGTAACTCTTCCCTCCCCTAATATGTAAAATCTTTCTCGTCAATCTTGTCAGATTGAGATGAGCAGGAAAGGAAACAATAAAAAAAGCAGGAGAATGCCTTGTGTATACACATGTTTAGGAAAATATGATGTATAGGTCTGGTTGGTTTGAGAATAATAATGTGCAACTAAAAGGGCTTTTTATAAAGCTAGATCCTAGGATTAGTTGCTTAAATAATTATCATATTTATTCATGAAATGCTGAAAAGACTTCAGAAAAGTGGAATGAAACTGGTCAAAGGTAAGAAGCATAAACCATTAGCTTGGCTAGAGAAAACAGTGACACGTGGTGGGTAGAGCTTAGGCTTTAGCACCAATCTGGGCTCCATTCCTTGCTCTCCACGTCACTGTGGGACACAGGTAAATAATGCAATTGCGCCAAACCTCAGCTCCTTTCCTGTGTAATAGGACCGACCGAGAGTACCTGCCCCAAAGGATTATTGTAACAATTAAATGAGCTAACGCATACAAAACAGTTGAATTGAGGCCCGGGACAAACTAGCTATTGATGATGATGATAAGGGTGAAAGATAAGGATTAGGATGCAAGATACTGAAGGGTAGAATTATTGTTGGTTGGAAATTTAGGATGCAAGCTTTTCCTGGGACCTAAGAGAGGGTATGAATGAAACTGGAGATGGTGGGGAAAAAAGATAAATAGTGAAGAGCTGCCCACTGAAGGGGCAAGTGCCTAGGGGAAGAAAAATTAAGGAAAAGAAGATCAAGATGCGAAAAGTTAATACTGGGACTTATTAGAGTGGAGTAGAGGGATTCCTTAGCTCTCCAGTGGTTAAGACTTCACCTTCCAATGCAGGGGGTGTGGGTTTGATCCCTGGTTGGCAAGCTAAGATCCTGCATGCCTCGTGGCCAAAAAACCAAAACAGAAAACAGAAGTAATATGGTAACAAATCTAATAAAGACTTTAAAAGTAATCCACATCCAAAAAAAAAATCTTAAAAGAAAAGGAAAGAAGTATAAAGAGAAAAGCAGTGAACTAGGGTATGGGAAAACGCCTGAGCTACACAGAACCACCTGCCACTCATTCGAGAAACACTGAGGGTGCCCTGCCCCTAGTCAGGCAGCATGAAAACCAGCTGATCCAACACCAGGTAATCCAACTAGGGCAGCGAGTCACGTTGCTATGGAGACTGCGGTCAGGGAGGCAGAGAGACAGAAGAGATCTCAAAGGTTATTTAATGAATCACCTGGCTCTGCCCTCTTACCTTTAAATCTATGCTCAGTGCTACATAAACATTTCTAGTCGAGCAATTTGCCTACCAACGCCCAGAGAAACAGCATGTGGACAACACTGCAAATTCTTCATATTTGAAACAAGGCCCTTTATCATCTCTCCAAAACTCTTCAGCACCACCTCCTTCTCTATCTCGGTTAATGGTGCCAATTCTCCTAAACTCTAGGCTACAAAAGTTTTCTTCGTCTTCTATCTTTCCTCCTCTCTCAAGTTTTGGCGTCTGGTCAGTTGTCTCTGCCCTAACTCTTAATTCATCTTCTTTTTCCCCTCACTGCAGCTCCCTTAGTCTGGGCCTGCATTTGTCTAGAACTTCAGAGCTGGAAGACTCTTCACTTAACAGAGATTCACAATAGTTAAGTGACTTGCCTAAAGTGACACAGGCAGCCAGTGGGCCAGTCAGACCAGTGTGATGAGCCAATCTTTCTTCCAGTTTCTGTTGTTTGAGGTGCCTAAGGATATTCCCACAGCAAAACTGCGTTAGGAGACCTGAGAGTCTCCAACGGCAAGCTCATGACTTTAACTTGTACCTCCAGCAAATGACTGCCAAGTCTATCCTCCATCCTAAATCCTTTCCTGAGCTTAGTTCCATATTACTTACAGCCTGCTGGACGTCTTCAATCAACTGTCCTGCCAACACTTAACACTCAACATGTCTAAATGGAAATTCCTTACTTTCCTCCCCTCCACCCAGAATGGCAGAGTGTTGTGATGAATTAAGAATTGGGATCTAGATTTTATACCATCTCAGTCATTTACTAAGTTAACCCCAAACGACCTCAGTTTCTTTTGTTATAAAATGGAAATAACAATAATACTTACTTAATAGAACTATTGGGAGAAATAAGAAACACAATAATTATGCATTTACCAAGGTATCCATCATGCAATCATTTTTTGGGAATATTAGGAAACGTACGTTATCTTCAATGCTTCTTTCTTCCCAAATCCAATCAGTTGCTGAGTCCCATGACTCTAGCCCTGAAGTATTGCTTGCATTCAGCTACTCTTTCCTATTCTTACTGCCAGATAAAAGAGAACCTTGGTTGATAATTTATGGACCTACAAATAATCATACCTTGACTGCCACAAAAATAACTTTCTTCTCCACCAGTTTTTCCCTCCCCTCCTCTAGTTTTCTCTAGGATGATGTGGGTTGCTCAGGTGGAAATCACATGGCTTAAGTTTGATTTGAATAGCTCACCGTGTAGCAAAGTAGTGACTTCACATGATTAAATGAGTCAGGTCAAGTTTTCTTCCATCACAGCACTAATATCCACATTTAATTTGTTGCTTTATGTAACACAATTCCTGCTTTCAGTTGAAAATAAATTAAAAAGGAACATTGGCAGCAGCAAAAAAAAAAAAAACAAAACAGCCCAATGTGCTTTGCTTTGTCCAACCCCATATTATATGTCAATTGTTTCATTATAGTTTGTTTATAGGGAAGCTGCCAGCATCTGAGATGTAAGGCATTCAGAAAATTGTTCAGACAATGGATTTGCAGTACCTAGAATCCCTGTGACTCAGTTTTCCACAAATGTGCTATTAGGGGAAATGCTCACGGATCAGCAACGGTGCACTTTTGCTGGCAGCACAGACATTGCTGATGTGCACAATTCCGAACTGCAAGCGGTTTCCCCAGTGGAAACAATGAGGACAGAATCACAGCATTAAACTGTTGGCAGAGAATTTTAGAGATAACTTAATCTACCCCTTTGTTTTGGACACAATCCTGCTTTAAACTATTTTGAACAGATAAAAATCCATGCTGTTTTAATGGGTCTTCAGTAACTGTCTTCACATATCCCTGCCCCCAAAATTAGGGAGTAATTCCTTCTGTCTGGAGCAGACAGTGTGGCTGCTTAGCCAAAAGCCTTTGCCCAATATCTCCTATTTGGAAAAGAGCCAGTTTGAAGAGGTTGCCCATCCCTTGCCTGTGTATCTCAATTCTGGCTCAATTGGGTTGAACCAGGGTTCAGTTTTGGTCAGTCTGAGATTGCCAGTGATTGGTTTGAAAGGGGCAGGTGACCTGGTTCTGTGCAATAAAATGTAATGAGAGGCCAGTGAAAGAGAGCTTCTGGGAAAGATTTCCTTGCTCCTAAAAGCACACTTCCAGGAAAAGCAGTCCTTGTCTTTTGGCTGGATATGATACTCAAGAGCTGTGGGAGCTCCCTTATATCCATACCGGGAGCCAGCCAAGGTCAAGGCCAAATAGAGATAATGGCAGAGCAGAAATATGGAGAGACTCTGGCTCTTTGATAATATCACTGAGCTGCTAAATGAATGAACCTGGGAGCCAAGTTCTAGAAATCATACGCTAGGATTTCTTGTTATGTGAGATAGTAAGTTTTCCTTATTGTTTCTACATTGCTGACTATAAATTGGTGGCTTTTTTGTCCAGAGCTTTGCAGGAGACGGACATTCAAATCTCCATATTCAGATAAAAGTCATTCCAGAGAGTGGAACAATATTTCATATGCAAGCATTTAGAGAAATGAGTGATAAACCATTCTTGGCAAACTTGGACCAAGTATGCCAAGCTAAAATTATTTTTTTATAAAATTTTTGTTCAGTTGCTCAGTCGTGTCTAACTCTTTGCAGTCCCACAGACTGCAGCACTCCAGGCTTTCCTGTCCTTCAGTGTCTCCCAAAGTTTTCTCAGATTCATGTCCAATGAGTCAGTGATACCATCCAACCATCTCATTCTTTGTTGCCCCCTTCTCCTCCTGCCTTCCATCTTTCCCAGCATCAGTGGGCTGTTTGCCAATGAGCTAATCAGTCCAATGAGTTGGCTCTTTGCATCAGGTACAAATTATTGGAGCTTCAGCTTCAGCATCAGTCTTTTATAATGAATATTCATGGTTGCTTTCCTTTAGGATTGACTGGTTTGATCTCCTTGCTGTCCAAGGGACTCTCAACAGTCTTCTCCAGCACCACAGTTCAAAAGCATCAATTCTTCAGTGCTCAGCCTTCTTTATGGCCCAACTCTCACATCCATACATGACTACGGGAAACACCATAGCTTTGACTATGTGGACATTTATCAGCCAAGTGATCTTGCTGCTTTTTAATACGCTATCTAGGTTTGTCACAACTTTCCTTCCAATGAACAATCGTCTTTTAATTTCATGGCTGCCATCAGCATCTGCGGTGATTTTGGAGCCCAAGAAAATTAAGCCTGTTACTGTTTCCATTCTTTCCTGTTCTATTTGCCATGAAGTGATGGGACCAGATGCCATGATCTTCATTTTTTGAATGTTGAGTTTTAAGCCAGACTTCTCTTTTGTCTTCAGCAAGAGGCTCTTTGTTCCTCTTGCCTTTCTGCCATTAGGGTGGTGTCATTTGCATATCTGAAGATATTGATATTTCTCCCAGCAATCTTGATTCCAGCTTGTGCTTCATCCAGCCTGGCATTTCACATGATGTACTCTGCATATAAGTTAAATAAACAGGGTGACAATATACAACCTTGACATACTCTCGTCTCAATTTTGAACCAGTTTGTTGTTCCATTTATAAAATTAGTAGGTAGCAAATTACATTTGAATTAATACTTGATTTTAGTAAATAGCAGATAAAACTGCTTATAGTATTTTGGTCATTAGGAAAATGTTGGACAAATGGACAGATGTTTAAGAAATTCAAAATACTAAAGGAAGACAAACTGATTGGTAGGCAGGTCATGGTATTTTAAGTGTACTATGACAGCCATCCTGGAATGTGAAGTCAAGTGGGCCTTAGGAAGCATCACTACAAACAAAGCTAGTGGAGGTGATGGAATTCCAGTGGAGCTATTTCAAATCCTGAAAGATGATGCTGTGAAAGTGCTGCACTCAATATGCCAGCAAATTTGGACAACTCAGCAGTGGCCACAGGACTGGAAAAGGTCAGTTTTCATTCCAATCCCAAAGAAAGGCAATGCCAAAGAATGCTCAAACTACTGCACAATTGCACTCATCTCACACGCTAGTAAAGTAATGCTCAAAATTCTCCAAGCCAGCCTTCAACAATACATGAACTGTCAACTTCCTGATGTTCAAGCTGGTTTTAGAAAAGGCAGAGGAACCAGAGATCAAATTGCCAACATCCGCTGGATCATGGAAAAAGCAAGAGAGTTCCAGAAAAACATCTACTTCTGCTTTATTGACTATGCCAAAGCCTTTGACTGTGTGGATCACAATAAACTGTGGAAAATTCTGAAAGAGATGGGAATACCAGGCCACTGACCTGCCTCTTGAGAAATCTGTATGCAGGTCAGGAAGCAACAATTAGAACTGGACATGGAACAACAGACTGGCTCCAAATCGGTAAAGGAGTACATCAAGGCTGTATGTTGTCACCCTGCTTATTTAATTTATATGCCGAGTACATCATAAGAGACGCTGGGCTGGATGAAGCACAAGCTGGAATCAAAATTGCCGGGAGAAATATCAATAACCTCAGATATGCAGATGACACCACCCTTATGGCAGAAAGTGAACAGGAACTAAAAAGCCTCTTGATGAAAGTGAAAGAGGAGAGTGAAAAAGTTGGCTTAAAGCTCAACATTCAGAAAACGAAGATCATGGCATCCGGTCCCATCACTTCATGGGAAATAGATGGGGAAACAGTGGAAACAGTGTCAGACTTTATTTTGGGGGGCTCCAAAATCACTGCAGATGGTGACTGCAGCCATGAAATTAAAAGACGCTTACTCCTTGGAAGAAAAGTTATGACCAACCTAGATAGCATATTCAAAAGCAGAGACATTACTTTGCTGACTCAGGTCCATCTAGTCAAGGCTATGGATTTTCCAGTAGTCATGTATGGATGTGAGAGTTGGACTGTGAAGAAGGCTGAACACCGAAGAATTGATGCTTTTGAACTGTGGTGTTGGAGAAGACTCTTGAGAGTCCCTTGGACTGCAAGGAGATGCAACCAGTCCATTCTGAAGGAGATCAGCCCTGGGATTTCTTTGGAAGGAATGATGCTAAAGCTGAAACTCCAGTACTTTGGCCACCTCATGCGAAGAGTTGACTCATTGGAAAAGACTCTGATGCTGGGAGGGATTGGGGGCAGGAGAAGAAGGGGACGACAGAGGATGAGATGGCTCGATGGCATCACTGACTCGATGGACATGAGTCTGAGTGAAGTCCGGGAGTTGGTGATGGACAGGGAGGCCTGGAGTGCTGCGATTCATGGGGTCACGAAGAGTCGGACACGAGTGAGCAACTAAACTGAACTCAACTGCCTTTTAGAACTCAGGGAAGATCAGGGAGGCTGGAGTTTTGCCCACAAGAAATGGGGGACCAAAGGGCCTCCAAGCCTGAAGCCTCACAGGGCCTTGCTTGGCATCAAGAGGAGGCCGACAAGTGTCTAATACAAATGGTGGAACATACTGAAAGATGGACAGTGTACTGGAAATAGGGTGGAAGTCGTCACTGGAAACCCAGATGGGCTAGAGCTGAGATCACAGGAAAACTGACAGATGGCAGGCTTCCAATTTCTGTGTTGGGTTTTAGTAGAAAAAACTTCTTATATGGGGTCTTGGGGGACATGGATAAAAAGAACCCAAGTTTAACTATTTTTGAAAAATGGAAGTGCTCTAATCATAGAATAACAGGGGTTAAAAAGCAGCTTATCAAGACAGTGATTTAGGAATAAGCCACATGCAGAAGGCTAGCTGATACACCTTGGATAAAAGCCAATACATACTAGGAGGAAACATGACCCACCTCTGAGTTCTAGAGTTTAAGTCTGAAGACCTTCAAATTTGTAGGATTGTTCCTAGATATATGGGAAGGCCAAGCTCATAAATGAAAATCGCTATAGCCTCGGCTATAGAGTAGATATACACAGGGATGGAATCAGGAAGGGCCTTACCCAGTGCTGATTAATTAATGGATCCATATCAGCTTTGTGGAAATCTCTTAATTATTTGTCTGAGACCTTTGTCCATGACACTGACCTACTCAAATATTTTTATTATGAACATGAATAAAAACAGAGAAGATATGAAAATCAGATTTGTGGACAACACAAAGCTGGAAAAAACTGCTAATATGTTGGAGTTAGTAATCAAAAAGTTGAGTCAGTAATCAAGAAGTTGAATGTAGTTGAATTTGCATTTGGTTGGGAGCTGTTATGTGGCTCTTACCGATTTTACCATAAAATACTTAAACAATGGTGGAAAAATTTTGAAAGCTCATAATGCGACATGCTGGGACCATGTCCAAGGACTGGTTCATTGTAAGAAACTCAGAGGGATTTCCATGAATTACAAGATGAAGAGAAAACAACTGAAGGAGGGAAGTGGTGGATCCCATGTACTCATGGGGGGAGCCATCCTGATGGAAAGGGGCTCTATCTGTATTTGTCTCGGAATAAGAAGCCCAAGATCAGTTCATCCAGAAACACAGTCCATTGCAGGTCTTTTGCTCTGTGTGTGTGTGTGTTAGACTTATAACTTTTATCCTGTCATTGGGAGTCATTTTTCTCTCTCTCTCTGTGTGTGTGTGTGTGTGTGTGTGTGTGTGTGTGTGTATTAGACTTATAACTTTTATCCTGCCATTGGCGAGTCATTTTTCTATATACTATTTACCAGAACAACGTATCTTTTCCCTCCTAAGTTTTGGTGCCACCTCCTTCATGGACCGAGATCTAGAGGTCTGTTTCTGGACTCTATGTTCTGTTGTCCTATTTATTGCCTCTTTCTATACCACTAGTAGATGGTGTGTTTTAATTACCATGGTTTCGAATGTGCCTTAATATATGGTGGGGAATTTGCTTCCACACATATTTTGTTCTTTTTTTCTGGAGGAAAAAACTTTAATTTTTTTCATGCAAATTGAGCAAATACTGCAGCGCCCAAATTTTATTGGGATTTTGGTGGGAATTACATTAAAATCATAGGTTAGTTTGGAGAAAATTAAAATTTTTTATCATGGTTAGGTTTCTCCACTTAAACATGTTTGATATTTCCATTTATTCTCCAACTACTTCCGTACTGTGATACTCAAAGTGTGGCTCATGGACTAGCCGCATGAACCTCAGCTGAGAGATTTTGAAATGCTCACTCTTAGGCTCTACCCAATAACTACGAAATAAAAATCTTCTTTTTAAACAAGATCCTCTGGTGCTTTGTATGTAATTAGAGTTAAAAAAAATACTATTTAGTAGAATTTTATAGATTTATCCAAGAGATTTTGTGCATGTTTGTTAGGGTAATTCCTAGGTTAAAGATACCAATAGTTCTAAACAGCTTTTCTATTGAATCTCTTTTGAGTTTTCTGTGAATATTTATATCACCTGAAATAATGACAGCTGAGCCTTTTGACTCTCTTTTCCTTCCCATATTTATGCTTCTTTCTTTCTCTTGATTTATTTTAGCTGCCAAATCTTCCAATATCCTGAGGACAATAAGGGTGAGAAAAGGCACCCTAGTTTTATTCTCAGCCTTAAAGGAAATGTTTCTAATATTTCTTCAATAAATATTAAATTTCCTGTTAAGTTTTAGTATATAGCCTTATCACCTTATCTCTATTCCTTATTTTCTAAACAGCTTTTTCAAAAGTTCAAAATTGACTTAAACTTTATTTTTTGCATATATAAGAGAAAATCTTGTGATTTTTGTCCTTTGGTCCATTAACATGAATTACACTGCTGTAATTTCTGCCTTTGAACTATCCTTACATTCCTGGAATAAATCATATACTGTTATAATTCAGCCTTACTCTCTTTATTAGATAATGTAGAATAAAGCATGTTGTTCTTCATATTAATTAAATTATAGGAGTTAAAGTGCAACTGAACTTAATTTTCCTGACTGAAAAAATCATTTGTTCTTATTCTCTGTCTCTTTAATCAAAAGAACATAGGCCAATACAGACACATAAAACTTCTCAGGGAAATAAATTACTCGTTTGTGACCTCGATAAATATTAGGAACAAAGGAATGAATATAATTGCTGTCTTTTCCCCGTGGTTTTTTGGTTCAATAATCTAGATAAACTTGGAGATTGATTCATGGAGATGAGTGCTCTCACGTGCTGCTCTTTCCATGATATGACAAGGTAATTAACCTTGTGCTCAAGCTCCTCCTTTGCTGTTTGTATCAAAAGATGATGCTGTTAACTTCAAATACCATCTCTGTATAGGTGTGACATGCAAGACCCAAAATGCAACCCCTTGATACACTGCTCCAACAAGATCTTTTTCTGTGGCTGAAACTGATAAATAAAGTCCAGTATGTTTACAGTTAAGCATAGAGTGGACTGAGGCCACCCCATTGCTTCTGTGTAACATACCAGGCCAGGGCTGTCTGTTCTTTTGATGCAAGGTAGCTGAACAAGATCCTTGGCAGTCAGGCATCAGTGGATTCTTTTTTTTTTTTTATCATGGTTTCTAATAAATCATAGGTGGATTCTTATCTGTTGACTGATTGTAACAGTGTTGTTCCTCCCTTCCCAGTCACTGAGTGTCTGCTTTGAACACGGGATCTCAATTTTTCAAGAAGCTACTGGAAGCTCTTCCAGAAAAATGAAAAAGAAAAAAAAGAAGAGAAAAGCACATTATTTCTGGAAGTTCACAGTCGTCATTTCAGTCATGATCTGAGTAGGGGTCTGCGGGGTATAAATCAAACCCCCGAGATAGAGCCAGATTAATAAAAAGGCTGGGAGCAGTGGGGTCGACTTTTAGTTTCAGAGGAACCACTCAAAGAATATGTTTATTTTCTTGACAGTTCTAATATCTTAGGTGAGTAGTTCAGCTAAACTGAACAGCATCTTGTCTTGGAGTTTGCATTTGGGATGTGGCAGGATGTAAGAAAGTCTTCTCTGGTGGCTCAGACAGAAAAGAATCGACCGACAATGCAGGAGACCCTGCTTAGATCCCTGGGTTGGGAAGATCCCCTGGAGAAGGAAATGGCAACCCACTCTAGTATTCTTGCCTGGAGAATCCCATGGACAGAGGAGCCTGCCGGGCTATTGCCCATGGGGTCACAAAGAATCGGACACAACTGAGTAACTAAGTGCACAGGGTGTAAGGAGTGCAGAGTTGCACAAAATCTTATCAGGCCTTCAGGCACTTTGAGGAATAGTGCTAAGAGCCAAAATCATCCATAACTTTTTGCAGATTTACTTTTGCACAAGCTTCCACACAATAGTCATGGATTACCCCTGGAAGACCGGACAAAAGCTGTGGATGACATTCAGCCTTCCCAAAACTGGGCATTGATTCTAACACCAGTTTTCCAGTCATTTGTCATATCCTGGGTTATGGCCATCTTCATTCATATGCTGACTCATACCGTCATTCATTTATCAAATATTTAATCGGTATCACCATAAATCCAAGTAGGCCTATTAATGGTGAATTTTCATCTTCTTTGTCAGGAAGGGTACAATGAAAAAAAAAATACCCTTTGGGGCGAAAATAGGCTAAAGAGAAAGGAATATTATTTTCATTTAACTGCCACAGCCAGAGTCTTCAGAGAAGCAGACAAGTACTGCAGCCGAGCAGGGTGTGGAGGTAAAGTAAGATGAAAGGTCTGCAGCTCATTTTTTATGCCTGACATGTTGTGGTGGGAAGAACAAAGTAACAGTGATAAAGTGAATTTACACTTAATCCTAGTCTTAGATTTTAGATATGAAACACTTGCATAAATTTTAAGCGAAGTCAAAAAATATTCCAAGGGAGAAATGCACAATCTTTAGAATTTTTGGAGAAATAATAGAAGGGCCAAAGCATATGCCCTCAATTAGATTTTAATAAATCAAAATACCCTTTAATTAAATTCGTTTGTTGTTTCAAAGATCTGAAATAATTTAAACCATTGAATAAGATACCCTACTATTTATAACCTAATGATTTATACTTTTAATTAACTTCAGAACATGTAGTTATTTTATTTGGGTTCTGAAGAGTTTTCCTACCCAGGAACAAGAATAAAACCAGTGCTAGAAACCACCACTGATTACATACTAGAAAATCCCTTGAGGTTCAAATCTGATTCTTGCTTTGATTTAGTTTTGTGATTTAATTTATGTGTGATTTATTAAAATTACATTTAACTTTTTAATTGAGAGTAGCCTTTTTCCCCATTTTGGAAAGCTATTAGTAAAAGCTTTTTCAGGACTAAAGTTTGGAGGAATTTTAGAAAGGTCTGATATGTTTTTTCTTGCTCTAGAACCTTCAAGAATATAAAACTGAGATATTATATCCTCACTTAAGCTGTTAATTCTACCAGTTGCTAAAATGTCATGCTGTTTTTGAACCGGTTTGTTGTTCCATGCCTGATTCTAACTGTTGCTTCTTGACCTGCATACAGGTTTCTCAGGAGGCAGGTAAGGTGGTCTGATATTCCCATCTCTTTAAAAATTTTCCACAATTTGTTGTGATCCACACAGTTAAAGGCTTTAGCATAATCAATGAAGCAGAAGTAGATGTTTTTCTGGAATTCTCTTGCTTTCTCTGTGATCCAACAGATGTTGGCAATTTGATCTCTGGTTCCTCTGCCTTTTCTAAATTCAGTTTGTACGTGTGGAAGTTCTCAGTTCATGTACTGTTGCCTAGCTTGAAGGATTTTGAGCATTACTTTGCAAGCATGTGAAAAGAGTGCAATTGTGTGGTAGTTTGAACATTCTTTGGCATTGCCCTTCTTTGGGACTGGAATGAAAACTGACTTTTCAGTTTTTTTTCAGTACTGTAGCCACTGCTGAGTTTTCTAAATTTGCTGTCATTTTTAATAGCATCATACTCTTTTTATTGAACTTCTTCAATCATGAAAAGTACTGACAAAAAAAATTTTTATATAAGAAAAAAAGAGATTAGAATTGATGAGTACATTAAAGAATTGGTATATGTATACACATGACTGATTCACTTTGCTATACAGTAAGAAACTAATGCAACATTGTAAAGCAACTGTATTACAATAAAAATTAATTTAAATTTTTCATTAAAAAAAAGAAATGATGTGTACATTAGAACAATACTACCTATCATTCTCTGAGACCTGCCCTGTCTAATACTGTAGCCACTAGCCATATGTGGTTATTGAGCACTTGAACTAGGTTCAGTCACTGGGGACCTGCAAAATAAATTAATAGAAGACAGATTAACAAGAAAAAAGGTACATAATTTTACTACTATTGATGTGTACAGAAGTTCACAAAAAGGAAGTGAAATTCAAAGAAGTGGTTAGATTTGGGGGCTTATAAACCATTTATAAGGAAAGGGCATTTGGATTTCAATTGAAAATAAGTCATGGGGAAATGACTAGGAAATATTTGGGGAACTAATGGAAGATAAGGGTTATCTAGTAAGGCCTCTTGGTACGAAGTCTTCCCCAAGTGCCCAGTGATAAAGAGTTGCTCTTCTCTTCCTGGCGCAGGGAGGAGAGCACCTTCACGAAAGATAGTATGCTCTGCTTTTAGGCAGATAAAGCGGGGGCAGAGAATTCACCCTGCCCTCCCTTAATCTCAGCTGCCTTCAGTTCAAAGTCATTTTTGTGCCGAAGTGGCATATTTTGGAATGAGTTGAATTGTTCAGTCGTTAAGTCATGTTCTACTCTTTTGGGACCCCATGGACAGTAGCCTGCCAGGCTTTTCTGACCATGGGTTTCCCAGGCAAGAATACTGGAGTGGATTTCCTTTTCCAGGGGATCTTCCTTGCCATTTCCTTCTCCAGGGGATCTTCCCGACCCAGGGATCCAACCCACGTCTCCTGCATTGCAGGCGAATCCTTTAGCACTGAGCCACCAGGGAAGCCCATATTTTGGAATGGTATACCTCAACCCTCTTCAGCAGAAAGTCTGAACTGAGACGTGGCTTAAATATAAAATACACACCAGATTTTGAATACTTAGTATAAAGAAAATAAGAATGTAAAATATCTCACTGATAATTTTTTGTGTTGATTACAAGCTGAAATGATAGTATTTTTGATATATTGGGCTAAATGAAATGTATTATTAATTAATTTCATCTGTTTCTGTCTCTTTTTTAAAAATATGTCTACTACAACATCTACAGTGGCATGAGGCTTGCATTACTGTGAGACAGTGTTGTTCTGAACATTAAATAAATTACTCAAGTTGAGGGTATATTTGGTTTTCAAAAGAGTGGCCTTCACTGCCAGATGCACAGCAGATGTTAGCTAATTTACTAAAATGACAACAGTTTAAACTCAAAAATTACTTAAACAATGGGAAAGCCTCCTGGGATGCTCAAAACAGTGGAGCATTTGTGTTACTGTGGTCATGGTTTGGACTTTCAGTGATATATGGGCAGTCTATTTGGGGTAACACTTTTCATGTCCACTTCAAAGTCAGCCCTGAGCTCCTTAGACTGTATGACAAGGGCAATAAAGCCTGAGGTAAACGGTAGGGGTGAGATCATGTTACACAGGACAAGGATCTGATGAAATGTTAACTGAGGGCCTCCCTTGGTGGCCTGCATCCCTATAGAGAATGTGCCAAGGTAGAGCAGTGATGAGGAACCCACCTGCCAATGCAGGAGATGCAAGAGACCTGGGTTCAGTCCCTGGGTTGGGACGATCCCCTGGAGGAGGAAATGGCAACCTGTTCCAGTATTCTTGCCTGGAAAATCCCATGAACAGAGGACTATGGCAAGTTACAGACTGTAGGGCTGAAAAGAGTCAGGCACAGCTGAACTCTCTGAGATCCTAAGAATGCAGGTACTGTGATTTTGGGCTTCCTACGTGGCTCAGTGGGTAAAGAATCTGCCTGCAATGCAGGAGACGCAGGAGTCACAGGTTCAATCCCTGAGTCAGGGAGATCCCTTGGAAGAGGTCACGGCAACCCATTCCAGTATTTTTGCTTGGAGAATCCCATGGACAGAGGAATCTGGCGGCTACAGTCCACGGGGTCACAAAGAATTGGACTCGACTGAAGTGACTGAGGACGCATGCACACACTGTGATTTTAAAGAAAGATTTTGCTGTGTTTGCATATATCAAAAGGACTTCAAAGCTGTGACCCGTCAGCAGAGTATCAGTGTCTTAAGAACAGTGCAGTCAGGAAGCCCTGGGCTCCAGGAAGCACATGCCTATCTGAGTGTCACCTGCCAGCTGTGCAGCAGGTGATGTCACCTTCCTGAGCCTCGTATTCCCCCCACCATCGGGATTGCTCAGTGGCAGTACCTGAGCCAGGTTCAACCCCAGATTTCCTTCATGTGGCCCACACCATATTGAAAACATTGAATTATTTAGCATAACTTTTAAAAAGCAGGAGATTTCATATAGATCTACTGACTTTTCTCAAAAAAATGGGACTCAGAAACATTGGTTTGTACCTCCCCGAAGAGAACCAGCCCTCATAACTGGCCTGCTTTGCTTGTGAACATGACTTTCTGGCCTGTGGCCTTACATTGCTAACCCTGACCATGACAAGGAGCAAATGCTACTTTCATCATTTGGCTGTTTTGATGTCAAAATAAAGTGCAAAGTGCTGTGCTCCCCACCCCCTGCCCCATAAGACCTCAATAATCGCTATTTCTGCATCCTTACCTATTGGCGTTTAGGCTTGTGGGCTTACACTGACTCAAGTATTTAAATAGATTTTCTGCTTTGAGAACATGGCCAATGGTTAAAAATAACTACAAAAGAGAAGTTAGAAGTGAGTTTAAGATGAAGCAAATTTTTAGGTAAAAAGCAGCAGACTTCACAATCTTGAAAATTTTTAAAGACAGACATTCTTTTTTAAGATTAAAATCTTAAGACTGTAGCTATGTCTTCTAAATGAAACATTTAATCAGTGAGATAGTTCACTGGGAAAATAGATATTTTCCCTACACTGTGCCCAAAAAGCTGCTTTAATTGATTTCACGGATAAATTGAAGGAGGTGGCTGATTGTTTTTACAAACTCATTTCTTGTCCTTTATTGTTTTAAAACTTAACCATTGAACATTATAGTAAAGTAATTCATCTACCTTGAACCGACAAAGGCAAGGACAGTATTAATAAGCTGTGTCACAGCTCTTGTAGGTTTTTGAGTCCAAATTTCCTTGAAAATTAGTATCTGATCACTGAAGGCTACAGTACTAGGATTATGAATCTCTGCCTTGAGGTTCTGGACTATCAGAGCTGCCTCAAGTGTTTGTTCACTCTAGAGGGTTCTAAAGTCTTCACTGAGAACTAACTGGCTGGTTTCACTTCCTCTCCTGAAGATTTTTCAGCAGATCCAAACCTTGCAGAGGCTTCTCCTTCTTACCAGGCTCCTCTGTTGTTCCCACAAAGCCTACTGTGGCCAAGTACATATTTCAAAACTCTCAAGTAATTCTTCCTCCCCACAGGCCTTGCTGAATCCTAAACCCAGGATCAGTTTCACGAATGATGTGCTCAGTTAAGCAGCCGAAGGAAGACTACTCCTATCTTGAGAGTCTAAAGGCATCTAACACCAGGCCTTTAAAGTCCTCATTTCTCAGCATGAAGGGTGGGGTAGAATTTAGCAGAGGCCTGCCAACCTCTCCTCCAAGACTTGCAACTTCTCCCAGCCTTGATATTCTCTTTCACAATATACACAATATTCTTTGCTTTTGGATACTTCTCTTAGCCTGGCTTCTCTTCTTTGCATTTGAAAAATAATGTCACTTCTTTTCTCCAGGGGAGGTCTTTGACTCCTTCTGGCATTTTCACAGACTGTTTTCTTCTTTTTTTAATTTAAACTTTGGTTATGAAACCAAATGTGACAAATTTAAGCATTTTATTAGCTGTTACTAAGCTGCTTCCATGCTTGCTTTGTAAACTCTTTACCCAAAGAAAGTTTCAGTTCAGTCGCTCAGTTGTATCTGGCTCTTTGTGACCCCATGGACTGCAGCACACCAGGCTTCCCTGTCCATCACTAACTCCTGGAGCTTACTCAAACTCATGTCCATCAAGTCGATGATGCCGTCCGACAAAGAAAGTTTAATCATTTATGTTAGTTTTCTGAAGTGAACTAGCACCCTCTGTAGGCCAACCATTTTATAAGTATGAGAAACCATATCTCACATAGTGTTGTTTCTGATGTCAGTGCCTAAGGCAAAAAACACACAACTGTCAAAATTACCCGTGAAAATCCCTGAATTTATAAAGCAGCATAAAAGCCACCAATTAGCTTCTTTTGTTTATTTTTTAATGTCCTGGTTGCCTCCCTTTTGAAGAGGCAGAAAGATTAGATGAATAAAGAGATAGTTTCTTTTTCAACCCCTCTTTTTAAATCTCTCCTCCCCGCCACTTACTTTGAGAAGTTCAGACAGCATATTCATTCAGCAACATTTATTGACTATCTCCTGGGTGTCAACCACCATTACAGGTTCTAACACCTAGAGATCCCTGCTCTCATGAAACTTATATTCTAAAGAGGAGATTTAAAAAAAAAAAGTGAAGTCTAGATTTTGAAAAGACATATTTTTTTTTTCTGAGAGTGAGAAGTACTCTGAGGATAAGAAAACAGGAGCATGACTTGGAGAGTGATGAAGGCAGCCAGTTTTAAATAGTTACCCCGAGCTTCTAGAAGGAGGAGACTTTAAGCAGAGATTTGGATGAAGAAGCAGGTCTATAAGCTCCATGACTTTGCACACTATGGAGAGAGGAGTTGAAACTGTCCTTCAGGCACTTTAGCTGCCTTGTCTCTGAACTTGGTGGTTTGAGTTTGTTTGTTTATTGAATATCTTCTTCAAGTTTGTTGTACAGCTTTTCATTTAGCTTAACACATTGCTGGTAACAATAAACAGATTGTTCATATTTATTTTAAATTATAGGATGCAGCTAATGATTCTGAGCTGTTCTTATCTGCAGGAAGTGAGGCATGGGCGTTAAGAAACAGGATGAGCAAGTCATTTCAGGATACACATGGTATTTCAACCTTCGGGATGAAACAGCAAGTTCTCCTTCATCACTGTCCTCCATCCCAGGAGCACTTCTCCAGGGTAATGCCCTGCCTTTGCCATTCTTGTCTGAGGAGGCTCTTCTAGGACAAAGTAACAACACTGTCTGATCTTGCAGAACCTAGGGAACAGGAAAAGTTATTGATGGTGGCCATTTGCAGATCTGTTCCAAACTGTGTCTCTCCAACAGGGAAGAATAGAACACCCCCCCCCCCCCCCCGAACAGACTGAGAATGAAACTCCAGTCCCAAAGAGAGAAGTGGCAAAAGAAGAGAAAGTGTTTGGGAGGGCAGGTAGAAATAAAGCCATCAGAATGAGAATCAAGCCTAAAAGGAAGTAGGATGCTACTTCATTCATTCATTTAGCAAATATCTACAGAACACTTGTCAAGCACTGTGATATTACCGGGAATATTACAGTGAATGAGACTTAGTCCCGAATTAAAGATTCAGAAACAGTGCGTGCAAAACACTGTCAAGACCATCAAGAGGTCTTCTGTGACGGTACAATCCTCAAGCTCCTGTTCCCTCCCTGCCCCTAAGGCTGCTGTTAGACTGCTCGGGGCTCTTCTAGCTTAATGTACCTTGCCTTAGACACCTCTTCCTAGTCTACCTTCTTCTTCTGACAAACACTGGCAGAGAGCAGAGTAATGATTGAAAGGATGGGCAATGGAATCCAAGGGTCTTGGGTTCAGTTTCTGACTTTGCCACTTACTGAACACTTCACACAACTTTCCACACCTTAGTGCTCTCATCTCAACACTGAGGATTAATAATAATTTCTTCATAGAGTTTTCATGCAGACTAAATGAGCTAATTATGTACAAGGCTGAACCAATTATTTGGCCCAGAGTGAGTCAGGTACCCTTAATAATGATCCCCAAAGATATCCAGGTCTTAATTCCTTAACCTATGAATGTTACCTTGTATGGCAAAAGCATTCTGCAGATGTGATTGTGTCCTCTTGAGATGGGGAGATTATCTTGGCTTATCTAGTGGTATCTTAAATGTAGCTATAACTATCCCTATATGAGGCAAACAGAGGGAGATCTGACTCCAAAATTGTCAGATAGAAGGCAATCAATGATAGAAGCACTGAGAGATTTGCAATTAATATACTACTAATTTTGAAGACAAAGGAAGGGGTTGTAAGCCAGTGAGTGCATAGAATACAACTATCAGTTAGTTCAGTTAAATCACTCAGTCGTATGCAACTCTTTGGACCCCATGGACTACAGCACACCAGGCTTCCCTGTCCATTGCCAACTCCTGGAGCTTGCTCAAGCTCATGTCCATCGAGTTGGTGATGCCATCCAACCATCTCAGCCTCTGTCGTCCCCTTCTCCTCCTGCCTTCAATC
This sequence comes from Capricornis sumatraensis, assembly GCF_032405125.1. Lineage (NCBI taxonomy): Eukaryota > Metazoa > Chordata > Mammalia > Artiodactyla > Bovidae > Capricornis > Capricornis sumatraensis. The sequence continues at coordinate 67,531,707 of NC_091072.1, read as the reverse complement.
TTTTACAGCATCAGGATCTTTTCTAATGAGTCAGTTCTTCACATCAAGTGGCCAAAATATTGGAGCTTCAGCATCAGTCCTTCCAATGAAAATTCAGGACTGATTTCCTTTGGGATTGACTGGTTGAATCTCCTTGCAGTCCAAGGGACTCTCAAGAGTCTTCTCCAACACCACAGTTCAAAAGCATCAATTCTTCGGAATATAGCTATAGAAGCTAGAAAAGGCAAGAAAATAGACTTTCCCCTAGAGTTTGCAGAGGGAACCAGCTCTGCCTGAATCATGACTTTAGCCTAATGTAACTGATTTCAGATTTCTGAACTCCAGAAATTTAACAAATTAAGTTTTGTTCATTTAAGTCACTAAATTTGTGATAATTTGTTATAGGAGCAATAAGAAATAAGCCCAGTAAATATTTGATAAATAACAGAGGATGAGATGGCTGGATGGCATCACGGACTCAATGGACATGAGTTTGCACAAACTCCAGGAGATAGGGAAGGACAGGGAAGCCTAGAGTGCTGCAGTTAATGGGACTGCAAATAGTTGGACACAACTTAGTGGCTGAACAACAACAAGGGTATTCAATAAATGCCTATAAAAGGCAAACATGTCCCAGCAAAATATTAATAATTATGATTTTCTGAGTACATAGTATGGTCTACATACTAAGCACTTTAAGTACTCTACATAAATTAAACCATTCAATCCTTACAGCCTTAAGTTAAATATTATTATTTTCTTTTTAACATATGAAGAAATTTGGAGCACGGAGAGGTTAAGTAATTTGCCCAAGATTACACAGCTACAACCTTTACTGAGCTGGGATATGACTACAAGCAGGCTAGCCCCTAAATTTCAACTCCTAGTCTCTACGCCTGCTGCCTCCTCCGTGTTATATGTTTAGCTATGCCACATGAACCCCATAAAAGAAGAGATCATGGAGGACAAAGGGTAGGGTGGGAGGAATGAGAACCAAAACATTTGGCAGATCAAATTGGTCTCTTCAAGGGCTGTTTCCAGGTTCAGAGTTGCTCATTGTAGTCATGAGGCAAAATGATTGACTGATTCCCAAAAGAGAAATGGCTTCTGGAAAGACGTGATGATAGATAGCATGTGATAAGTGATCAGTAACTGGTTAATGAAGAAATATGGAAAGCATTTGGGTTTAGAAAGAGTATCTGAATTATGGCATGTCATAGGTCACACTTTCTTAAGGGTCCTTTGAAATAGCTTTTTGAATGAAAGTGAGAGGTTTGCAGTGGTTTGAAATTGTATGTGGGCAATGGCACCCCACTCCAGTACTCTTGCCTGGAAAATCCCATGGACGGAGGAGAGCCTGGTAGGCTGCAGTCCATGGGGTCGCGAAGAGTCGGAGAAGACTGAGCTACTTCACTTTCACTTTTCACTTTCATGCATTGGAGAAGGAAATGGTAACCCACTCCAGTGTTCTTGCCTGGAGAATCCCAGGGATGGGGGAGCCTGGTGGGCTGCCGTCTATGGGGTCACACAGAGTCGGACACGACTGAAGCGACTTAGCAGCAGCAGCAGCAGAGCAAAAAGTTGCCTGTGAGATTTTTCAAGGCCTTAATTATGCCTGTAAGGTGGGGGTTCTTTTGTTGTTGTTTTCCCCCCTCATTCTTGAATACACATAGTATGTGTGAATTATTATCCTGTTTTGAGCTCCTGTCATTCCTGGTGATAACTATATTCCAAATTACCTAGTTTGGGTCAATTTGGTAATTGATTGTTTTAATAAATAAATAAATGTCATATTATGGAATAGGCTGTTGCTTGGCACTTAATTGCCTAAATTCATCCATCTATACCTATATCTATCTATAATTCTGCTAAATGACTTGTGTGCCTAATCTGGAGGTTCTGGTTTTCTGGAGGACATCCATGAGCATATTTGTTCAATATTGGTAGTATTTCAGGAGCAGAGCAAAACAGAGTAAGTCTGTTTTCACAGATACAGAGCCTTGACTATTTATAAGTAGGCTATCTTAAATAGAATTTATGAATGCATGACAGATGTGAATGATGACAGGCTTCCCAACTAAAGTTAACATTTCTTACTCTCTCTTGCAGATGGCTATGGCTATATGGCTAGTTTCTTGCTAATGGGATGTGAATAGGTGTTATACGTCATTTCCAGATCACCCCTTAAAGGGCATCCCCTTGTGACCGGATTCGGTTTACGCAATTAAGCAGATTCACCTCCCCTCCTCCACTAGACCTTGCTGTTCACCCTACTTCTGATACGTTTCACTCCTGTGGCTGTCCCTGTGATCGTTTTCTAAGATCAGCAGTTGCTTCAGCCTCCCAGGCTCTGTGGTCTCCATAGCTTTAGGAGCATCCTTAGCACCCAGATCCAAAAAGGCTTAGGTGTCTTTTGTGGTTGCCTGAGGAGGCAGTATTCAACTCAGAAATCCAGAGGAGGGTTAACACTCCACGAGATGAACTTGACCAGTGAGAGACAAAAAATCAGAAACTGCTGCCAGGTAAGTTGCTTGCCTTTCCTACCTGACAGACTGTTCTAAGACCTTAGCTACAGTGCCTTGACCTGGTAGCTTATTAGAAATGCAGAAACTCAGGCCAAACCACAGACCAATTGAATCAAATCTGAATTTTAACAGGCTCCCTGGGAGAGTCATTTGCACACTAAGGTTTGAAAAGCGTTGCTCTGAGACACAGCTGATCCACAAACAAAACAAACTCAGAACCTAGACACATCACTGTCAAACTACTGAAACTCAAGGATAAAGAGAAATCTCTAAGGCAGCCAGAGAAAACAAGACCCATTAGAGATGAACAAAGATGAGTGATACAGCAGTCTTCCTGTCAAAAGCCATGCCAGTCAGAACACAGGAGATTGACATCTCTAAGGCACCGAAAGGAAAGAGCTGTCAGAAATATCTTCTTAGAAATGAAACATAAATACTTTTCCCAGCAAACAAAAACCGAGAGAATGAGTTGTAAAGCAGTCCTGCACTCTTAGAAATGTTAAAGAAATTTCTTTAGACAAAAACAATATTCTATCAGAAAGAAGCTTGGATCTGTGCAGTAAAATAAAGAGTGCTAGAACTGGCAAAAATGAAGGTAAAACAAAATATTTTAAAGGTTTATTTTCCAGGAAGATTGATGATTTGCCAAAACAAAAAGAGTGTCACTGCTGCTAAGTCACTTCAGTCGTGTCCAACTCTGTGTGACCCCGAAGACGGCAGCCTACCAGGCTCCCTCGTCCCTGGGATTCTCTAGGCAAGAACAGTGGAGTGGGTTGCCATTTCCAGTATGGGTATTTAGCACATGTAAAATGAAATACAGCACAAGAGTGGCACAAAAGATGGGTGAGCAGGATTTGGAAGTATACTGTTGAAGACATAATATTATTTGAAGGTAGGCTATAATTAACTAAAGATCAACCAGCTTGACCTAAGTGACATTTGTAGAATGCTCCACCCCCCCCCCAAAAAAGAATGCAAAAATATGCTTTTGAGCCACAGCATAAATAAGCTAGATGTTCATAATCAGAAAGATGTCTGGAAAATCCTTAAATATTTGGAAATCAAACAGCCCTCTGTTAAATAACCCATGGACCAAAAAAGGAAGTCACAAGGGAAATTAGAAAAAAACTTAATTAAGTGAAAATGAGAAATATAGGAGACATACAATCATTGTCATTGGGAAATGATTAAATTATGGATGTCATCCATTATCAAGGCCCTTCCATTGGTTTTTAGGTCATTTGGTAGGTTCTTCTTTGTTATGTAGAATCAAGGTAATAGGGTAAAGGAAAGAGAAAGCTTAAAAATGCAGAGTCTCAGTTGATATCCATGTAAGTGAACTGAGGACAAATTAAAGAAGGTGTCTAGAATTTTCTGAAATAGAGGTGGACAGCGGAGAACATGATTTTGGGGGAAGCTACTGCAAAGCCTGTAAGAAAACTTGATGATGAGAAAGGTGTGTAAACTCTAAAGAATATTTCAAAGAGTTTTGCTGCATTTAAAAAATATATCCCAATTTCAATATTTTATCAAAAGACTGAGCAAAGATCTAAATTTCTTTTGATTTTAGTTTTTGGGAGACAGCTGTTTCTTTGACTGTGAATCTAAAACAGAATAACGTGGAAACCAGTAGAGCCTGAGATAGCCCTGTTAATCCCTTCTTTCCTTCATCCATTTCAGTCCTCCCTTCTTTCACATTCTCCTCAGGCTGCAGTTGTTCTTTTATAGTTTATGGTCTTCCTGAACATCTTTGTGGATATCCTCTTTAGCTTCCTTTAAAAAAAAAGAACAAGGAAAAGCCTCCATAAGAAAGAAACCCTATGTACTTCCCTGCCTGGGAAGGATTAAATCCCCCAGACCTTCTAGGAGTGACCCTGGACATCTCACACTTACTTTGAGAATATACAGTCTTTTATTTTCATTAGACATCTGGATGACCTGAGCATTATATATCCCATATATCCTCCTCTCACCCCTCCAATCTGCTCTCACCTCTCCCCCTCAGTCAAACGATGAGGCCCTGACTGAGATGGACCCAGGAATTTGAATCTAGGGCAAACAGACACACAGATGGAAGATGACTGGAGCTGAGTCATTTTGCTCGCAGTCTCCAAAATGCACTGTTCCAAGAATTCATGGTACTGAGATCCCTGGAGCCGCCCTAGTCTGGTTCTCTCTGAGACTGGTTTTCCGCTTCAATTCTGCGTTTTCTTGTATCATTTCAATCACTTAGTTCAATGACTGCTTGAGCTAGCCAGAATCAGTGTCTGTTGTTTGCAAGCAAAGGCCCACAACAGAGACAAATGGCAACATAGAAACGGTACTGAGGTCTGTTCCAGATTCTTCTGAGCTGAGCCTGCTTGTGTCAGTGTGGGCTGTGTGATGACTCAGTGTCCTACAATTTTCTCTACTTATTCTGCTGCAAAACCTCTGATTGTAAGAGTGGACAATATCTTGAGACATCATTTGTCCCTACTTGGTGCAAAAACATTATGCTTTAAGTCCACGTATGTCCTTTTCTTATTGGTCTGTGTCAAGAAGTGGTACTTGACACTATAAGAAACGATTTGAGTTGTAAAAATAAATAACACCTCTCGTTTATAAAGTGACCATTTAAATGATCCAGAATATATCTATAGTATTTTTTGACGTTATCATGGAGATGAAAGCACATTATTTAAAAAGCTTGAAGAAGTCTGCTGTGGTAGACTGTACTTTATGGTGTATTTCACAGACTTTTTTATTCTCCCTGATACCTCAGTGGGGGTCAGATTCAGCCTTGACAAATGAGTAGTTAAGTACCTTAAGTGTAAGAAGTCAGTGTGCAAGGATAGGAATAGAAAATTCACAAAAAAGGGCACACATATGTCATTAAGCTTAGGAAAATACATTCAGTCCCTTTAAGATCCAGGATGTTTAAGGCATCAGTCAGGATGGTCTAGGTAATGCTGTAGTAACTCAACACCAAATCTCAGCGGCTTAAAACAACAAAGGTTTATATTTTTTGCTCATATCTGGCATGGCCTACCTGAAAGCTTTATTCATGGAATTAAAATGGTATGTCCCTGGGCCATGGGACCCAGACCACCTTTGGGAATATTGCTGGCAGCTGGTAGCCAAAGTGAAAGAGTTCTGTAGGATCTTGTATTGCCAATGAAATACTCAGCCCAGAGTGGTGCATGTTATTTCAAGTCACAATTCAATGACTAGAACAAGTCACACAGCCCTTACCTAACATCAAATGCCATGAAATTCAATCCTACTATATGCTCAGAAGGTGATAAGTCAGAAATATTTGGTGGACAGTATTAATGACTGTTGTTATTCAGTCATTAGGTCGTGTCTGACTATCTGCAACCCCATGGATTGCAGCATGCCTGGCTCCTCTGTCCTCCACTCTCTCCCGGAGTTTGCTCAAATTCATGTCGGTTGAATCAGTGATGCTATCTAACCATCTCATCCTCTGCCGCCCCTTCTCCTTTTGCTTTCAATCTTTCCCAGCATCAGAGTCTTTTCCAATGAGTCGGCACCATGTAATTAAAACAATTATAAGTTATTATTTTTCAACCCTTAAGACTGGCAACTTTGTAAAGATAATAAAACCTTGTCTCAGCTGGTGTGTAAAAATAGGCAGTCTTGTATATCAGGAATGAGAATTTATACATCATTTCCAGGGGGAGTATATACCTACACTTATGTGTATGCTCACACACACACACATAGTGTGCATATATATATATTTTCTCTACCCTACAGTCTCACTACTAGGAATTCAGCCTAACCAGATAGTCACAATTGCAAAATGACAGGTTTATAAAAACATTCATTAAAGCATTGTGTATAACAATGAGAAATGGAAACAACTGGTAAATGCAAGGTCAGAGCTATGGCTGAACAGCTCACGTTACAATTGTTTGATTAAATATTGTGGATCCATTAAAATTATGCTCACAAAGAATTTGTAATTAAGTAATATTTTTTGGCAACCCACTCCAGTACTCTTGCCTGGAGAATCCCATGGATGAAGGAGCCTAGTGGGTTACAGTCCATGGAGTCACAAAGAGTTGGACACGCCTGAGTGACTTCCCTTTTACTTTATAATAAAGAAAGCTGAATGATAGGGAATTGATGCTTTTGAATTGTGGTGTTGGGCGAAGACTCTTGAGAGTCCCTTGGACTGCAAGGAGATCAGTCCTGGGTGTTCATTGGAAGGACTGATGCTGAAGCTCCAATACCTTGGCCACATGATGAGAAGAACTGACCCACTAGAAAAGACCCTGATACTGGGACAGGTTGAAGGCAGGAGGAGAAGGGACAACAAAGGATGAGATGGTTGGATGGCATCAACGACTCGATGGACATGAGTTTGAGCAAGCTCCAGGAGTTGGTGATGGACAGGGAAGCCTGGTGTGCTGCAGTCCATGGGGTCGCAAAGAATCGGACACAGTTGAGCGACCGAACTGACAGACTTTATAATGTTAAATGACAAAGCAGCCTCTACACTTTCAGTAGAACTTCTCATTACTCTCTGCAAGTGGAAGGAAAGCACCTCAGAGTTCTCCCTGATGTATCTGCCAACAATTACAGCTCCTTCAGCAGAACCCATATATTTCCTATTAGAGACCTCAAGTGAGGTTGTCCTTCCATGGGTGACTCTTAGGCTGCTTTGGAGCTCAAATGTTCAGCATCCACAGAAGCTATGCTTGGAGCAGGATGGTGGTGCAGTCTGCACACAGAGTGGCCTCCACTTCCCTGGAGGCTCATTTACACTCAGGACTTGGGAAGAGATGGAAGACCTGACTCCATTCTCAGAGTCCTTATGGTTGAGTTTTCCTTTTCTGAAGATCTACCATGCTCTCCAGGGATTAGCAGAGCACCCTGATCTTCTCACTTGGATTTTTCTTTTTCTTTCTTTCTTTCTTCCTTTCTCCCTCCTGCTCTCCTCCTTTCTTTATTTCCTTCCTTCCTTCTTTCTTTCTTCTTCCTTCCTCTTTCCCTTCCATTTCCTTCCTCCCTTCCTCCTTCATCTATCCTTCCTTCTTGTTCCCTCGAAAGAAACATTTCATGAACAGTTTTAAGTTTCAGGCACTGTGCCCAGCACTGGGAATACCACAATGACCAAAATATTTTCTCTGCTCCCATTGAACATTCTATGTATCCACTGGAGAAAAGAAGGAAAAGAAGTGATTGCAGTGTATCCCTGTGACAGGAACCTCTAAGATATCTCATGATCCCTGCTTGCTGGTATTCATGCTCTATGTAATCCCCTCTTCTGAGTGTTGACTGGACTTAGCAAGTTGCTTCTAACAAATAGAATATGCCAGAGCAATGGGATGTCACTTCTGAGATTAGGTATTTAAAAGGCTTTGGCTTCTTCCTTCAGTCCCAGAACAATAGCCCCCCAGCAACTATTAGAGATCCATTTGGCCTCAAAAAAAAAAAGCTCTGGCTCTGACCATGGTTTCCCCCCTCCACCGTCACTCCCCGTTTTCTCTCCTCTGGCTCTGGGCTCTGCCATGTGCTTCACCATCGTGCTACAACATCAATGTTATTTGTCAGAAATAGATGGTAATTGTAGGTAATTCCCTGACAGTCAAGCGGTTCAGTTCAGTTCTGTTCAGTCGCTCAGTCGTGTCCGACTCTTTGCGACCCCATGAATCGCAGCACGCCAGGCCTCCCTGTCCATCACCAACTCCCGGAGTTCACTCAGACTCACGTCCATCGAATAAGTGATGCCATCCAGCCATCTCATCCTCTGTCGTCCCCTTCTCCTCCTGCCCCCAATCTCTCCCAGCATCAGAGTCTTTTCCAATGAGTCAACTCTTTACGTGAGGTGGCCAAAGTACTGGAGTTTCAGCTTTAGCATCATTCCTTCCAAAGAAATCCCAGGGCTGATCTCCTTCAGAGTGGACTGGTTGGATCTCCTTGCAGTCCAAGGGACTCTCAAGAGTCTTCTCCAACACCGCAGTTCAAAAGCATCAATTCTTCAGTGCTCAGCCTTCTTCACCGTCCAACTCTCACATCCATACATGACCTCAGGAAAAACCATAGCCTTGCGGTTAGGACTCTGCATTTCCCCTGCAGCAGGCACAGGTTAGATCCCTGGTAAGGAAAACTAAGATGCCACAAGCCATGCAACATAGCCAAAAAAAAAAAGATAATTTTTAAGTACAATCACAAGAAAACAAAACAATGCTGTTAAATCCTAATGAAACAAGATTGTCCTTTGAAAGTTCTAAATCTAGAATCTCTTTGCTTCTTCTCTCTGTGTCACTCTTCAGAAGAGAGGTGATAAAAACATAGTACTAAAATGAGTTTTTCTCTTTGATGTGACCTGAAGGATTAAAGAGAATTTAAAAAGGAATCATACAATTCTATTTTAGTTACTGCTGTTGTTCGCATATGACTAAAATCCATCTCTTATTCATGAAGCTCTTTGAGAATACTACACTAAACAGCTAAGACCTTAAGCCACAAGTTTGGGTCAGCACTCAGAGAAAGCTGTTTTTGCTTTTTTTTCCTTTTTTAATTGAAGTATAGTTAATTTACAATATTATATTAGTTCCTGGTGTAGAACAAAGTGATTCAGCTACATATTTTTAATATTCTTTTCCGTTATAGGTTATTACAAGATACTGAATATAGTTCCCTGTACTGTACAATAGGATCTTGTTTATTTATGCACGTTAGCTGCCATCTGCCAGTCTCAGACTCCTAATTTATTCCCCCCCTGCCACTTTTCCTTTTGATAATCATAAGTTTGTTTTCTATGGCTGTGAGTCTGCTTCTGTTTTGTCAATAAGTTAATTTGTGTCATATTTTAGATTCCGTACGTAAGTAATATCATATGATATTTATCTTTCTCTGTCTGACTTGCTCACTTAGTGTGATAGTCTCTAGGTCCATCCACGCTGCTGCAAATGGCATTATCTCAGTCTTTTTTATGACTGAGTAGTATTTTATTGTGAGAAGACCCCACCTCTTTATGCACTCATCTGCCAGTGGACTTTGAGATCACTTCCATGTGTTAGCTGTTGTAAACAGTGAAAGCTGTTCTGTTGTTGTTGTTGCTGTTATTTTAAGTCAAATTTAAGGCAGTAGTTCTGCATAGTGATGTTCCATGAATTTTCATTGTGTACTACCAGATTTTGTTCAGTATGTAAAACTGATTTCCACCCCCAGCCGAGGATGCATATTTTTCGTATATGTGATGGGAGACTAACAGAGTCAGTTGGTCTATGCGTATCCCACTCTCCATACTTAAGAAGTATCACCTCTCCATGAGAGCAGTGAATTGGAACACTTGTCAGATCTCTAATTACCCAAAGGCTCCATGGTGATAAAGGATGACCCAGTAAGCAGTAAAATAAGTCTAGAAAGACTTTTCAATTTTCCAAAACTTGTTTTTTAAAAATCATCATGCATCTTTTAACGCTTTTGAGCGCCCTATCCAGACTTCTGGAATTCAAAACTGTGCCTAATCCTCCCACTTTAGAGTTAAAGCCTCAACCCTAAAGTATTAAAAAAGTCATTACTTGAGGTCAAAGGTAGAACCCTTCCACTAGCAACCATATAAAATTTCAGAATTTTTGCAATATGGGTTATGCTTTTAGGGAAACAAATATTTCCTATTCATTTGTTCTGTCCAAGCAATAAAGTGTGGCTAATGACTGCAGAGATAAAGTTCTCCCTGAAATGCTTCCTAACATGCAAATTAATATTTTTTCTAAGATATATTATGAAAAACACTTTAAGCTCATAAATTATTTGTTCCAAGTGACAGCAGAGAATAACATTTTCTAAAGGAGCAGTATTTTCCCTTCTCAGAATGTTGGACTCTGCCTGAGCCGTTGGTGAATACGTGGGGTCAGGCAGTACAGTCACGGCCCGGGAGTGCAGAGGTGGGGGAAGGAGGCACAGGGAAGCAGCTGGGGGTGCAGTTTCGTTCATAAGAACAAAAGAAAATACCGACTTAGAAAGCTGTGATTATTTCTCCTCCAGTGCAGAAATGGGTCATGTTTAGGTGCCTGAAGTGAGCTTGGCAGAAAATCACTTGCATCCTCATGCTGTTACGTTCCACAGGACTTTTTGTCCAGATTACTGTCTTGGTAAATGGCCTACTTTATAAAATGCCACAATAGTTCCATATATCCAAATTAGAAGAAATAGATTGACTTGAAATATGAAAATCCATTGAGATGTCAGACAACTCTATCCTTGTTTAAATTTCAAAAGAGATACTTGCCTGGTACCCCCCAAATGATTTTAAATTAGTATCTATCTTGAATTCAAGTCTTTGAGTCCCAGGCAAGGAAAAAATTAAAAGTCACAGGAGGGGATTTACCTCATGGTCCAATGGCTAAGAATCCACCTTGCAGTACAGGGGATGTGGGTTCAATCCCTCGTTGGAAAACTAAGATCCCACGTGCCTCAGCACACCTAAGCCTGTGTCATAACTACTGAGCCCCCACGCCACGACTGGAGACTTTGGGTGCCACAGCGAAAGATCCCACGCACTGCAACTAAGACCCAACACAACCAAAATTAATTTTAAAAAATAAATCAAGATAAGAGATTGAATAAATACCACTTCCTTTCTTAAGAAAGATGTATGACTCCCCCATTACCACTTTCTGGCCCCTTAAGAAGGAGCTTTCTTTTTAATTTAATTTATTTATGTTTTTGTCTGCACTGCGTCTTTGTTGCTGTGCACAGGCCTCCTCTAGATGCGGTGAGCAGGGGCTCTTCTTCATTGTGGTGGCTTCTCTTGTTGTGGCATGCAGGCCCTAGAGTGTGCAGGCTTCAGAGGTTGCAGCTCACAGGCTCTAGACCGTGGGCTCGGTGGTTTTGGCACACAAGTTTCAGTTGCTCTGCAGCATGTGAAATCTTCCCAGACCAGGGATTGGACCTGTGTCCTCTGCCCTGGCTGGCAGAATTCTTATCCTCTGTGCTACCAGGGAAGTCCATAAGAAGGAGCTTTCAGAGAAGCAAATTAAGTTCTATTTGCTTAAAAAGTTCAAAATAATAACAATTATATTTACTTGGAACATAACTGAGGAAAAAAGACAGATTATCATACCCTAGCAAGTCAGCCTTAGTGTGTGTAGGACCTTGGTGAGTGACTGCTGGAGAGGAGATAGAGGCTGGACCCAAGCTCAGAAATCGTAATATGGCTGTGACTCTGACCCAAAGACACTGGGTGATAATCCAAGTTGATGTTCATAGAAGAATAGATGCTCGTATCTCAGGGCGTCCAGTTTACAGATGGAGCATGTTATCAAAGATCTCTATGAGCAGGTGATGCTTCAAGTGAGCAGGAAACTAATACCATGTTTATGAATGGTCCATCTTTTTAGCGTATAGCTGCAGTCAGCAACTTGAGGGTCAGTGAAATGACTGCAGTACCTCAGAAAGGGGAGTGGTGAGATTTGTCAGTGCTCAACAGAGTAGAACCAGGCTCTATTCATCAGAGAAATTGAGGCAGAAGTCTAATCACACAAACCAGACTTACTACTATGAGATTTAGGAAAGTATTATAACTCAGTGAACCCACCACAGGCATTGCAGGCACCAGGTGGACAGAAAGTCAACTATGTCCAGAACCTACCCACTTGCAAAGGTGGGCCTCAGTGGTGCCAGCTTTGAAGGCAGGAACTGATATTGTTAGAAAACCAAGCAGCTTTTCTATGGCAAGGGGGATCAGCAGTATTCACTGGGCATGAGCTTGATGATAACCCTGGGCTACATTTCATGGACAGGAACTGTAAAAGCATGTATAGAATCCCAAGTGGCCAATGAAAGACACCCAACCTCAGTGGCAATCAGGGAAAAACAAGCTAAAACCACAACTGGAACCATTTCTCACCCATCAAGTATATTTAAGATTGTTACTGAAGCATTGTGAAAAACTACAATTACCTAAACTTTCGTCAATAGAACTGATATTTGATTTAGTAATGTATTTATTATAATAAATTTTGTATTTTATTTTGCAATGGAATGCTGTAAAAATGCTATAAAACAGAGAACAAGAGTGAACATGAGCTAGTAAAGAAAACTGAAGGCGCATCCATGAATACTCAGTAATGTATTTCTAGAGCAGCACAAGCTTAAGTTATAGGGCATATCCAAATACCCAAATTAATACAGAAAAGCACTTTGTTACTGCTTCTAACATAACACTCTCTAGGTTCTAGTTGGAAATTTTTATTTAGGTGCCCCGTCACCCAGTATGACAGTTCTTTGAAGGCTGGAATGAAGCAGATTCCCATAACAGAGAGGTGGTGGTGGTTTAATCTCTCAGTTGTGTCCAACTCTTGTGACCCCATGGGCTATAGCCCGCCAGGCTCCTCTGTCTATGGGATTCCCCAGGCAAGAATACTGGAGTGGGTTGCCATTTCCTTCTCCAGAGGATCTTCCTGACCCAGGAATCAAACCCAGGTCTCCTGTATTGCAGGCAGATTCTTTACTAGCTGAGCTTCAAGGGAAGCTCCGATAACAGAGCAGGTGCTCAGTAATGTTAGTTGAATGAAATCTTGCCATTTGCAACAACATGGGTAGACCTGGAGGGTATTATGCTAAGTGAACTAAGCCAGATGGATAAATCATACAAACACTGTATGATTTCACTCCTATGTGGAGTATTTTTAAGCTTTTTAAATTAATAAACCAAGCCAAACAAAATGAACACATAGATACAGAGAACAGAGTTGTGGTTACCAGAGGGAAAGGGGGGTGAGGGGAGGGCAAAGTGGGTAAAGGGGGCCAACTGTCGGGTGACAGATAGAAGCTAAACCTTTGCTGATGAGGATGCTATAGCGTAGACAGAGATTGAAATAGAACATAGATTGTGCACATGAAACTTTTATAATGTTATAAACAATGAAAAATAATAATGTTAGTTGAATAAATTAGTCAGTAAATGACTGAAGACTTAAGAGACACAATTGTGTCAGTTGCTTAACTGTCATTGTTTAGACCAAGGTCAAAGCCATCATTGCTGTTCCTTGGCCCCTGCTCCTCCTTCCAGTCTGGTGTTTTTCCAGAACCCCTGTCCTTCCCTCTCTTCACATTTGTTGGACCAGTCAGGGAAGCTGGGAAAGAGATGATCTATCGCCATAGCTCACTTTCTATCCACACTTTACTCTCTCAGCTTGTGACCACTCCCAAAGACAATCAGATGTCTTTGAGGTAACCTGGCGAATAGACCATCTTTTTTCTCTGATGTCTATTTCTGTAGTGTGTGTTCTCACATGTATGGGTATGAAAGACCAGCAAGGACTGAATGTTGAGCTTTCCCTCTACCATATTATCCCAAATTTTGAGAACACACAGAGCATTCTCAAAGCATTTTGATGGGCCTTTACCATAAGATGTATCTGGAATAAATCCAAACAGTAGCATGTGCCAAGAGAGACTTTTGTTTGGTTGCTAAGTCATGTCTGGTTCTTTACCCCATGGACTGCAGCATGCCAGGCTTCCCTGTCCTTCATCATCTCCCAGAGCTTGCTTAAATTCATGTCCATTGAGTTGGTGATGTCATCCAACCATCTCATCCTATCATCCCCTTCTCCTCCTGCCTTAAATCTTTTCCAGCATCAGGGTCTTTTCTAACGAGTCTACTCTTTGCATCAGGTGGCCAAAGTATTGGAGCTTCAGCTTCAGCATCAGTCCTCCAGTGAGTATTCTGGGTTGATTTCCTTTAGGATTGACTGGTTTGATCTCCTTTCTGTCCAAGGGACTCTCAAAAGTCTTCTGGAAGTGACTGAGGCCATTAAGAGATTCTTTTAGTCATTGTCTTTTAAAATAATTTTAAAGGAGAGACTGAGGCCCTTAAAAATTCTATGAAAGACAATACCTAAAAGAATGTTCAACCTGTATTTGAAGCAGGAAAAACAAGAAAAGGAAAATCCACTGCCCAGGGAATGTGATGCAGTGTTAACAGATGGCATGAGAATGGGAAAACCTCACTTTCCTTTTGCTTTGACTTGCAAAAGCAGCCTTTCCCAAAGTGTGTGCCACAAAATGCTTGTTCTTTCATGGGTTTTGCAGAAAGAAGAGTTGCATGATCAAATGCATTTGGGAAACATTAGGAAAATACATAAGTTTCTTTACTGCAGGACTTTTCAGGTGCTTTAAGATGCTACAGTGTTCTCTGAAACACAAAGAGAGGGGTAGAGTCTTCACTGCTATTCAGACCTACGTAATAATTGCCATTTTAAATCTGGAAGCACCTCATGGGATTCGTGCTCTGGGGACTCACGCTTGGGAAACAATCTTTGAAAGCAAGGAGTATGGTCTCTAACAAAAACAAGTGGAACAGACAAAGGACAACGTAGTTCTGTCTTTTGAGGACATTTGAGAGGGAAAAAAGAGTATTTAGCTGTTTCAACGATTTCAAAGCTTTCAGCCCAGAAAGTACATTCCAATGACTAAAATCAGTTTTGAGAAATAAAGGAAAATGTTAAGGTTCCATCAGATTGGAAATAAACAAGTAATATTTCCAAAGAAATGTTTTTAAAACTTGAGACCAAAATGTGACCCTCATTTAGAGTTAAAATAGATTTTCACTCCACTGTGATCCTTCTATTGCAAGTGACAAGCTACTGCTGACTATTGTAAGGAAGAAGTGAGTGCACTGGCAGGACTTTTGCTAGGAGGGAAGAAGAGAGACTAGAGACTCAGCCTTGAAAACAGGGCAGGAACCGGGGAAGCCATGCACACTGGAACCTTAGCTGCCATGGCTGAAACGAGCTCCTTCAAGCGTTTCTTCTCTATCAGTTACTAAAGATTTGAAGTTCCAGAAGAGAGAGAGTCAGGTTGAAATAGTTTTTTCTCATGCCAGTCTCTTGGCCAAGGGCGAGCTGGGCACCGCGCATATACACAATGGGAAGACGTATTACCTAAAATTAAATGGGGAGGGGAGGCGGTGGGTGTAGGTGTATAACTGATTCACTTTGCTGTACCTCTGAAACCAGCACAACGTTGTAAACCGCTATGCTCCAGTAAAAAAATTAAAAGGGGGGG
Organism: Capricornis sumatraensis; assembly: GCF_032405125.1. Classification (NCBI taxonomy): domain Eukaryota; kingdom Metazoa; phylum Chordata; class Mammalia; order Artiodactyla; family Bovidae; genus Capricornis; species Capricornis sumatraensis. The sequence continues at coordinate 67,516,177 of NC_091072.1, read as the reverse complement.
GTGGTAGGAAGGGAAAATGAATGATGAGTGCCTGAAAATTAACAAATTTCCGTTACATGTTTCCTAAGAACCAGCTATATCAAATTAATCTAATTGCCTGAGTGTGGTAAAACTCCAGAATGACATAGAAGAATGCTATTCATTATGTTTAACTCATCCATTTATTTGTAAATCTTCAATACCCAGCAAGTAAACATAAGGCACCATGGTTTACAAGTCATATTAGCCCCCTACTTAGAGCCTTCAGTGGTTTACAACTTAGTATAAAACACAAAATCCCACGGCCCCACAGTGTCTGGACCCCTGACTCTCTCGCATCCCTCTCCCCTTGCCCTGTCCTTCGAGCCCCAGTGCCCCAGGCTTCCCACACACTGTTGCATCTGCTGGGCACACTTTTTCTACTCAACCCTGGAAAAGCTGAATAACTGCTAGTCATAGTAGGCCTGAAGTGTTGGTTCCTCAGAGAAGTTTTGCTAAACTCTCTCTCTCTCTCTGTCTCTCCTTTTGTTCTGGCTCCTGCCTCCCCTGTCATATAGATTCATGACACAATCTGTGGTCTCCTATTCTGCTTGCTGACTTACGTAATGACTCTCTTCCTCAGTAGATGACACACTTCCCAAATCCAAGGACTGCATCTGTTTTGCTCAATTCTAAATGCAGCATCTAATACAGACCTCGACCACTGCTGGCACACACACAAAAACCAATGTTTGATGAGGATTCAGAATGAATATGAACTCTCTTTATAGGGAGTCTGTATTCTAGAGACAAGAAATTATGATCATCACTGTGGTAAGCTCAGTACTAGAGGCTTGCAGAAGGTACCAGAGGAACACCCTGAAAAGGAAGGGTTACTTTGGCCGTGAGACAGTTTCACAAGGTCTCGCTGGTGTCCTTGGAGATTTGTCCAAGAGGGGGTATGAGGCTGGTTGACCACACCAGGTGGGAAATGCACAGAGGGAGGGAGAAGGGGGAGAGAAGGTTGAGGGGCGCACCTTGACGCGAGTGCCGCAGGACCTGGACTCTGACCCTCTGGGCAGCATTTGTACCCAAGGCTTGGATGAAAACAGAACAGTTATGAAATCTGCACGTGACACAGAATTGGGAAAAGTGTGTCGCCTTCTCCTGAATTTCTATTTCATCAGGTTGGCTTCAAACATGCATTCTATGCTGCATTCCTTAATGGAACATTTGCTTCCTATTAACTGGAAGTGTCTTTGTGTTTAAGTATATTTGCAATTTAATTCGAATGACTTGGAAAATGGGGTTTCTAAAAGAACAAGTCAATGACTTGATATTTTGGAATGTTAACTATGCTACAAAGTTAATTCATGACGGTCAAAAAAACAACATAAAAACCAAGCTTAGCACTCCTTTTTCAAACTCATCCGCTGTCGACTTTTCAATTATTTACCATAACATGATTTTTTAGTAAACTCTCACTTTTCTTTCATTTGCGCAATTAGGCCTGAATTCAGTGTTCTGACCACACCATGAAAAGACTATGAGCCAATTTATGCTCACTCGGTCGTTAACAACCGAGTTTAATAAACTGGTTAATAAAACCAGTTTCCCGGGCTGGTCTACCCTCCTGCTCTTCTTCCCCCTTCCTTCCTCCCTCTTCCCTGTTTCATTTCCTCCCTCGCTTCTCTCTGCCTTCTTCCTTCTGCAGGAATTTATTAAGATCCTAATGTGAGCCTGGACCTCTGCTGGGTGCACAAAATTTGAATATATAACACTTTAGGCACTTTTAACCAGATACAACCAGAGTGAGTTTAACATGGTTCTATCAGCCTATGATAGCACATCTCCAGGAACATCTCGTACATTTTAAAATTCCTTATTTCAGCCCAATTTGATGTAAGAGCGTTGGCCTCCCCTTGCACCCCTCACAATCGCAGATCCATCCACTGATTCACCGCCGGACAGTTCTTGATTAGTTTATTGTTTACTCCAACTTCAGCAGAGAGCAAACTAAAAATGCACGCAACTGACTCTTCAGTGAGTCAGTAAGCCTCCTTCTTATTTCCTAATTTGAGTTCTAGTTAAGGCTGGAATAAGCAATTCTCTTCCCAGCAATTGTAATTAAACATATTTACTTTAAAAATACACAGAGACCTTAACATATCAATTAAAATGGTTAAAGGTTGTCTCTAATGTAACATGGAAATCAAACAAGCACATAGCTCTACATATGACATCGACTGGGTGCATTTAATTTGGCTGATAAATCCCTGTGGACCTGCTTCCTTGTCCTCTGCTGTTTTGGGAAATGTTTTCCGTTTCTTGCTTTGTTGTTACTGGTATTTAGTAGACCACACAGGTCTTCTTAAGTAAGGACAGATGATAATGCGTTTGCTTTGTGCACAGTAGATCCCCCTGGTGGCGTAGACGGTAAAGCATTTGCTTATAATGCAGGAGACTCAGGTTCGATCCCTGGGTCCGGAAGATCCCCTGGAGAAGGAAATGGCAACCCTTCCAGTACTCTTGCCTGGAAAATCCCATGGATGGAGGAGCATGGTAGGCTATAGTCCATGGGGATCGCAAAGAGTCGGACACAACTGAGCAACTTCACTTTCTTTGTACACAGTGTTCCCTGACTTCACAGTGATACATGAAAAGATGTCCTGGAGAATATTATTTAAGTTTGAGTTTCTCTAAATAATTCATTTTCAAATAAGCTAGGAAATTCTATGTATTTAGAAGAATTACTTTCTAAAGTTAAATTGAGGGTAAATCTTAGTAGAGCTATATGGATGTAGTCTGGGACTTTCCTGTTGATTAGAATAAGATTCAGCCTCACTGGTGTAGACAATAGGTAAGAAGCAGTCCCTTATTTTAAAGAAGGGTCCTCAAGACATGTGCATGGGTCTTACTATGACATGGACATTCTGGTTCAGCAACAATCCCTCCCTTAGCCTTTAGCAGAGAAAGATGGGCAGGTACATCTTTAGGGCGACTTCCCAAGAGGAGGAGCATGATGGCATCTCTTCTCTGGTCTGAGTGAGCCATTGTTGCCCCCACCAGAACCAAGTGAAGAGAGGCAGTGAGAGACCCCTTCACTCAGCATTGGAGTGCAGGCAAGAAAGGGATGTGGGACTTTCAATCCCTAACCAGATGATTGCCTGGCTGGAGGAATGTGAGGAGTGCGAGACAAGCAAGTTTTGAGAAGAAAGGTCCTTTGGATTTTGAGGGATATAGAGAAATCTGCACACTGGAATCTGGCTGGAGCTGCCCCTAGTGGCTGGGTGACGATGGAGGGTTGTAGGTTACACTTCAACCATTTGGCTGGGCAGGGATGCACAGTGCTTCATAGGGACTGAAGCATCACAGTGGAGATTATCTACCAAGTAGAGTGGAAGGAAAGGCCATGCTTGGCAGCTGTACTAGGTGACAGCGGGGAGGAGGGAGATTTGAAATGAATGAGAAATTAAAGTTTAATTTACACTGGGCTAGAGTTTTCCGTAGGTGAAAGTGAGACTCTTCTCACATCTGAGAGTGGCCACAAAGGTCAGGGATCTGCCTGAAAAGTCCCTAAGGGCACAGAAGGGAGCTCTGCTTGTTTGGAGGCAACGGAAAGAGAAGACAAAGCAGTTTACTGATTATAATCACTGATTCAGCACACTTAATAAATCAGTTACACAATTTGTTTAAAAAGTCAGCTATTATAAGTCCTATGGAGTATTCTTGCTAAAGTTTAAAAAAAAAAACCACACACACTTTTTAGCCTAATTTAATCAAATCTCTTGAATTAACTAACAGCTTCCAAGACAGGAGATGCAAGAACGTGTTAATGTCACTAGGAGGGTGAAGTGAAGTGAAGTCGCTCAGTCGTGTCCAACTCTTTGCGACCCAGTGGACTGTAGCCTGCCAGGCTCCTCTGTCCATGGGATTCTCCAGGCAAGAATACTGGAGTGGGTTACCATTTCCTTCTCCAGGAGATCTTTCCGACCCAGGAATCGAACCCAGGTCTCCCGCATTGGAGGCAGGCGCTTTAACCTCTGAGCCACCAGGGACTGTCACTAGGAGGGTACCATCAGCCAAATCCAAAAGGTTAAACATTTCACAGGACAAGAGCCCACTTTTTCTTCAACAAGCACATGGCACAGAGGAAGAAAGAGAAGGGGAACTGTCATAAGCTGAAAGAAACTTAAGAATATCTGATATATGCAGTGTGTGTGCTGTGTCTGAATTTTTATTTGAACTGTAAAGATGTTTTTGAGACAATCAAGAAAAGTCTGAACTGAGACTGGGTATTGAAAGTATTAAGAAGGGAGGTTCAAGAGGGAGGGGACAAATGTATACTTATGGCTGATTCATGTTGATGTTTGGCAGAAACCAAAAACATTCTGTAAAGCAATTATCCTTCAATTAAAAAATAGATAAATTTTTAAAAAGTATTAAGGAACTGTTATTAATTTGGGGATATGATAATATTATGATTTTTTTTCTTTTAAGTTTTGATGGACTAGAAAAACATAGTATTAGAGTGAAGGAAGATTTGTTTTAAAACACTCCAGGATAAAAATAGTTTAAAAAAACAAACAAATGTAGATTTCTTAAAAAGAACAAGTAAATGAAATAAAATATACTCCAGGATAAAAGAAAATAAAGCGAGTTTGGAGAGAGAATTGATGGGAAAAGAATAGTGGAATGGGAATAGTTGTTGAATTTAGGTGATGGGTACTGTCAACTACAAATTGGCACTTACCAAGAGCATTGCCAGTGACTGAACAAAAAAGGCATTTGCCATCTGCCTCTATGGAGACCGAACCCCTTGCTGCTGCAGCTGCTGACCTTCAACAACCCCTGAGGGAGTTCAGGCTGGAGGGAGGCACTCTGTGCTCCAGGGAATCTGGTGAGACAGGTCTTTAGATACTTGGATGGTTTTAGGAACAGATCATATGATCTCAATCCTTGCATCTCCTCATATCTAGAGAAGCACTAAATCCCTTCATGGTGACATCAGACCCTCATGACTAACAAAAACATTTTGTAAATTGAGTATCTCATGGTATTGAACTCCCCCTTCACCAAAACCTTATATAATTGGCTTCCCCTACTGCCACTTTTTTGGGGCTTCCCTGGTGGCTCAGACGGTAAAGCGTCTGCCTGCAATGCAGGAAACCCGGGTTCGATTCCTGGACTGGGAAGATCCCCTGGAGAAGGAAATGGCAGTCCACTCCAGCACTCTTGCCTGGAAAATCCCATGGACGGAGAAGCCTGATAGGCTACAGTCCATGGAGTCGCAAAGAGTCGGACACGACTGAGCGACTTCACTTTCACTGCCACTTTGGAGCAGTCTCTCAGAGCTATCTGAGATGCTGCCATCCAGGCTGCAGTCCTCATTTTGCCCCAAATAAAACTTAACTCACAACTCTCAAGTTGTACATCTTTTTTAGTCAACAGTACTGTTAGGGGAAGCACACTGATTGAAACCGCCCACCCTGGCCAGGCACCATAGTAACCATCTGCATGAGTTGGTTTATGACAGGAGATCCTGATAAGGAATACGGAACTAATAAGCCACCACCAACCGGAAGAGTTCGGGAAAGGTCTAAAGGAGACACTGTGTGTCCGTCCACTTCCCAGAATCCCTCTCACTAGCATCCATCTTGGCTGAGCGATGCATGCACCACCAGGAAAGACTCTGAATTAGACTGATTGGCCAAAGACCACCCGGAAACTAACTCCATCATCATAAAACCCGAGACTGAGCCACGCAGCAGAGCTCTTCTCCTGGGTTCTCTTACCCTACTGCTCTCCACCCGGGTGCCCTTTCCCCATAAAATCTCTTGCTTTGTCAGCACATGTGTCTCCTCGGACAATTCATTTCCAAGTGTTAGACAAGAGCCCAGTTTCGGGCCCTGGAAGGGGTCCCTCTTCCTGCATCAGTACCATAAGGCTTTATTGTACCATTCTTTCTATTTTTGTATAAAAAGATATTTTGTGTGAGACTTTCTAATAAGATACAGCCTCAGGTAAATTGATAATAAATGTTTAAAATATAAAAATTAGATTAAAAAATCTGTTCAAATCATAAATATTTTTATTAAGGTCTGGTACAGTATAATGATTAAGAGTTCAAGTGCTCAAATTCAACTTAGTTTTGAAGGCTGACTGTAACCATTGACCTTCAGAAAGTCACTTAACTTTATAAACCCTTTATAAACCCCATTTTCCCCATCTGCAAGATGGGAATACTAATAATGCCTCTTACTGTTGCTACAAGGATTTAACAAGATGATATATATAAAATATTAACAGCACAGAGTTGTTGCAGCTATTAATCATTAATCTCTGCTAGAAAGCACAAAGTAAGTGTGACTATTAGCATAGTCAAATTTAATTTTCACTTCATTCTCTGTATCTTTTTCTTTTTTCTACCATATCATGAGACTTTCAGCATATTAGTTCCCTAACCAGGGACTGAACCCATGCGCCCTAACCACTGGACCATCAGGGAAGTCTGTCTGTTTCCACTTTAAAATGCTATTTTTGATGCTGTAGTTGTCTTGTTACCTTAAGTCTGAAAGACTATAAGGCAGAAGTGAAAATTTCTTAGACAGAGATCCTCAGGGGTTGGGAACTGGTTTTTTATCTCCTTACCTTGGAATGCATCCAGAATTGACCTTTGATCACTTGAAAGTGAAAGTGGAAGGTGCTCAGTTCTGTCCAACTCTTTGCAACCCCATACCATCCATGGAATTCTCCAGATCAAAATACTGGAGTGGGTAGCTTTTCCCTTCTCCAGGAGATCTTCCAACCCAGGGATCAAACCCAGGTCTCCCACATTGTGGGCAAATTCTTTACCAGCTGAGCCACAAGGGAACCCAAGAATACTGGAGTGGGTACCGTATCCCTTCTCCAGGGGATCTTCCTGACCCAGGAATCGAACCGAGGTCTCCTGAATTGCAGGTGGAGTCTTTACCAACTGTTCCATGAGGGAAGCCCTCTTTGGTCAGTTAAAGTTTTATAATTGCTAGTTGCACAAACCAAGTCTAAACAACTTAAGCTGGTGGGGGAAAAGATATCTTAGAGAATCGAAGGAAAATCTAAATCTGTGAAAGTAGACTTAGGGCAAATTCAGGAACCAGAAAACTCAAGAGATCTAAGTAGAGTGAAGCCAAATGTTCAGTGTCTTCAGGTCATCGCAATCAGGATGAATGGACTTTGAAGGCTGTGGTCCATGTGATCAGATTGGTTAGTTCTGTGACTGTGAACAATATGAAAAGGCAAAAAGATAGGATACTGAAAGATAAACTCCCCAGGTCAGTAGTTGCCCAAAATGCTACTGGAGATCAGTGGAGGAATAACTCCAGAAGGAATGAAAAGACAAAGCCAAAGCAAAAACAACACCCAGTTGTGGATGTGAGTGGTGATAGAAGCAAGGTCCGATGCTGTAAAGAGCAATATTAGATAGGAACCTGGAATGTTAGGTCCATGAATCAAGGCAAATTGGAAGTGGTCAAACGAGATGACAAGAGTGAACATCGACCTTTTAAGAATCAGTGAACTAAAATGGACTGGAATGGGTGAATTTAACTCAGATGACCATTATATCTACTACAGTGGGCAAGAATCCCTTAGAAGAAATGGAGTAGCCATGATAGTCAACAGGAGTCCAAAATGCAGTACTTGGATGCAGTCTCAGAAATGATAGAATGATCTCTGTTCATTTTCAAGGCAAACCATTTAATATCACAGTAATCCAAGTCTGTGCCCCTACCAGTAATGCTGAAGAAGCTAAAGTTGAATGGTTCTATGAAGACCTACAAGACCTTTCAGAACTAACACCCAAAAAAGATGTCCTTTTCACTATAGGGGCCTGGAATGCAAAATAGAAAGTCAAGAAACACCTGGAGTAACAGGCAAATTTGGCCTTGGAGTACAGAATGAAGCTGGGCAAAGGCTAATAGAGTTTTGCCAAGAGAATGCACTGGTCATAGCAAACACCCTCTTCCAACAACACAAGAGAAGACTCTACACATGGACATCACCAGATGGCCAACACCAAAATCAGATTGATTATATTCTTTGCAGCCAAAGATGGAGAATCTCTATACAGTCAGCAAAAACAAGACCTGGAGCTGACTGTGGCTCAGATCATGAACTCCTTATTGCCAACAACAGACTGAAATTGAATAAGCAGGGAAAACCATTAGACCATTCAGGTATGACCTAAATAAAATCCCTTACAGTTATACAGTGGGAGTGAGAAATAGATTTAAAGGACTAGATCTAGAGATAGACAGAGTGCCTGATGAACTATGAACAGAGGTCCGTGATATTATACAGAAGACAGAGATCAAGACCATCCCCAAGAAAAAGAAATGCAAAAAAGCAAAATGGCTGTCTGGGGAGGCCTTACAAATAGCTGTGAAAAGAAGAGATGTGAAAAGCAAAGGAGAAAGGGAAAGATATACCCATTTGAATGCAGAGTTCCAAAGAATAGCAAGAAGAGATAAGAAAGCCTTCCTCAATGATCGGTGCAAAGAAATAGAGGAAAACAATAGAATGGGAAAGACTAGAGATCTCTTCAAGAATATTAGGGATACCAAGGGAATATTTCATGCAAAGATGGGCTCAATAAAGGACAGAAATGGTATGGACCTAACAGAAGCAGAAGATATTAAGAAGAGGTGGCAAGAATACAGAGAAGAACTGCACAAAAAATATCTTCATGACCCAGATAATCATGATGGTCTGATCACTCACCTAGAGCCAGACATCCTGGAATGCGAAGTCAAGTGGGGCTTAGGAAGCAACACTATAAACAAAGCTAGTGGAGGTGATGGAATTCCAGTTGAGCTATTTCAAATCCTAAAAGATGATGCTGTAAAAGTGCTGCACTCAATATGCCAGCAAATTTGGAAAACTCAGCCTTGGCCACAGGACTGGAAAAGGTCAGTTTTCATCCCAATCCCAAAGAAGGGCAATGCCAAAGAATGCTCAAACTACCGCACAATTGCACTCATCTCACACACTAGTAAAGTGATGCTTAAAATTCTCCAAGCCAGGCTTCAGCAATACATGGAACCGTGAACTTCCTGATGTTCAAGGTGGTTCTAGAAAAGGCAGAGGAACCAGAGATCAAATTGCCAACATCTGTCAGATCATCGAAAAAGCGTGAGAGTTCTAGAAAAACATCTATTTCTGCTTTATTGACTATGCCAAAGCCTTTGACTGTGTGGATCACAATAAACTGTGGAAAATTTTGAAAGAGATGGGAATACCAGACCACCTGACCTGCCTCTTGAGAAACCTGTATGCAGGTCAGGAAGCAACAGAACTAGACTTGAAACAACAGACTGGTTCCAAATAGGAAAAGGAGTACATCAAGGCTGTATATTGTCACCCTGCTTATTTAGCTTATATGCAGAGTACATCATGATAAACGCTGGGCTGGATGAAGCACAAGCTGGAATCAAGATTGCTGGGAGAAATATTAATAACCTCAGGTATGCAGATGACACCACCCTTATGGCAGAAAGTGAAGAAGAACTAAAGAGCCCCTTGATGAAAGTGAAAGAGGAGAGTGAAAAAGTTGGCTTAAAGCTCAACATTCAGAAAACAAAGATCATGGCATCCGGTCCCTTCACTTCATGGCAAATGATGGGGAAACAGTGAAAACAGTGTCAGACTTTATTTTGGGGCGCTCCAAAATCACTGCAGATGGTGATTGCAGCCATGAAATTAAAAGATGCTTACTCCTTGTAAGGAAAGTTATGACCAACCTAGACAGCATATTAAAAAACAGAGATATTACTTTACCAACAAAGGTCTGTCTCATCAAGGCTATGGATTTTCCAGTAGTCATGTATGGATGTGCAATTTGGACTATAAAGAAAGCTGAGTGCCGAAGAATTGATGCTTTTGAACTGTGGTGTTGGAGAAGACTTTTGAGAGTCCCTTGGACTGCAAGGAGATCCAGCCAGTCCATCCTAAGGGAGATCAGTCCTGAGTGTTCATTGGAAGGACTAATGTTGAAGTTGAAACTCCAATACTTTGGCCACCTGATGCGAAGAGCTGACTCATTGGAAAAGACTCTGATGCTGGGAAAGATTGAGGGCAGGAGGAGAAGGGGATGACAGAGGATGAGATGGTTAGATGGCATGACTGACTCATGGAGATGAGTTAGAGTGAACTTCGGGAGCTGGTGATGGACAGGGAGGCCTGGTGTGCTGTGATCCATGGGGTCGCAAAGAGTCAGACACGACTGAGTGACTGAACTGAATTGAACTTTGAAATTTCCATGTCACTTTGCTTAAGATTTCCATTTCAGAGAGTGTCTGGCTCGGTCTGGGTCATATGCCATTCCTTGGTTGGAATAGGAAGAGGAATTGGATATCTCTAATGATAGTCCGTCTAGTCAAAGCTATGATTTTTCCTGTGGTCATGTATGGATGTGAGAGTTGGACTGTGAAGAAAGCTGAGCGCCAAAGAATTGATGCTTTTGAACTGTGGTGTTGGAGAAGACTCTTGAGAGTCCCTTGGACTGCAAGGAGATCCAACCAGTCCATTCTAAAGGAGATCAGCCCTGGGTATTCTTTGGAAGGAATGATGCTAAAGCTGAAACTCCAGTACTTTGGCCACCTCATGAGAAGAGTTGACTCACTGGAAAAGACTCTGATGCTGGGAGGGATTAGGGGCAGTAGGAGAAGGGGACGACAGAGGATGAGATGGCTGGATGGCATCACGGACTCAATGGATGTGAGTTTGAGTGAACTCCGGGAGATGGTGATGGACAGGGAGGCCTGGTGTGCTGCGATTCATGGGGTCACAAAGAGTCGGACACGACTGAGCAACTGAACTGAACTGAACTGAACTGAACTGAACTGAATGAGTCTTTTTGGCATGGTGAAAATGTTTTAAAATTAGTTGTGGTGGTTGCATAATATGTAACAATTTTAAAACCATTTAATCTTATATTTAAATGGGTGAATTGGATGGTTGTTGTTGTTCACTCACTAAGTCGTGTCTGACTCTTTGTGACCCCATGAACTGCAGCATGCCAAGCTTCTTTGTCCTTCACTATCTCTTGGAGTTTGCTCAAACTCATGTCCATTGAGTTAGTGATACCATCCAGCCATCTCATCCTCTGTTGCCCGCTTCTCCTTTTGCATCTTTCCCAGCATCAGGGTCTTCTCAAATGAGTCGGCTCTTTGCATCAGGTGGCCAAAGTATTGGAGCTTCAGCTTCGGCATCAGAGTGTCCGATGAATATTCAGGGTTGATTTCCTTTAGGATTGACTGGTTTGATCTCCTTGCTGTTTTAAGGGACTCTCAAGAATCTTCTCCAGCACCACAGTTCTAAAGCATCAATTTCTTGGCTCTTAGCCTTCTTTATGGTCCCACTCTCATATCCATACATGATTACTGGAAAAACCATAGCTTTGACTATAGTATGGTATGTGAGTTTTATCTCAATAAGTTCTTTTTAAAAACCAAGTTGTTGTGGACATCTCCTCCCAACTTTGCATTCAATGATATGTTGGTGAGAGTAGGGTTGCCAGATTTAGCAAGTAAAAATACTGGCAATGCTTAAATTTGAATTTCAGATAAACAGCAGATATGTTTTTTTCCCATAATATTTCAATACTTTTTAAAAAATTTCTATACTTTTATTTCAAAAAAGTTATATAAAGGGAACCATACAGTTTGTAACCTTTTGGGATTGGATTTTTTCACTCAGCATAATTCTCTGTAGAATTATATACCTGCTATGATAAATATCAGCAGCCTGTTCCTTTTCATTGCTGAGCAATACTCCATGATGTTCAGCTAGGGCCCATCCCACCCAGGGCTACTGGACCCAGTACAGAGATTAGCAGGGAACTGTGCTCATCTTGAGGGCCTTCTGTGAGCTAGTTTGTGTCCAGCTCACCTCTGGAGCTTTTAAGAAGAGGTGTTTCCTGTCACTGTGCTCCTTATAGCCCGTCCAAAAAGCAAATGTGTGAAGTGCCAGCATTATGGAGTTTGGAGCCAAATGAATTTTGCAAACACTCTTGTAACAAACTGCTGTAACTGCAAATAGGCATCTTTGATGCAATCTGGAAGACTTGAATATGGACTAAATATTAGGTTATTTAAGGGTTATTTTTGTTAGGGGTGATGACAGCATTGCAGTTATGTGAAAAGTTGTCATCCGTTTTGTGGCTGGATGAAGCAATTGCTAGTGACATGACGGTGCATCTGAGATTTGCTTTAAGCACTCCAGCCTCAGGAAAAATGTGGGACAGGGAGAGTGGAAGTACAATTGACCCATGCTGACAATAGCAGAAGCTGGGTGTTTGATACCTAGGAGTTCATTATATCAGTCTTTCTAACTTCTATGTATGTTAGGATGTTTCCATTAAAAAAGTCTTTGAGAATGCAGTGTTACTAGACTCACATTCCACACCTTGAGAGAAGCCGCCTTGTCCTATCATGGTGTCTGGACAGTGGCTTCCATTGCTCTGTGTTAATTAAGCCTGCTTGTATTTAGCAACCATGTACCATGAGACTCCTAGCTAGAAACATGGCTGTGAAATCTCCAGTTATGAATGGTATCAGCCTTGGTCATCCTGTCCTAGTGTTGTCTGGTTTGCAAGTATATTTCAGTGCTTTAGGAGGTGTCAACTACCTCTGCAGGTCTTGGAGGATCTCCTGGGGTGTGAGGGTAGGCTGTAGCTCACTGTAGAGATAAGGACACTAGGCAGAGGGCCCAGGGAATATTCCTTGGTGTGATCTCCCCAGGAGGTCCCCATTTTGGCACTGATACCACTGCTGCTGCTAAGTCACTTCAGTTGTGTCCGACTCTGTGCGACGCCATAGACCGCAGCCCACCAGGCTCCCCCGTCCCCAGGATTCTCCAGGCAAGAACACTGGAGTGGGTTGCCATTTCCTTCTCCAGTGCATGAAAGTGAAAAGTGAAAGTGAATACCACAAATATGTTTTAAATGTGTGTTCCATGCAATATTTGAGATACACTTATATTAAAAATAATTAATTATTTATCTGCAATTCAGATTTAACTGGGCAGCCTGAACTTTATCTAGCAATCTCAGGTGGGAGTATTGATACAAAAGAAATCAATAAATTCTACAAATCAGATTCTACCTTGCCTTGCTGGTTGTTATGCATTTGCTAGCACACCACTGTCTAAACCATTAAAAAAGAGACTAAAATTCAAAGGATGTAAAAAACAAAATGTACTAAAACAATAACCAAAATAAAAGTGAAGTGAAAGTTGTTCAGTCATGTCCAACTGTTTGCGACCACATGGACTGTAGTCTGCCAGGCTCCTCTGTCTATGAAATTCTCCAGGCCAGAATACTGGAATGGGTAGCCATTCCTTTCTCCAGGGGATCTCCCCACCCCAGGGATCAAACCCAGATCTTCCTTATTGCAGGTGGATTCTTCATCTGAGCCACCAGGGAAGGGGCCTAAAATAAAGGTGGTATGACTATATTCACTTTAGACCTTAAAATTTTAAAAATATTACTGAAATAATGGTAAAAACATTGATAGATGATTCACATCCTCAAAATGTGGTAATTCTAAAGTTGTAAAGACCTCATAGCACAACTTTAAAATACATAAAGCAGAAACTTCCCTTGTGGCCCCAGTGGTTAAAACTCTGTGCTTCTGATGCAGGGGGGCCCAGGTTTTATCCCTGGTCAGGGGGTTAGATCCCACATGCTGCAGTGAAGATCTCGTGTGCTGTAAGTAAGACCCGGAACAGCCAAAAAATAAAAAATAATAATAATGTAAAAGTTGCCAGAACTATAAGGAAAATCAACAAATCCACCAGCACAGTGGGAGATTCTGATATATCATATCAATATTTAATCAAGCAATCATAAAAGGCATCAGTAGGAATATAGATGATTTGGAAAATGCAGTAACAAACTTCATCTATTGGTTACATATAGACCCCTATACCTGAGAGCTGGATTCCATATGTTCCTGTCAAGTGCCCCTAAAGCATTTATGTGAAAACATTCAGGTATATGGCCAAACTGTTTAGACAAGTTTGAATAAGTTTTTTAAAAACTGGTGTATACAGACCATATTCTTTACAAACAATGCAATTGAGTTAGAAATGCCTTTGTTTTAAAAGATTTTTTTTCTTTTAATAGTGTATGTTTGAAAATTAAAAAAAAATACTTCCTGGAGAGGAAAATGCATGTTTTCAATGCTTATATTAGAAAGAAAAGTAATGCCTGAAAGTTAATAAGCTAAGCTTCCAATCTAAGAGATTAGAAGGGAAAACAAAAGAATAAAACCAGAGATTGTGGCAGAAAGGGAAATTATCATGATAAACAGAAATTAAAAGGAGAGAACACACAAATGAACATTTAGGAAAAATTGTTAAAATGTAATCAGCATTTAAAAATCTTCTCGTGCCTGCAAAGAAAATCACCAGGCCCAGATACTTTTATAGGTGAGTTCTAACACACTTTCAAGGAATATAAGAAAGGGGATAGGAGAGAAGAAACACTCGCATTTTCAGAAGTTGGGTATGTAAAATTAATCAACGAGTGAGGAGACCAGAAGGGGGAGCTCCCACACCCTGCCACTATAGCAGAGCCCTGCATTGGAGAAGGAAATGGCAACCCACTCCAGTGTTCTTGCCTGGAGAATCCCAGGGACAGGGGAGCCTGGTGGGCTGCCGTCTATGGGGTCACACAGAGTCAGACACTACTGAAGCGACTTAGCAGCAGCAGCAGCAGAGGAGAGGAGAAGCACCGCTTTTCCAGCAAGGACTCAGCCAATGAAACGTCATGGACTCTTTTATGATAGCCCTCCCAGCTTCCTTTTCCTCTCTTTAAAAGCATTCTCCTCCCCTGCTGTGCCAGGACTTGTACCTATCTTGCCATGGTTTCAGAACCCGAACTGCAGTTCTCTGCTGATCAAGTATAAACCCGTATTTGCTGGAGGAATATCCAGCATTCTACTTCCTTCAGGTCAACAGGTATAATGGAGATATTAAAACCAAGCAATTTCAGTGTAAGAAATGTAATTTATAGATCCCACATGCTGCAGGTAAAGATGCCACATGCCTAAACGAAGATCAGAAATCCTGCAAGCCGCGCCTAAGACCTGGCACAACCAAATAAATCATTATTTTTAAAAAAAGAAGGTAGGCATGTCCGTTTGTTCAGTTATGGTCTATGGCTGTTTCACAGCACAGTAGCTGAGTTGAGTAGTTGCTACAGAAACCATATGACCTACAAAGTCTAAAATGTATACTATCTGGTCCTTGAGAGAGGGAGTTCTTCCAATTCCTGCTGTGTAGTTCATAAATGTCATATCACAATCAAAAATAAGTTCATATATAAACATATTAACATTTAAAAAGTTATTTGAATTACTATTTTATTTTAGCAGATGCCTCTAGACAAGATTTGAATCTATAGTAACAAGCTTCTAGGCTAAAGACCAAATAAAATACCCTATATGTATGGTATTTTTGAGGATGCAAGGAACGATTTAAGAGCTAAATTTTCTCTAGTGTGGTATGAAATAAGCCTCTGATTGAGACAGCAGAATGTTTGCACATTAAAAAGATTGTCAACTTGGATTTATCTCAATAAAGTCCTTATTTTCATCCAGTTGTCAAATGTTTTGAACTGAATTAATATATTACTGTTAAAGTGATTAAAGATTATATAGGTGATAGCCTTAAAGATATCACGTTAAAAATACGACCAAATTTTCAGAGTAGATGCCAACAAGGGAGGTCAAGTGGCTGGAAAATAGGAGGAAAAATCTCTTCCTCCTCCCTTCTTAGGTTCAGTGGCTGGGGCCATGCAAATTGAACTGGCAAAAGATAGATTAACAGGAAAAAAAGATTTAACAAATGTGCATGTCAGAGGTCTACCAGAAATGAAGTGAACACACCGAAGGACTGATCAGACCCAAAGGCTTATATGTCATTTCAGCAAAGAGCAATACATTTGTGAAGGATAAGACAAAGGGGAAGGAGTTTGAGTTCCTGGGAACATGGAAGATAAGGGTACTTGTGAGGTTTGTCATTTAGATTGCACTTGGTATCAGTCTCTGGGAAGGTAAGAGTCTAGAACCATCTTCAGTGATTAAGAATCCCTGGGGAACGATAGATTTCTCTTCTTGTACAGGTGAGGGAAACCTTTTACAAATGAAGATGTATGTTTTGCTCTTGGCCAGATGTGGGGAGGGCGAGAGTTTTTTTTTCCCTCAATGCTTGCTGTTTCTTAACTGCCATCAGCTCAAAATAATCCTTATGCCAAAGTGGCATATTTTGGTCCCTTCAGTAAAAAATGGCTTCTTGAGGTGGAATTTATTTTGCTAAATTTTACAGTCCGGGTCTGGTTCTTCCCCAAGCCCCAGCTCTGTTCAGAGAAGACGTGGTTGTTTCCTCTCTACTTTCACCTTGAGAATGTGAAGCTAACAGATTTTCTACAGATGCTGCTTTGCTGCTTGCTTCTCCATTTCATCATATGCCATTTCTATTAATATTCCTGCAGGAAGTTGGGCTGGAAGATTTCCTCTATCAAAGCACCAATATGAGGGTTTGGCTGTCCTTCAAGCAATTTAGTTTGTTCATTGTTGTTCAGTCACTAAATCATGTCTGACTCTTTGTGACCCCATGGACTGCAGCATGCTGGGCTTCCCTGTCCTTCATGATCTCCAGGAGTTTGCTCAAACTCATGTCCATTGAGTCAGTGATGCCATCCAACCATCTCATCCTCTGTCATCCCCTTTTTTTGCCTTATCTTTCCCAACATCAGGGTCTTTTCCAATGAGTTGGGTCTTTACATCAGGTGCCAAAGTATATTCAAGGTTGATTTCCTTTACGATTGACTGGTTTGATCTCCTTGCTGTCCAAGGGACTCACAAAAGTCTTCTCCAGCACCGTACTTCGAAAGCATCAATTCTTTGGCACTCAGCATTTTTTAGGGTCCAACTCTCAAACATCCATCCATGACTACTGGTAAAACTATAGCTTTGACTATACAGACCTTTGTTGACAAAGTGATATCTCTGTTTTTTAGTATGCTGTCTAGGTTTGTCATAGCTTTTCTTCCAAGGAGCAAGCATTGTTTAATTTCATGATTGCTGTCTTCATCTGCAGTTATTTTGGAACTCAAAAAAATAAAATCTGTCACTGTTTCCACTTTTTCCCCATCTATTTGCCACGAAGTGATGGGACTGGGTGCTAATTTACTCTGGACTTGGTTTTTCACACTTTTCCTATTAATATGGCTAATGTTTTTAAAGTCAACCATATCATTCTTTTTTTTTTTTTCCACTCATTTATTCATTCAACACATATTTTGGGTACCTACCAAGGATCAGACATTATTTTAGGTGTTATGGGC
The DNA here is from genome assembly GCF_032405125.1 of Capricornis sumatraensis. Classification (NCBI taxonomy): domain Eukaryota; kingdom Metazoa; phylum Chordata; class Mammalia; order Artiodactyla; family Bovidae; genus Capricornis; species Capricornis sumatraensis. Next base: position 67,498,830 of record NC_091072.1, on the reverse strand, counting down.
ATACTGCATATTTTGGGCATACTGCAATGCACAAAAGAGGAAAAAAATCTGCCTTTATATTCTAAATGGTAGGAACAGACCATAAACAAGGTAAATATGTAAAATATGTAATGCGATCATGATAAATGGTAAAAATGACTGTAAGGGTACATTTTAAATCGAAGAAAGCCAGACAGTGTTTGACACAAATAGTGTTTTTTTTTTTTTAGCAATGTAGATAACTTTGTCTCATAGAGACACAAATGATTTGTATCCAGTAGAAGAGCTTGGGTTGAAACTGAAAGATTAGTTTTATTGCCCAATGGTATATTAACCAATTTTAATGGAATTTAGTAATCTTATTCCAGCGTTCTTTCCCCTCTCAGTAACTATAAATACCTTTGTCTTTCTATGCTCCATTTGAACCAGGTTTATTATTCTGCTGGTTCTGTCATTAATGAGGTAAGCAACTAGGAGAGTCATGATTTTTACCTTTTTGAAAATTATGTATTAACATATAGAATGTGATTTATGTAGTTCTGATTTACTAAAACCTTTAGTGAGCAAACAAAACACTGATATAAATATATAATAGTGTTTTTTAAACTCGTGGGCTGATTTATTTTTTAATTTGTTCATTTTTGGCTGTGCTGGGTCTTCATTGCTGTGTGTGGGCTTTCTCTAGTTGCAGTGAGCGGGGGGTACCCATGCAAGGGCTCCTCATGGTAGTGGCTTCTCTTACTGCCGAGCTCGGGCTCTAGGGCGCTTAGGCTTGTGGCATACAGGCTTAGTTGCCCTGTGGCACATGGAATCTCCCCTGACCAGGGATTTAACCCCTGTCTCCTGTGTTAGCAGGTGGTCTCTTAACTACTGGACCACCAGGGAAGTCCTTTGGGTTGGTTTTTAACATTCTAACATTGATTTAGACATTAGAAATGAAAATTATGAAGACCATACAGTTTTAGGAGATAAAAGTTTATGAGAATGTTTTACAAATACATATTTAGTGTTAAAAGATAAACTAAGACATATTAACATTTTTAAGTTTATTTGAACAAAAATTGATTTTAATCATGCAGTGCCAAACTAGAAGTGATTAGGTGCACTCTACCAGCAGAAGCTAGTGGAAAGATTTTTTTTAAGCAAGAAGCAGAAGCCAAGCAAAAAATTATTTCATTAGCCTTAGCTTAAGTGTTTACCTTACTTGGAAAACCATAGTTAGATGTTTACGATTTTGATTTTGATTTCTTAACCTTGAAGCATGTCAAGCTTAAGTTTTGGTTTGGTTAGGTAGGCTGCTAAGAATAGAACCACCTCAGTCTAATGGATTCCTTATTTAAATAATTATTTTCAGAATATGTAAATAAATAAAATAATTAAACTCCTATAATGATTGCCTATTTTACTGGCATTTTTCTGCCCGTCCAGTAAATATTTGAATATTTAAAATCACTAAGAGACAGGCTTTGGAGTAAGACTACCTGGATCTACATGCTGGATCAACCACTTCTTGGTCTGGGCAAATTGTTTAAGCCTCAGTACTCTTTATGGCATCAGTGAAGATAAGTGAAATATAATAATGTAAGCAAGAAGTTCAGAAAAGCACTGGTAACTAACAGCTCAATACATGTAAGCTACAAGCTTTCTGTTTGCAATGAAAACTTGCAAAGTATTCCCTGGTGGCTCAGGGGTAAAGAATCCATCTGCCAATGCAAGAAACATGGGTTCAACCCCTGATCCAGGAAGATCTCCTAGAGTAGGAAACCCTCCAGTATTCTTGCCTGGGAAATCCCATGGACAGAGAAGCATGGCAGGCGCCAGTCCAAGGGGCTGCAAAAGAGTCAGATGCGTCTTAGCACAATTGCAATTTTGTATTGTGGTGTAAAACACTTTAAAAACAACATACAATGCTTGCAATATTTAATAGAATGTTTTTCAACGTAGAAAAGGTTTACTTACTAGCGGGCTCCTTACAAATAAAATTGGGCTCATTCTTATCTACCAAGAGAGTCCTGTATTTTGCCTTTATTTTCTTGAACATTTTGTAGAACATTTTACAACCCCAGGTAAATTTTGTTTTCTTGTCAAACCTATGTCTCAACAATTAGTATTTCTTTTACATGAAAAAAAAAAAAACAACTGTTGTTTGAGTAAACAACTGACAATACAAAGAAAAGATCTTGCAAACATTTGTTTAGAGGATTTGAGTAAAACCATTTCTCCCAAACTTTAGTAGTTATTCATTTTCCAAATAAAAGAAATGAACCAAAAAATTTAAATACAATAAAATGGAACAAACCAAAAATAATTGTAGTTCTTTTTAAACTGTTGGCACAGTTAGTCAAGCCAACATCCTAATTAGGGACAGCAAATACTATGCAGGCTTAAAAAATGAGTTGGCCTTTCCAAATGTCCTAAGGCTTGAAAAATGGCTTGGTCTTTCTATGTGTCTTCAACTTCCCAAGTCAGAGCAAATGATACAATGGATTCTTTATTCTATTCTACCCCACAGTATTTTAAAGTCACCAACATTCTCAAAATCGAGGGACAGGAGTACTAATTTATCTAAGAATACCTACAACTTTTCAATTGTAAATTACTCCACTAAATTGGTTGTATGCGTTAAAAAAACAAAATTCAACCAAGTAAACTTGAAGATTCTAATTGGCTTTATTCAGTGATTGAATTAATCAGGAAGCAGGCTGTTTAGTATCTAGAAGAGCACTCCAGGGAATGATACAAAAGGAAGGCTTTTATAGAAAGGAGGGTGGGGCAAAGAAGTTATTTCCAAAAGAAAAAGAATTATTTGGGGCCAGCACCTCTTTTTATGGGGAGGAGAATTGCAATAGCTTTTATCATGCAGATTGCTGCTTCTTCCTCTAGGGGCTAGAGGGCTCACATGACAGATGACCTCACTGGTGATGACCAGGAAATTCCAAACTGGTTGACTAAGATTACATTTCTGAGACTGAGAGGAAACACACACACACACACATACACAGGCAACTAATTTATGACAAAGGAGCCAAGAACATACAAGGGAAAAAAGAAAGTCTCTTCCGTAAATGGTGTTGGAAAAACTGGACAGCCATATGCAAAAGATTAAAACTAGATCCCAGTCTTACATCATATAAAAAATTAACTCAAAATGGATTAAAGTCTTGAATGTAAAATGGCAAACCGTAAAATTCCCTGGAGAAAACAGGCAGTACATAGTACATTGGGACTTCCCAGAGTGGTTGGCTCTGTGCATCCACTGTAGGGTACTTGGGTTCAATCCCTGGTTGGGAAACCAGAATCCCACAAGCCTCATGGTCAAAAAAAAAAAAAAAAAAAAAAACCTAGAAAATAGGCAGTACACTTTTTGACATCAGTCTTGACAATATTTTTTTGATATGTCTCCTCAGGCAAGGGAAACAAAAATAAAAATAAAGTTTCTGCACACCAAAGGGAAGCATCAGTAAAATGAAATGACAGCCTACTGAATGGGAGAAAAGTTTGCAAATCATGTATCTGATGAAGGGTCAATATCCAAAATATATAGAAAGAACCCACATAATACTGAAACTGACCCCTCCAGAAACAAAGTTCCGCTGCTGAGTTTATGACCAAACTCTCTACCCAGAACTGTATTCCCTTTCTTGTCCTGTACTTATTCCTCGCAGGACAGAGGACTATCAAAGAAAAGGGACATTGAAAATGAGCAGGGGCCTGTGCGGCTCTCCCCAGTACAGAAGCCTTTCCAGAGCACCCCTTTTCTGCCTGTAGAAAAAGCCTTTGGTCTCTAGGAGGCCTTCCCTGAGTTCCGTTGTTGTTCAGTCGGTAAGTCATGTCCAACCCTTTGTGACCCTGTGGGCTGCAGCACGCCAGGCTTCCCTGTCCTTCATTATTTCCTGGAGTTTGTTCAAATTCATATCCACTGAGTCAGTGATGCTATCTACCCATCTCATCCTCTGCTGCCCACTTCTCCTTTTGCTTTGATCTTTCCCAGCAACAGGGTCTTGAGTTCTAAAGAGCTAATTTAAGCAGTTACTAGTTAGGGAACTGAGGGAATGCAGAAATAAAGGAAAATAGTCAAGAAACAGTACTTTGGTGATAAATCAGTCCTAGTTCCTCCTTGAGGGATATACATAAGAATCTGATACATATAAAAAGCCTCTTGATGAAGGTGAAAGAAGAGAGTGAAAAGCTGGCATAAAACTCAACATTCAAAAAACTAAGATCATGGCATCTAGTCCCATCACTTCATGGCAAATAGATGGAGGAAAAATGGAAATAGTGACAGACTTTATTTGCTTGAACTCCAAAATCACTGTGGACAGTGACAGCAGCCATGAAATTAAAAGATGCTTGCTCCTTGGAAGAAAAACTATGACTAACCTAGACAGTATATTAAAAAGCAGAGACATCACTTTGTCAACAAAGGTCTATATAGTCAAAGCTATGGTTTTTTCCAGTAGTCATGTATGGATGTGAGAGTTGGACCATAAAGAAGGTTCAGTGCTGAAGAATTGATGCTTTTGAACTGTGGTGTTGGAGAAGACTCTTGAGAGTCCCTGGGACAGCAGGGAGATCCAACCAGTCCATCCTAAAGAAAATCAACCCTGAATATTCATCAGAAGAACTGATGCTGAAGCTGAAAATCCAATACTTTGGCCACATGATGCAAAGATCTAACTCATTGGAAAAGACTCTGATGCTGGGAAAGATTGAAAACTGGAGGAGAAGCAGGGGACAGAAGGTAAAATGGTTGGATGGCATCATTGACTCAATGGACATGAGTTTGAGCAAATTCCTGGAGATAGTGAAGGACAGGGAAGCCTGGTGTGCTGCAGTCCATGGGGTCTCAAAGAGTTAGACACCAGTGAGCGGCAACAATATATCTTTGAGATGTTCTGCAGGAAGTAGGGCCCACCCAGGTGGAAAACGGTAACTGCATCCTGAGACCAAAGGTTGATGACTGAGATTCCTGGAACACCACCCTGTTATGTCACCACACATCAGTCAGAAGTCATGTCCCCTGCAGCCCTCATCCCAAACGTTGCCTTCCTTGGAAGTCCTGTGGACTTCCTTGGCAGTTCCATGTTTAGGACCCCTTGCTTTCCCTGCCGAGGGCCCAGGTTTGATTGGTGGTTAGGGAAGTAAGATCCCACAAGCTACACAGTGCGGCCAAAACCCCCCAAAACCAAAACAAAACCAAACCAAAAAACTCTTTCCAGAAATCCATCAGGGAGTTGGGTATTTTGAGCAAAAGCTTCCCATGCTCCTTGTTCGACCCTTCAATAAACCTTTCTCTGCTCCAAACTCTGACTTTTTGGTTTGTCTAGCCTAACTAGGCACAGGGCACATACACGGGTTCAACAACAACAACAAACACCCCAGTTTAAAAATGGGCAGCGGGGACTTCCCTGGTGGTTCAGAGGTTGAGAGTCTGCCTGCCAGTGCAGGGGACATGCATGCAATGCCTGGTCGAGGAAGATCTCACATGCTGTGGAGCAACTAAGCCCATGTGCCATAGCTGCTGAAGGCCCCATGCCTAGAGTCTGTGCTCTGCAACGAAAGAAGCCACAGCAGTGAGAAGTGGGTGCACCACAATGAAGAGTAGCCGCCCCGCCCACCCCCAACTAGAGAAAGCCCGCATGCAGAAACGAAGACCCAGCACAGCCAAAAAAATAATAAAAAAATTTTTTAAATGGGCAGAGGATCTGAACATTTGTCCAAAAAAGACATATAGATGATCAACAAGCATATAATGTTCAGCATCACTAATCACTGGGGAAATGCAAGTCAAAACCACACTGAGCTATCACCTCACATCTGCAGAATGGTCAGCATCAAAAAGACAATTTCAAGTGTTGTTGAGAATGTGGAGAAAAGGAAACCCTCCTGCACTGTTGTTAAGAATAAAAGTTGGCGCAGCCACTATGGCAGTATCTCAGAAAATTAAGACTAGAACTACTGACTTTAAAAGCACAATGTAAAAGCTGTGGGTCAAATTTATTCAGTGTCTTCAGTTCAGTTCAGTTGCTCAGTCGTGTCCAACTCTGTGACCCCATGGACTGCAGCACTCCAGGCCTCCCTGTCCATCGCCAACACCCGGAGTTTACTCAAATTCATGTTCATTGAGTTGGTGATACCATCCAGCCATCTCATCCTCTGTCGTCCCCTTCTCCTCCTGCCCTCAATCTTTCCCTGCATCAGGGTCTTTTCCAATGAGTCAGTTCTTCACATCAGGTGACCAAAGTATTGGAGTTTCAGCTTCAGCATCCGTCTTTCCAATGAATATTCAGGACTGATTTCCTTCAGGATGGACTGGTTGGATCTCCTTGAAGTCCAAGGGACTCTCAAGAGTCTTCTCCAACACCACACTTCAAAAGCATCAATTCTTCGGCTCTCAGCTTTCTTTATAGTCCAACTCTCACATCCATACATGACTACTGGAAAAACCATAGCCTTGACTAGACGGACCTTTGTTGGCAAAGTAATGTCTCTGCTTTTTAATATGCTGTCTAGGTTGGTTGTAACTTTTCTTTCAAGGAGTAAGTGTCTTTTAATTTCATGGCTGCAGTCACCATCTGTAGTGATTTTGGAGCCCCAAAAAATAAGTCTGTCACTGTTTCTCCATCTATTTGCCATGAAGTGATGGGACCAGATCCCATGATCTTAGTTTTCTGAATGTTGAGTTTTAATGTTGAGTGACTTACTGAGAACTAAAACCTGAGATAGACTCTCAAGTAGCTCTGAGAAACTGTTTCAAAGATGTAAGCAGGGAGGTTACCAGGAAAAGCCTGGTAATGAAGGATAAAATTTCTCCACTGATAAGATACTTTTGTAATTTAGTCATTCCATTTGTTAATAAGGTGTATCATATTGATTGATTTGCAGATATTGAATCACCTTTGCATCCCTGGGCTAAATTCCCCTTTATCATAGCATACAATTCTTTTAACATATTGTTGAATTTGGTTTGCTAATATTTTGTTGAAGATTTTTACATCTATGTTCATATCAGTGACATTGGTTGGTAATTTTCTTTTGTAGTGGTAACTTTGTCTGGTTTTATTATCAGGGTGATGATGGTCTCAAACAGTGAATTTGGTAGTGTGGTAAATTTAAATTTTGCTTTTTGGAACCTTCTGGAATTTCTTTTTTTGAATATTTTCAATCCATGTTTGGTTGAATCTGCAGATGTGGAACCATGAATACAGAGGGCCAGTTGAATATTTATTCAACAAACCCTGAATGCCAGGCCAACTCTGGGCCTTCTCCCCTAAAGAAGTTTGACAATATGGCACCAGTTCATCAGATATTTCTTATCCTATAGAAACTTTTTGCCTTCCATCTCATTTTGCAGTTCTCCAAAGGAGACTGTGAATCTGTGAAGCATTAAAATGTGTTTGTATCACCTAAATTGTTTTCTTTGATTTTTTTTTTAACAGTGCTCTATCTTTTTGTTTAAAAGCAGGGCATACATTTTTCCCCTCTATGGTACCAGCAAGAAGAAAGAAAGAAAGTGAAGTCGCTCAGCAAGAAGAGAGCTATCCGTATTGCTTGTTCAAAGATAAACTGAGCCATATTAAATATTTTAAGGGTGTATTTGAGCAAAACTTGATTTGAATTGGGCAATGCTTAATTGGAAGCAGTTAAAAACATTTCACCAAGAGCCAGGGAAAAGACTTTAATAGAGTGGAGGAAAAAGCAAAGCAAGGATATTATTTGATTAGCTATAGCTTGAGACCAGGGTTCAAGCCCTGGGGTGGGAAGATCCCCTGGAGAAGGAAATGGCAACCCCACTCCAGTACTCTTGCCTGGAAAATTCCATGGATGGAGGAACCTCGTAGGCTGTAGTCCATGGGGTTGCAAAGAGTCGGGCATGACTGAGCAACTTCAATTTCACTTCACTTCATAGCTTGAGCAGTTTGCACTTCTTGAGAAAGCCTGGTTGGCTGTTTGTGACAGGTTGTCCTTAGGTTTTGATTTCTTAACCTTAAGGCAGTACAGTCCTAGATTTAGTGTTTTGGTTTGTTTTTAAATTTTAATTTATTTATTTGCTTGTGCCAGGTCTCTGTTGCTATGCACGGGCTTTCTGTGGTTGCAGCGCTCCGGCTTCTCATTGCAGTGGCTTCTCTTGTGAAGCATGGGCTCTAGGCATGCGGGCTTTAGTAATTGCAACATGTGGGCTCATTTCTGCAGCTCAGGGGCTTTAGGACTTGGGCCCGGTAGTTGTGGCCCACAGGTCTAGCTGCTCTGCGGCGTGTGGGACCTTCCCAGACCAGGGATCGAAACCGTGTCCACTGCATTGACAGGCAGATTCTTATCCACTGCACCACCAGGGAGGTCCAGGCTTAGGTTTTGGTTTGCTTATGTGGACTACTAGTTATTGCCTACTGTTTAAATAATTTATTAATGGTCTGCTTTTTAATTAACTTATGATCTTGGAGATGGAAAGCTGGCACTGAGATGAGTTTGCATAAACAAAACACTCAAATAACACTTCTCCTCCATTCCTTCTACTCATATATTTTCTTGTCACTTTCCCCACAATTCATCTGCCCTAGAAGCCCAAACCCCCTTTGCTTTGTCTAGTAACTTCTCTACAATATATCACCATTTGTTAAAACGATACATAAGCCCCTAAATCTAACCACTTCTTTGGATTTTTCACTTCTTTTTTTAGGGGGAGAGGGGGTGAAGTTGTCATACACATGTAAATACTAATATTAATAAAACTTGTATGCCTTTTCCCCTGTTAATCTATATTTTATTAGTTTAATTTGTACCTCTGCAGGTACTTGAGCTAAGAGGGTAGAGGGAAAGGTTTTCTTTCCCTACAAGGTAAAAGGGAGAAGGAGATGGTATTTGCCAAAAATTGTTCTTAATTTTCTTTGCAGACTAATTTGTTTGCTTGTTTTTTGTCAACTAAGTATACATTTTATATATTAGCCAAAATCTGTCAAGTGAAATATATTTTTGGATCCCACTTTTAGCCAACTAACCTGTAACAAGCATGGTTCTTAAAACACTTTTAAAAAGTGTACAGTGCGTTATTTTTTATGTAATCTTGCAATGCTGACATCAAGTATACTATTGTAATATCATTTAGAAGTGATAACGTGAATAACTGATTGCCCTGAGTTATCAGGTAGAATTTTTTCTCCCTTAATTTTCTTAATATAGAGGGATATAAGGGAGAGAGAAGGGGAGAGAGAAAGAGAAAGAAAGAGGCATTCTTCCACCCAGAATATTTTTTACACAATAATAATTTAACTGTCAATAATAATTATGTTATGTAAAGTACTTTATCATCTCCCACTTCTCATTCATGCTACCTGTGGTGGCAAGACATTTTCAGATTAGTATTTTACAAAGGATCATTTATTTGAGCCCTGACTGTAATACTCTACTTTAGATTTTCAGACTATTCTAAGCCATCTATTGGAGAAGGCAATGGCACCCCACTCCAATACTCTTGCCTGGAAAATCCCATGGATGGAGGAGCCTGGTAGGCTCCAGTCCATGGGGTCGCTAAGTCAGATATGACTGAGTGACTTCACTTTCACCCTTTGCTTTCATGCATTGGAGAAGGAAATGGCAACCCACTCCAGTGTTCTTGCTTGGAGAATCTCAGGGACAGGGGAGCCTGGTGGGCTGCCGTCTATGCGGTTGCACAGAGTCGGACACGACTGAAGTGACTTAGCAACTTAGCAAGCCATCTATGGACTTAAGCAACACAGTGAATTAGGTGGTCTGTGAAATCTTCTATCAATGAGTTTCTATCAAATCATAAGAGAAGATGGAAGTGCAGTCAGTCTAAATTCTATAGAACTCATCTTTCTAATTATACTGCCTAGGGAGGCCAGCTGGCTAGCTGTCAAGAGACCTCAGGAAGTGTATTTACACTGGTAAATTCACTGTGGTACAAGCTCTGAATCTGCTTTGCAGACTCAAAACTTGATTTTTTGTCAAGCACGTTGAAAGTAAAGTCTTCTCTTGGCAGACTCATTTTACTCATGCTTACAGTGACTGAAATGTCATTTTATTAATTTACAATGGGCAATAAAATATTCATGTGGATTGTTCCGCTTGCCTCAACAGGATAAGTGCATTTACTCTTTAAAGACAAAACTACCTGAGAAGCCAATTATAATTGAAAATTTGCAGGGTCTTTATTCAGAACAAGAGGAGGTAGCTGAATGATGCTCCTCAGGGATAGAATTTCAGGTAGCTTAAAGTATTTTTTGAGTCTGTGATGTTCCCTTCTCATCCTTAAAAGGGTTGAGTACAATATGGAGATATGTATAGGCCCCGTAGCTTAACTGGGGGCAGGGCGAGAGTTCCAAAAGAGTAGGAATTAGACAGACCAAAGGAGGATGAAGGTAGCAAACATTCAGCCAAGTGTCGTGGCCCAGAAATCAGGGAGAGACTGTGCTGAGCAAAAAAAACTGCAGTAGTTCAGCACGCCTGAAGCATACAGCGCAAAAAGAAAGTAACGTCAAGCAACATGGAAGGTTTTGCAAATCACAGTTTTGGGGGTTTTGTCCTCAAATGTTGGGGACTAGTGAGGAATTTTAAGCTGGGGAGTAATGAAGATCAGGTCTGTGCTTTAGTAACATCACTCATGCTGCGGGGTAGAGAATGAATTAGATGGACGCAAGAACAAGATCAGAAAGGAGTTGCTCCTAGGTCAGAAAGGAGTGACTTGAAAACCGAGATGATGTGAACAGGGTGATTAATTAAATGTGGGCAGAAATAAAAGGAGAACAGGCAAAGATGGCAGATTTCTAGCTTGGGTATGGTGGTGCCAGCAATGGTATGGGAACCCAGGAGGTCATAGGGAAGTGAGTGAAGGGTGGGCTAAAGAGGGGCGTGATGAGTCAGTTTAGAGTTCAGACATTTTGAAGTGAGCTAGAGGATTCTGTGCCCCAGCAGTGGAAACACAGTCTTACTCACTGGACTGCCAGGGAAGTCCTGGTATTTGTCTTTCTCTGTCTGACTTCGCTTAATATGATAATCTCTAGTTACAGTCATGTTGCGACAAATGGCATTATTTCATTCTTTCTTTATGGCTGAGTACTATATACATACATATATGTATGAATGGTATATATGAATGTCATATATATGAATAGATGAACACCATATCTCCTTTATCCATTCATCTGTTGATGGGCATTTCTGTTGCTTCCATGTCTTGGCTATTGTGAATAATGCTGTTATGAACATAGGGATGCATGTATCTTTTTGGATTGGAATTTTGTTTGGATATGCCCAGGAATTGCTGGATCATATGGTCATTCTATCTTTAATTTTCTGAGCAACCTCCATACTGTTTTCCATAGTATGGAAAGTAAGTATAGCTGCACCAACTTACATTGTTGCTCAGCCATGTCCTACTCTTTGTGACCCCAGGGACTATACAGTCCATGGAATTCTCCAGGCCAGAAAACTAGAGTGGGTAGCCTTTCCCTTCTCCAGGGGATCTTCCCAACCCAGGGACTGAACCCAGGTCTTCAGCATTGCAGACAGATTGTTTTTACCAGCTGAGCCAGAAAGGAAGACAGGAATTTTTGTTGTGCCACTTCCACATGATTCTGTGGTCTATTTTGTACTTTATCAACTCTTGCTGTTGTTTAGTTGCTAAGTTGTGTCTGACTCTTTGCAACCCCGTGGACTGTAGCCCACCAGGCTCCCTGTCCTAAGCTCAAGAATACTGAAGTGGGTTGCCGTTTTGTTCTCCAGGGGATCTTCCTCAACCAGGGACTGAACCCGCATCTCCTATATTGGCAGGCAGATTCTTTCCCACTGAGCCGGGGAAGCCCCTACTGCCTTTATCTGAGGTTTAAATGCAGTAGACTTGACCATGACCATATATGTATATACATGCATACATGATTTTTAATAAATTTTAAAACATAATTTCCTAAACCTGCTTCCAAAGAAACTCAGTGGAGACCTGGTACTTTTCCTAGAGTTAGTCAACTAGAGTATGGAGAAAATCAGTAGAGACTTCTGGAGGATTCCTGTATCTTCCCACTGCTTTGAAGTTCTTGCCTTTGCCTCCCTCTTCATCCATTCCCTCAAGGGTTGAAAGAAACACAAACTGATACCAGACTTCAATTAGTTGGTTCAATGATGCTAATGTAATTTGTTAAAACTGAACAGTTCAGTTGAAAAAATAAAAACTAATCACTGCCGAATACCTGGTGAGTAGTCCTGTGTGCATTCCTTAGAATCCTTAAAGTGTCTCTGCCTTATTTATACAGTCACCATCTGCACTTTACTTATCCTGTTGTAATTTTTCATGCATTTGCTTCTACTTGGAAGTGAATCATTTGGTGGTCACACATGAAATTAACTGGGAGAAAAAAATGTTCTGATTTACAGAAGGCAGAGAATAGGTTGTTTCTCATAAATATTGAGAAATTTTGAAGTTAGGAATCATGTGCTCAGTCATTCAGTCATGGGCAACTCTTTGCGACCCCATGGACTACTGTAGCCTGCCACGCTCCTCTGTCTGTGGAAGTTTCCAGGCCAGAATACTGGAGTGGATTGCCATTTCCTTTCTCCAGGGTTAAGAAACATACATACATATATATTAAACCAAAAGAAAAAAGACTGCTGAGTGGGAACAAAGATGTTGGATTGCTCTCAGTACTGTTGGCTTTGAACCACATCTTCCCAAGTAGGAAGATATTAGTTTATATACAAAGATATTAGTTTTTAAAGCAATTGTTATGGCAGTGATCATGTACCCTTCTGTCTTAGTTTAGGCTACTTTAACAAAATTCCACAGACTGGGTGGCAGAAATCGATTGCTCATAGTCATGAAGGTTGGAAGGCTGAGATCAGGGTGCCAGCATGGTTGGATGAGGGGCCACATCTGGGTCACTGATTTCTTGTATCCTCACATGAAGGAAGAGACCAGAGAGTTCTTTATGCTTTCTTTTATAAGAACACTAATCCCATTCTTGAGGGCTCCACCCTCATGACCTACTCATCTCCCGAAGGTGCAACCTAGTAATACTGTTAGTTTTGGGGGTTAGAATTTCAGTATACGAGGTTTCTGTTCTGTTCACTCATTAAATTGTGTTTGATTCTTTGTGAACCCACGAACTGCAGCAAACCAGGCTTCCCTGTCCATCATCAACTCCCGGAGTTTACTCAAACTCATGTCCATTGAGTCAGTGATGCCATACCATGTCATCTTCTGTCACCCCCTTCTCTTCTTGACCTCAATCTTTCCCAGTATCAGGATCTTTTCCAGTGAGTCAGCTCTTCACATCAGGTTGCCAAAATATTGGAGCTTCAGTTTCAGCATCAGTCCTTCCAATGAATATTCAGGGTTGATTTCCTTTAGAATGAACTGTTTGGATCTCCTTGCTGTCTAAGGGACTCTCAAGAGTCTTTTCTAAAACCACAGTTTAAAAGCATCAATACTTCAGTGCTCAGCCTTCTTTATGGTCCAGCTCTCACATCCATACATGACTACTGGATAAACCACAGCTTTGACTATACGGACTTTTGTCAGTAAAGTGATGTCTCTGCTTTTTAATATGCTGCCTAGGTTGGATCACAGCTTTTCTTCCAAGGAGGAAGTGTCTTTTAATTTTGTGGCTACAGTCACTATCCACAGTGATTTTGGAGCCCAAGAAAATAAAATCTGTCTCTGTTTCCACTTTCCCCTATCTATTTGCCATAATGTTATGGGACTGGATGTCATGATCTTAGTTTTTTGAATGGTGGTTTTTAAGCCAGCTTTTTCACTCTCCTCTTTCACTTTCTTTCTTTTTTTTTTTCTCTTTCACTTTCATCAAGAGGCTCTTTAGTTCCTCTTTGCTTTCTGCCATTAAAATAGTATCATCTGCATATCTGAGGTTGTTGATATTTCTCCCAGCAATCTTGACTGCAGCTTGTGAGTCATCTAGCCCAGCGTTTTGCATGCTGTACTCTGCATAGAAGTTAAATAATCAGGGCAACAATATACAGCTTCGATGTACTCCTTACCGGTTTTGAACCAGTCCATTGTTCCATGTCCAGTTCTAACTGTTGCTTCTTGTCCTGCATACAGATTTCTCAGGAGACAGGTAAGATGGTGTGGTATTCCCATCTCTTTAAGAATATTCCACAGTTTGTTGTGATCCCCACAGTCAAAGGCTTTAGTGTAGCCAATGAAGCAGAAGCAGATGTTTTTCTGGAATTCCCTTGTTTTTTCTATGATCCAATGGATGTTGGAATTTCCTAGTTCCTCTTCTAAATCCAGCTTGTACATCTGAAGTTCTGAGACCACATACTGCTAGAGCCCAGCTTGAAGGATTTTGAGCAGTACCTTGCCAGTATGTAAAATGAGTACAATTGTGCGGTAGTTTGAACATTCTTTGACATTGCCCTTCTTTGGGATTGAAATGAAAACTGACCTTTTCCATTCCTGTGGCCACTGCTGACTTTTCCATATTTGCTGGCATATTGAGTACAGCACTTTAATAGCATCATCTTTCAGGATTTGCAATAGCTCAGCTGGAATTCCATCACCTCCACTAGCTTTGTTCATAGTGATGCTTCCTAAGTCCCACTTGACTTCACACTCTAGGGTATCTGGCTCTGGGTGAGTGACCACACCATCATGGTGATCACGGTCATTAAGACCTTTTTTGTATAGTTCTTCTGTGTATTTTTGCCACCTCTTCAATCTCATCTGTTTCTGTTAGGCATGAATTTTAGCGGGGTCAAAAACATTTAAATCTTCCTTTCCTCATTCATCAAGAAATATTTATTTATTGCTAATCATGGATTGAGCATTGTTTTAATTATTGGGGATACAGCAGGGAACAAGAGACAAGATGCTTGTATTCAGTTTTCTCTGCTATACAGAGAATTAGAATGGGTAATCTGATAGATTGCAGACCCCATTAATACTTTGGATGAGGTGATCCTTGGAGATCTCTCTGAGGAAGTGACTTTTAAAGTACAATATAAATGCCAAGAAATTAATCACAAAGCATTTCCTAAATAGAAACTGTTTGAGCAAAGGCAGGAATAAGTTTTTTGCAACTGAGGAAAAACCAGTTCAAGGAGGCTGAAGCAAAGTAAGCTAAGTGTTGTAAGTAGAAGGCAGAGAAGCAGGAGGGACCAGATCAACAGGTTGTGTGAGCCAGGATAAGGTATTTAGACTTTATTGTGAGTGTGATGGGAAGCTACAGTCAAGGAGGACAGTGCTGCTACCTAATTTGCATTTTAAAAAAGTTGTTTCTAGCTGCTGTATAGTGAACAGATTATTGGGAAGCCAAAGGAAAAGCAGGGAGATCAACCAGGAAACTCTTCCAGTAGTTTGGACAGGAGATAAAGGTGCTGTGGAAAGAAGTGGCAGGTCTGGTGTATGTTTTGGAGGTAGACCTGCTGGACTGGATGTACAGAGGAGAAGCGATGAGATAGACAAAAAGAAGATAATGCCAAGATTTCTGGTTTGCGGACTTCCCTGGTGGCTCAGATGGTAAAGCGTCTGTCTACAATGCGGGAGACCTGGGTTCCATCCCTGGGTCGGGAAGATCCACTGGAGAAGGAAATGGCAATTCACTCCAGTACTACTGCCTGGAAAATCCCATGGACAGAGGAGCCTGGTAGGCTACAGTCCATGGGGTCTCAAAGAGTCGGACACAACTGAGCGACTTCACTTTCACTTTCCAACTAAGTAGTTGGGGGGTAGGACGTAATGAGACAGGAAAACTGATGAAGGAGCACTTTTGAAGATAAAAATGAAACAGTTTTTGGTGGGCCATGTTAAGTTTGAGGTGCTGGTTAGACATCCAAGAAGAAAAACAAAGTAGCTGGTTTTTTATCCAAGTCTGAAACCTGGGGAAATTCAGCACTGGAGATGTAGACTCAGGCAAATGGATGAAATTTAAAGTCAGGAGACTAGTTGAGATCACTTCTAGGCCATGTGGGATAGATGAAATGAGGGTCTTAGAACATTAAGGAGGCACTGTAAGATATGCAATAGAGAAGTCTTCAAACAAGTATTTGGAGGAATGGTCACTGAGAAGAAAAACTAGAAAGTAAGCTGTCAAGGAAGTCAAGAATAAAACAAGGAGAGAACCATCTAGAGTTCTCAGTGTGAATAAGAGTCAAATAAAGTAAAAGAAAAAAAATAAATTTGTCACTGGATTAGGCAACATGTATGTTGTTAGTGATCTTAACATGAACAGTCCCATCAGAGTAGATGAGAAAGCAGCTTGATTGGAGTGGGTTAAGAAGAAAATGAATATACTGAAGGAACTATAGGTATGAAAGCCACCATGGGGCATCCAGAGAAAGAAGACAGGAGTCTGCTGGGCAATGTTGGGTGCCTATTTGAGCTCTGTGACTTTTAATGTAAAATAAGTCCAATAGCCCCCGCTATATATTTGTACCTCTAGTGATATTCAGTTGCTCCTGTATAGCATCGAGTAGTTGGGTAGTCATGTTTGGGTTCTGCTAGCTGAAAACAATGGAGGAAGAGAGAGCTGAAGTTAATCATATTTGCAAAGGGTAGCGGTGCTATAAAGTTGGATCATAGGCTTTAGGTTGTGTTTTGATAGAAATAAGGATGCTAGGGAAATGGCAAATTTCGTGAGACAGTGAAGAACAGAGAAGCCTGCCATCTACAGTCCATGAGGTCACAAAGAGTCGGACATAACTGAGCGATTGAACAAAAAGAAGAAGGGAAATGGCTGATAGAAAGTAAGAAGGGCCAATGAACTGGAGGTCTTGATGGAGTCAAAGAACTTGTGAAATATGGATGTAAAAGAGTTAAATGGATAGAAATTTAGCAGCCAGAGGGCTTCCCAGGTGGCGCTAATGGTAAAGAATCTGCCTGCCAATGCGGGACATGCCTGAGTTCCGGGTTTGATCCCTGGGTTGGGAAGATGCCGTGGAGAAGGGAATGGCAACCAACTCCAGTATTCTTGCCTGGGAAATCTCATGGATAGAGGAGCCTGGTGGGCTGCAGTCCATTGGGAAGCAAAGAGTCGGACACGACTGAGCATGCATGCACTTGCTATTTGCTTGCTACGTTAAATTGGACTGTTTTGTGTGGGAAGCTGCTAGATTATAATGAAGGATATTCTTACATGATGAAGTTTCACCCACTGCTTATTTTCCTTTGGAGTAATTAAGTTCTCTAGTATATTATTCCAGTGATGGAGTTATCATAAGCTGCAGGGAAGAATACAGATTTTTTTTTAATAACCCATCTTGCTAAGCAGTAGGTGAGAATCTATTATATTAGTCAAAAGATTCCACTGGAGAATTTCAGTGGAGAAGGCCTTAGCATGTGACATCAAAAAGCAGCTTTAAACTAATTTTTGAAAAAATGTCACTTTAAATGTAAAAAGCTGTTTCCTTTCTTTGCTTACAACACTTGTGATGTCAAATGTGTTTTTTTCCATACCAAGCAATTCTCCAGTTCTCCAGACACCACCCAGGTATCCTACAATTTAATTCAGTTTTGCTACTAACAACCCAGTTAGCACAGACCCCAAAGGCTAAAGACTCAGTCCCACCAAAAATGCTCCTTACTTGAGATACCACTTGGAAGTCCCAGGTTGTCACTTGTACTTTGGGCCAACTGGTTATATATTGGGGGTTCCCACAACACTCTCCCCAGCTTATACAATTTGCTGTAATCCCTGATGGACGTGAGTTTGAGTGAACTCTGGGAGATGGTGATGGACAGGGAGGCCTGGCGTGCTGTGATTCATGGGGTCGCAAAGAGTTGGACACGACTGAGCGACTGAACTGAACTAACAGGACTTCCCAGGTGTTGCTATTGGTAAAAAACTCCCCTGCCAATGCAGGAGATATAAGAGATGCAAGTTCGATCCCTGGGGTGGGAAGATCCTCTGGAGGAGGGCATGGCAATGTACTCCAGTATTCTTGCCTGGGAAATCTCATAGACCAAGGAGCCTTGTGGGCTACAGTCCATAGGATTGAAACAACTAAACACACATACACATATAATTGCTAACAGAACTCACAGAAATACTTACTCTTACTGCTGCTGCTGCTGCTAAGTCGCTTCAGCCGGGTTCGACTCTGTGCAACCCCATAGACGGCAGCCCACCAGGCTCCCTGTCCCTGGGATTCTCCAGGCAAGAACACTGGAGTGGGTTGCCATTTCCTTCTCCAATGCATGAAAGTGAAAAGTGAAAGTGAAGTCTCTCAGTCGTGTCCAATCCTCAGCAACCCCATGGACTGCAGCCTTCCAGGCTCCTCCATACATGGGATTTTACTCTTACTGGTTTATTACAAAGGTTACCACTCCATAACAGCCAAATGGAAGAGAAGTATAGGGCAAGGTATGGGGAAAGGGGTGCAAAGCTTTCCCATACCCTCCAGACAGGTAATCCTCTAGCACCTTGATGCTCAGTTCTCTAAACCTCATTATTGAGGGTTTTTATGAAGGTTTCATTATATAGGTATAATTGATTATATCATTGGCCAATGGTGATTGTCTTTCAGTTCTTATTCCCTGCAGAAGGTGGAGGGGGAATGTGGGCTTGAAAATTCCAACCTTATAATCATGATTTGGTTAGTGCCCATCCTAAAGCTAGGGACACCCAACCATTCACTAGCATGCAAAAAGACACTCAAGACTCTGGGATTCCAAGGGTCTTAGAAGCTCTGGTGTCTGGAACCAGGGTCAAAAATCAAACATTACAACAAAACATGCTCTTATTACCCTATCACTCAGCATATTACTCAGGGGCAGGGACAAAGTATATACTTATTACATCACAGTTTTATCACTTTTATGTTGGTGAAAATATTTCCCATATTGTCTGACAATAAAGTACCATTGCTTTGCTCTGTTTGCCTGGAAGTATTTAAGTGCACTGTCATCGATGGTGATTAATAATATATCAGTTGTAGGCAGGACTGTTTTGCTGCACTATTGACACACACACATTAAAAAACAGACATGTTTGGATAGAAACAACATATTACATCATATAATGCTTTATTTACATTTTACAAAACATTTTTTAACCTTAATTAATTGGAAAATAATATTTGCTGCATTTTTTCAAAAGATCTGTATTTTCTAATAAGCACTCCATTCATGGCTTGGTAGACTTCAGATCGGCACCCCCAGCAAGGTGCATTCTTCTTCTCCCCTTCCCTATTTAAGGGCTTCTCTGGTGCCTCAGATGGTAAAGAATCTGCCTGGAATGACGGAGACCTGGGCTCAATCCCTGGGTCAGGAAGATTCTCTGGAGGAGGGAATGGCAACCCACTCCAGTATTCTTGCCTAGGAAATCCCCATGGACAGAGGAGCCTGGAGGGCTACAGTCCATGGGGTCGCAAAGAGTCTTGACAGGACTGAGCGACTACACTTTCCCTTTCTTTCACTTTCCTTATTTAAACACTATTAAAGTTCCCCCACCCCCACCCTAAAGTGGAACCTCTTAGCTTGTGAATACTGGCAGAATGGTAGGATTTCGCAGCTGTGATTTTTGAGTGTAAATAATGATGTCGTGCCTGGAAGTCAGTTCCAGGTCGACTTCCAAGTCCACGTCCTTGTTTTGGCAAACTGTTTATCTGTGACCTCATTATTTTTTCTTAGTCTATGAAACAGATGCATTAAGGTCGTCACTTCATATACATCTGTTATCAGAAGAGGATTTAAAATTCCTTAGGAGAATGGACCAAGCATGGGCTTTAGATAGTGCAACATGTTAACGACATCACCCCATTAAATATTGTTGTTACAGTCCAAAACAGACAACCTCAAACTTCTCTTGCTAATTCAAATTCCAGTTTCTTCCTACCATTTTTTTCCGGTTCTTACTTTCCCTTCGGCTGAAATTAGGAGCAGGAAGGGAGAAGGGAAAGGAGCCAGGATTGGACCAGGGGAGAGAAGCCTATCAGACCGGTGAATCGTGTCTGTGATTCTCTCCTTTGCTTCCACCCAGAGACTAAGCGCTTCTAGCAGAAATGACGGTCCCGTTCAGGAACGGCCAAGGCCAGGCTCACACTGACAAATTTTACAGTGTAGTCTGAGGTTGCAGTCTAGGTACCTGCCCCGAGATCCCTCTTGGTGTCGCGGTCACGGACCCCCACCGGTTCCCCTAGCGGGTACGCGGTCTGAGCGCGGGAGCGTCCTCCGACGGAGCGCGGGCATGCGCTCGGCGGCCGTGGCGTCTCCCAACCAGCCGGAAGGAGCGGCGGCGGCGCCCACGTCCTGCCGCCTGTCCGTCACGCAACCACCCACGCCGCCGCCTCTTTCGATTGGTCGCAGACGCGGGCCAGGCCCCTTCTAGCCCCGCCTCCCGTGGATGGACAGGCCGAGAGGGCGGTGCGGCGGCGGGTGGGTCCGCCCTGCTGTCAGTTAGGGGGAAGACCTGGCAGGCGGGCGGCGCTCGCTGGCTGCCTCGTCGCTCTCTCGGGCGCGCTCCCTCTCGCAGCTTGCGGGGAAGTCGGGGCAGCCCGAGCGGCCGCCGCCACCGCCTCGCCCCGTCCTCCTCCCAGTCCCCTCCCGGCTCAGTCCCTCCAGCCCGCGCACCCCCGAGTAGTCAGTGGCCCCCGCGGAAGGTTCGGAGAGTCACAGCGGCGGCGCCGGTGGTGTTTAAAACCATGTTAAGGAGGATTCTGCAGAGGGTAAGAGAGAGAAACCGTCTTTCCAGGAGCACGTGAGCGGGGAGCCGGGGACGCGGAAGCCGCCCCCTCCTGAGCGCGGGCTCCTTCCTTCTTTAGGCCCCGCAGCCCGGGCGGCGATTAGGCCTCGGTCGTCTGCTCCGGGGGCGGGCCGCGGGGGCAGGGAGGGCGGGCGGGCGGGGCGGCGGCTGGGCAGCAGGCCGGGGCCGGGCGTCTGGTCCCCCGCGGCTCCGCACGCCCAGGCCCCGGCCCGGCTCTCGCGCGGGCTGTCAGTGCGCGCGGGAGGGTGTGGTGCCCGCACGCTCCTTCCAGAACCTGGAGTAGCTGTGAAAATGGAGAGTTAGTGCCTGCGGGAGAACGCGCGGTGGGAGCCCGGAGGAGGCTCGCCGCGCCCAGCGTGCCCCCAACTTTCCACGACGCGCACCTGCCACACGCGGCTTCGGTGCCTCAGCTGGGCGACCCCGCAGGGTGATGTGGTGAAGCCAGGCCTAGCATCGGCCCAGTGGCGGTACCGACACCTAACTGGCAAAGTCAGCTGCGAAGGAAGATACTACTCACAGTTGGCAACTTTTTCCTCCTCCAATTAAAAATGCCAGCCTAGTACCTTTTCCGAGTTATCCAAGAGTAAATTAGTTGTACGCTTTACCTAACGGAATGCTCCTTTACTTTCTGCCAGTGCATGTCCATTTCAGATCTGGAAAAACCTTACGATATAAAGATTGAGTAGGAAGGCTGGAGGTGTTTTGTTTAGGAATCAGTTCCTAGAATAAGAATTAAAATGTTTTCTATAAGAGTTACTGTTAAGTTTTTGTTTTGGTTACCTTTTTAAAAATCTCTTTTTGAGACTAATGAGAGTGCAACAAAAAGGTAAATGGTTGAAAATTTGGTGTCGAACCCACTAGTTGGTTCCTGAGGGAGTAGGATAACTAGTTCCAAGCACAAAAGTTTATTGAACTTGTAGTATGCCGTCCAGGAAGGTGCTAAAGAGAGTTGAGTCATCCCCTGTATAGAAAGGGAGTGTCCTTGCGCCTGCAGAGCTTTGTGAAACGTTCAAGTCACGTGAAACTTGGTCGTATATCAGGGGGAGAAATAGTTAATTTCTGTATCTGCCACCATGTATTGACATTAGATGGTTTTTTGCAATGTTTTTGTCAGTTTTTTGAAATCTTGATAAGTGCTGTTTTTGTCAGTAGCAAGGGCATGCGCTTTACTCTGGCCCTCAGCTCAGCATTAAAGGCATCTGTGCGTGGTTTACTTGCACTGACTGGAGTTTCTTTTTTCACACCTGAAGGAACTCATTTCCTCATGCCTCAGATTTTTTTGTAGTGTAGTTCCACAGCTGAAGATTATCAATAGTTTGCCTGTGGTTTGCTTTGAAGTTTATAAATGAAACAAAGTGTTTACTGACTTAAGAATAGCTTTTGGTAGTTACAGGTTAGTTTTCAGAAATACAGCAGCTTTCAGGTACTCTTGGTTTAGTGTTCTTAAGCGTTACAGTTGTATAAAGGTCATTTTGAGTGCTGGTGCATACACATCAATGGCTACAGAAGTTTCAGGTGAAACTACAAGATGGGAATTTATTCTGGTATTGCTGAGATGTTATAAGTCACTTGGCAACACAGCATTGTTGACATCTGTGAGCGGATAATTCTTTGTTGTAGTGGGCTGTAGTTTGCATTGCAGGATGTTTAGCAGCATATCTGGCTTCTGCCCACTAGATGCCATAGCAGCACCCCCCTCCCCCCCCCAATGCCCTACCCACTTTTGTGACAACCAGAAATATATTAAGACTTTACCAAATGTCACCTGGGGGCAGAATTGCCCTGGCTGAAAACCACTGTCTGAAATTTATATATTCTTTTATAGGAAAGTTTGAATTGTATCTCATAGCTTACTACTTTTTTTCCCTTCAGTATCCTAGAGTGGCAGTAAATGCAAAGTATCTGCTAGGGGCCTAGGAACCAGTTAAATAAGATATGGGCCCTCATTTTAGAATTCACAGCTAGTTGAGGGAATGACCATTTAAAAGTAATGGAAGTGCTTTGTAATGGAAGAATGAATAGTGCCTGCAGGCCACTTCCTGGGAGGGTATTGGGCGATCTGGAAAAGCTTCTGGGAGGAGGGTATATTTGCAGCTCAAAAGAGGGGAGATTTGGGCTGAGGGAACTGTGGCTGCCTAGACCAGAAGTCATAAAATGGGCGTGTAGTATTAAGGGGAGTGTCAACAGTTAAGTTTAGGTAGGCAGATGATGTGCAGGGATTGGTAGGAGGTGAGGCTGCCAAAGTAGCTCCAGCTGTAGCAGGAGGACCTAGAGTCCCCTGGTGGAATTCGGCTCTAATCTTATAGAGGGGTCAGTGTTAATGCTCAGCATTTAGTAGGAGCATTTGGATAAATCCTTAAAGAAACATTGTAATTCGTATTACTAGTTCAAACTCCACAGGTGGTATTACTGACAAGTACAACTGGTATCTTTATGTTCCATGGCAACCATTTTATTTTCTCCCACCTTGATAATCTTATTTCTCAGAAGAGGTCATGAGATATAAGATTAAAACTAAGGTGACTTGGAGGAGAAGGGGACGACAGAGGATGAGATGGTTGGATGGCATCACTGACTCAATGGACATGAGTTTGAGTAAGTTCCGAGAGTTAGTGATGGACAGGGAATCCTGGCCTGCAGTCCATGGGGTCAAAAAGAGTTGGATATGGCTGAGCAACTGAACTGACTGAAGGTGGCTTATTTAGAGATTTGTTTGAAATGGTGTTCATGCTTTGAAATTAAATTGCATACTTTTTTTAACATTCTGTTTTTTACATGACCTTTTCATTTTAACTCTTGTAATTTTCCTCTGAATAGTGTACTTTACATAGCATTTTTGAAAAAAGAAACAGTGTGCATATAGTCAATTGTAACTCAGAATCTTTGAACATCACCAATAAAATATAAGGGTACTTTATAGAAAATTTAGTTTGTTTTTTCTTTCTTCCATTAGCTATTAAAAGGTGTTTCTTTGAGGCTTGTAAAAGTCTGAAAAAAAAAATTGAGGTAGCTCTAATATGTTTGTATTGATTGTTTTGCTTAATAGGCTTTGAAGAGAAATGTGGATTTAAAGAGCTTCATGGCTGGAAAGACAGCAGCATTTAGTACTTAAGGCAGTTTATAAACTTTGTTGCCATTTCATTCTTAGGGATTTTACTCTGATTTAACGGAGATCTTTAAGTGTATTAGATTTGTTTTTATTGGTAATACTGCTAAAGAAAAAATGGATTTAATTCTAGAATTGTGGAAACAGAAGTCTTCTTTTATGGTTAATGGGTCTCTGATTTTAAAAGTGAGAAAGTAGAAAGGGAGAGATTAAGTGTTTTATCTAAAGCAACACAGTAGGTGTCAGAACTGAGACTAAAGCCAAATTTTCTCAGTCCATCCCCTCCCCCCTTTCCTCTGCTCCTCAAGTGATATGGTTAGCACTGTGCCAGTCATTGTGGAAAATATGGGAAAAATATGAGATCTAAATTCTCTCTCAGGGAACTTATATGATTAAGTGCCAAAGTGAATTATATAGAAAATGAAGGCTGTAGTAGTACAGAGGAGAACTGATCAGAATGAACCTGTGTGAGTGGAGAGTCTCCTTGGAGGGATGGGGTTCGAAGAAGATGCTTAGCAGAGGAAGAGAGTTACTTTCATTCTAGGAAGGAGTTTACAGTATAAACAGACTCAGAGACAAGAATGATTTCATTCTTCCTGCTATCCCTCCGTTCTTTGCATATTGCCTTTCAATAAACAAGTGTTTAATATTAAATAACACTGCATATGTGCTAGATACTGGAGGTACAGCTGTGAATAAAACTGATTCTTACCCTTAAGTAGCTTAAAACCAAGAGATAGAGGTCTGCTTACAGCAGAAGGAAATTGACAGAAACTTACAAAGATTGTATGACACCTCATCGTAGAGATTCTTGACCATCCAGCTCAGCCCTGTCCAATGCAAATATGAATCACATATGTGATTTAAAGCTTCTAGTAGCCACATTTAAAATAAGTGAAGAGGGACTTCCCTGGTGATCCAGTGGTTGAGAATCCGCCTTGCAGTGCAGGGTATGTAGGTTTGACCCTGGTCGGGGAACTAAGATCTCACATGCCGAGTAGTAACTAAGCCTGTGTGCTACAACTGCTGAGCCAGAGAGCCACGACTAAGACTCCGCGCAGCCAAGTAAGTGAATGAAGATAATCACCATCAAGGAGACATTCTTTAAAAAGTGAAGACGTGAAATTAATTTTTAAAATAGATTTCTTCTGACACAATATATAGTCAGTATAACAGTATATCTAAAATGTTTCAACATATAGTCAACATAAAAATTACTGATGAGATTTTTCTATACTAACTTTTTGAAATCTGATTTGTATTTTGCACTAACAACAGCACATCTAACTTTGGGCAGGCCATATTTTACCTGTTCAGCAGCCTTATATGGTTGGTGGCTACTGTATTGGCAGTGCAATTCTAGTTGAATACATATATACTTTTAAACTTTTATTTGGAACTAATTTCAAGCTTACAAAAAGTTATAAGAATAAAATAATACAAGAAACAGCTGTATACTGTTTATCACATTTTATCCTGTTTGCCTTATTACTTGTATGCTTCTCTCTCTGTATATGTGTAATTTTTTTTTTCTTGAATCACTTGAGGACCAATTACTGCTTTTCACCTCTGAAAGCTTCAGTGAAGAACAGGGATGTTCTTTTACATAACTACAGTATAGTTGCCAGCTTCATAAATTTACATTGATTCTATTTACTATTCATAATTCCATTTTTTTCAATTGACCTGATAATGTCCTTTGTAGTATTTCCCCCTTACTAGTGTAGGGTCCAGTTTGTTTATTTATTAAAAATAATAATAATTTGTTTATTTTTGGTAGCCCAAGGTCTTTTTTGCTGTGCAAGGCCCTTCTCTCGTTGTGGGCAGGGTGGCTTCTCTTGTTGTCGACCATGGGCCCTAGGTGAGTGGGCTGAATAGTTGTGAAACAAAACACATGGTGTCTTCTTGGACCAGAGATTAAACCCTTGTCCCCTGCATCGGCAGTCGGATTCCTATCCACTGTACCACCAGGGAAGTCACAGTTAGGTTTAGACATTATGTGTAGTTGTTAGCTTCTATTAATCTGAAACATTACCATAGCATTTCTTTGTAGTTTATGACATTTTTAAAGAATACAGAGCCCCTCTTGCTTCTCCCCCCCGCCCCCGCCTCCCGCAGCTATAGTGTACCTAATTTTGTGTTGCCATTATGAGTAACATCAGGTGGCCAAAGTATTGGAGCTTCAGCTTCAGCATCACTCCTTCCAGTGACTATTCAGGACTGGTTTGCTTTAGGATGGACTGGTTGGATCTCCTTGAAGTCCAAGGAGATCTCCAACACCACAGTTCAAAAGCATCAGTTCTTCAGCGCACAGCTTTCTTTATAGTCCAACTCTCACATCCATATGTAACTACTGGAAAAACCATAGCTTTGACTAGATGGACCTTTGTCAGCAAAGTTATGTCTCTGCTTTTTAATACGCTGTCTAGGTTGGTCATAACTTTTCTTCCAAGCAGCAAGAGTCTTTTAATTTCATGGCAGCAGTCACCATCTGCAGTAATTTTGGAGCCCCCCAAAATAAAGTCTGACACTGTTTCCCCATCTATTTGCCATGAAGTGATGGGACCAGATGCCACAATCTTCGTTTTCTGAATGTTGAGTTTTAAGCCAACTTTTTCACTCTCCTCTTTCACTTTCATCAAGAGGCTATTTAGTTCTTCACTTTCTGCCATAAGGGTGGTGTCATCTGCATATCTGAGGTTCTTGATATTTCCCTTGGCAATCTTGATTCCAGCTTGTGCTTCTTCCAGCCCAGTGTTTCTCATGATGTACCCGGCATATAAATTAAATAAGCAGGGTGACAACATACAGCCTTGATGTACTCCTTTACCGATTTGGAGCCAGTCTGTTGTTCCATGTCCAGTTCTAACTGTTGCTTCCTGGCCTGCATACAGATTTCTCAAGAGGCAGGTCAGGTGGTCTGGTATTCCCATCTCTCTTGGAATTTTCCACAGTTTGTTGTGATCCACACAGTCAAAGGCTTTGTCATAGTCAGTAAGGCAGAAGTAGATGTTTTTCTGGAACTCTCTTGCTTTTTCCATGATCCGACTGATGTTGGCAATTTGATCTCTGGTTCCTCTGCCTTTTCTAAATCCAGCTTGAACATCTGGAAGTTCACAGTTCACGTACTGTTCAAGCCTCGCTTGGAGAACTTTGAGCATTACTTTGCTAGCGTGTGAGATGAGTGCAATTGTGCAGTAGTTTGAGCATTCATGGGCATTGCCTTTCTTTGGGATTGGAGTGAAAACCGACCTTTTCCAGTCCTGTGGCCACTGCTGAGTTTTCCACATTTGCTAGCATATTGAGTGCAGCACTTTCATAGCATCATCTTTTAGGATTTGAAATAGCTCAACTGGAATTCCATTGCCTCCACTAGCTTTGTTCATAGTGATGATTCCTAAAGTCTACTTGATTTCACATTCCAGGATGTCTGGCTCTAGGTGAGTGATCATACTATCGTGCTTGTCTGGGTCATGAAGATTTTTTTTGTATAGTTCTTTTTTATATTATTCTTGCCACCTCTTCTTAATATCTTCTGCTTCTGTAAGGTCCATACTGTTTCTGTCCGTTATTGAGCCCATCTTTGCATGAAATGTTCCCTTGGTATCTCTAATTTTCTTGGAGAGATCTCTAGTCTTTCCCATTCTATTGCTTTCCTCTATTTCTTTGCACTGATCACTGAGGAATGCTTTCTTATCTCTCCTTGCTTTTCTTTGGAACTCCACATTCAAATGGGTATTTCTTTCCTTTTCTCCTTTGCTTTTCTCTTTTCTTCTTTTCACAGCTATTTGTAAGACCTCCTCAGACAGCCATTTCGCTTTTTTTCATTTCTTTTTCTTGGGGATGGTCTTGATCTCTGTCTCTTTTAAAGTGTTATGAACCTCCATCCATAGTTCATCAGGCACTCTGTCAATCAGATCTAATCCCTTAAATCTATTTCTCATTTCCACTGTATAATCGTAAGCAATTTGATTTAGGTCATACCTGAATAGTCTATTGGTTTTCCCTACTTTTCTTCAATTTAAGTCTGAATTTAGCAATAAGGTGATGTCACCAGGTGATCAGTAGGTGTTTAGCATATGGAACAGAATTTAATTACTACCCTTCCCTGAATCTGATAATTTATCAGACTAAAGACACATTCCAGGAGCAGGATAATGGAGCGGGTTGCTTACTGAAAACAAGACCAAGGTCTCAGAGTTGTACTGCCTAGTAATTTTTACTCAAAAGGAGGGTCAGAGTGTTCTTCTTGGACCTGCTGTTTAAGCGCTTTTAATTAAAAATAATCAATGTACCAAAGTGACATATTTTAAGGCTACATATTTTGGTTTCCTCAGGCACATAGTAGGAGTTAATGTTTGCTGGATGAATATCTAAAAGAATGTTTTAAGAAGAAATTAATTTGTCAGTGTTGCATGTGATGCATATTATAGAACCGTAGGAGAGTATAGGCAGAGATCAGAGGAGATTTGATATTAAAACCAAAGCAATTACGATTTGCCCTATGATGATGGCAGTGTGAGCAGAAGGAGATGAATAGGAAAGATCTGAACATATCTCCTCATGCATATTTGTGTCTACTGTGTGATATGGATGCACTTATGAGTAAAATAGATGTGAACCCCCGTGGAGCTGAGTAACCAGAGGCGAACTGTGGAGCTGTTCAAACAGTCATAGTTATGTGGTCACATCCTTGGGTGAGTGATCGGAAGGAAAAGCACAGAGAGCCCTAGAAGCAAACAGCAGGAGGGCTCTGATCCAACTAAGATGTTCCGGAAGTCCTCCCAGACTAGTTACACATTTAAGTTTGATGAAATTATTACTCATTTAGTGAAGCAAATTTTGAGAAGTGGAGTTGTTTCTCACTGTGTAGATTTATTTTTAGTGTGTTAAGAATAAAATTAAGGTATGGAAGAACCAGGGCTAGAACTGTTTTCTTACGTGGGTGGTCTTTGCTGGAGCTGAAGAGATAGTATAGTTGGTCAAGAACCTGAACTCTGTAGCCAAACTGCCTGGAGTGGCATCTGCACCCCATTTACTAGCTGGGTAGCTTTGGGCAAGTTTCTTGAGTTCTCTGTGTCTCATTAAAATGGTCATGATAATAGTACCCTTCTAATAGAACTGTGAGGATTAAGTGAATTAATACGTGTGACACTCTTACTACAGTATCTGGCTCAGAGTAAGTTCTCTATAAATGTTAGCTGCTGTTAATATTTTTCTATTATTACGTACTCCAGATTTATTCAAGGAATGCTCTTCTTATCACTCCCTTGTTATTTATTTATTTTTTATACTTTGTGTGTGTGTGTGTGTAGTCATTTGTCACAGTGTTGAACATCTATTCTGTACTAATTACTGGCTGGACTTGGGATATCAGAACTCTTGCAGAGTTTTAATGGAGTGAGACAGATACTTAAATTTAAATAATTACAAAGCAACATGATGTGTCAATAGATACCCAGAGGAAGAATGTGGTGTGAGGAGGAGAGCAAGAATACACAGAAAAACTATACAAAAAAGATCTTCATGACCCAGACAAGCACGATAGTATGATCACTCACCTAAAGCCAGACATCCTGGAATGCGAAGTCAAGTAGACTTTAGGAATCATCACTATGAACAAAGCTAGTGGAGGCAGTGGAATTCCAGTTGAGCTATTTCAAATCCTAAAAGATGATGCTGTGAAAGTGGTGCACTCAATATGCCAGCAAATGTGGAAAACTCAGCAGTGGCCACAGGCCTGGAAAAGGTCGGTTTTCATTCTAATCCCAAAGAAAGGCAATGCCAAAGAATGCTCAAACTACCGCACAATTGCATTCATCTCACACGCTAGCAAAGTAATGCTCAAAATTTTCCAAGGTAGGCTTGAAGAGTATGTGAACCGTGAACTTCCAGATGTTCAAGCTGGATTTAGAAAAGGCAGAGGAACCAGTGATCAAATTGCCAACATCTGTCGGATAATCGAAAAAGCAAGAGAGTTCCAGAAAAACATCTATTTCTGCTTTACTGACTATGCCGAAGCCTTTGACTGTGTGGATCACAACAAACTGTGGAAAATTCCAAGAGAGATGGGAATACCAGAGCACCTGACCTGCCTCTTGAGAAACCTATATGCAGGTCAGGAAGCAACAGTTAGAACTGGGCATGGAACAACAGACTGGGTCCAAATAGGAAAAGGAGTATGTCAAGGCTGTATATCGTCACCCTGCTTATTTAACTTATATGTCGAGTACATCATGAGAAACGCTGGGCTGGATGAAGCACAAGTTGGGATCAAGATTGCCGGGAGAAATATCAAGAACCTCAGATATGCAGATGACACCACCCTAGTGAACTGAAGCTCTGGAGGGAGGGAGATAAGGAGTGGAGATGTTCAAGGCCTTGCAGAAGCCTGACTACCTCAGGCAAGGATGAACAAGGGACAGAAGGCATTTTTAGAGTCGGGGATCATGCAGATGCAAAAACCTGAAGCAACCTAGGACATCTTAGGGAAACTGTGAATATTTCTAAATGTTAATGGATATAGTTATAAGAAATGAGACAAGAGAATATTTTGGATATTATACAATAGACAATATAGAACCACAGAAAGTTCTTAATCAAATTTGTAATAATGAAGACTCTTCAAAAATATTTTTCCCAGGTAGTCTTCATAAAAAGTAAATAAGGCGAATCAGTCCTCTAAAATTTGTTAGTGACACCTCAGTGCCCACAGGAGATGTCTGGACTCTCTGTGTTGGCATGCAAGGCCCATATTACTCTGGTTCCTCGGGGAACAAAGATTCCATTTCACGCTCATCTCCATCTACCTCTCTGTATATTCATTGACCACGGCATCTATTTAGTGGGTTTCCCACAACTTTCTGTCTTCTCCCATCCCTTCACATCTCTACATAAGCGCTTTATTCTGCTCTGATTGTCCTACCATTGCTTGTCCACATTGCTCAGTTTAGGTGATATTTAGAGTTAGTATCACCTAAGAAAAAAAGTTGCTTGCTTTTTTTATTATTCTCCCAAAGCACCCCATACTGATTAAAAGAATGGGTTTTTGGAATTAGACCAAGATTTCAAGCTCTCTGGTACCCACTGCTTTATTTGTAAATTGAGCCAAATATGTACTTTATAGTATTGCAGAAGGATTAAATGAAATAATGTTCATGAAGCACTCACCAGAGAACCAGCATTCAGTAAACACTTAATATAATATATAGTGGTTTGGGCTTCCCAGGTGCCTCAGTGGTGAAGAATCTTCCTGCCACACAGGAGACAAGGATTCTATCCCTGGGTTGGGAAGATCCCCTGGAGAAGAAAATGGCAACCCACTCCAGTATTCTCACCTGGGAAATCCCATGGGCAGAGGAGCCTGGTGGGCTACAGTCTATGGGGTCAAAAAGAGTTGGACGTGACTTAGCATGTAAGCCAACCAACAACCCATATAGTAGCTTAGAATACTAAAACACTTAGTATATAGATCTCTGCAAAACTTATTACATTGTTTTTGTGGTACTGGACTTCACTGGTAGACTGAGTTCCCTTAGGGTGGGGATTTTTTTTTTTTTTTCCTTAGTGTGTAAGACTCTGATGCTGGGAAAGATTGAAGGCAGGAGGAGAAGGGGATAATAGAGGATGAGGTGGTTGGATGGCATCATTGACTTAATGGACATGAGTTTGCGCAAACTCTGGAAGTTGGTGATGGACAAGGAAACCTGGCGTGCTGCAGTCCATGGGGTCGCAAAGAGTTGGACACGACTGAGCCACTGAGCTGAATTGAAAACCTCTGTTAATATTTGATACTTGGTGTATTGAGTTGAACAAAACATTGTTTGTTTTTCCTGTAGCATCCTACGTTGAAACCTGAACAAACATTTTGGCCAACCCAATATTTTTAATGACGTATGTTGACTTGGTAGCTGTGTAGAGAGGATGTCGCCATAAAGGGAGAAGCTGGCTAGAAGGTAGTAACTTTTTAGTTCCTAAAATTGTTGCACATTGGAATCATTGGGAATCCTTTTTGAAAAAAAGAAAAA
This sequence comes from Capricornis sumatraensis, assembly GCF_032405125.1. Classification (NCBI taxonomy): domain Eukaryota; kingdom Metazoa; phylum Chordata; class Mammalia; order Artiodactyla; family Bovidae; genus Capricornis; species Capricornis sumatraensis. The sequence goes on along the minus strand of NC_091072.1, from coordinate 67,467,049 downwards.
AAGATAACCATGTCCCTCCATTGAATCAGAATTTCTACATCCCAGGGGTTGTCAAAAGCTTGAATCAGATAATGGCTTTGGGAATAGAGAAAGGATAGATTTTCAGGAAAGTTAAGAGAATTAATAGGACTTATCGACTTGTGAGTAGTCTGGGTGGAATGGACTCAGATGAAGAATAGAGGAGGAGGAAGAACAGGTTTGGGGAGAAGATGAGTGTGAACTAGAGGTTTGGACATCCCAATAGATACTCACTAGGTCCAGCACTCAGGAGGCAAGTGGAGGCAAGTATTAGATGTGTGTGCATATTGAAGAGACATAAAGTCAGATAAGGATTGAGTCGTGTCCACTGATTGGAATGGTAAAGAACTCTGGAGCCAGACTGAACCTGAATAGTTAGGTCATACCTAGTCTCAGTTTCAGGAGGGTCATAGGGAGAAATGATTGGCTGGGAAGTGAGGGCACAGAAACAGGAGCACAGACTTACTTTTCCATAATATATGGAGGAGAGGAAACAGTAGTTAATTAAATTTTAAATGCATGAATGTAACCTGTCATCCTTGGACAATATTCTAATAAATGCCTTTTATTTTCAAGGATTATAAACTTCCTCAAATCAGTCTAAATTGAAAGGGTTTATTGTAAGTTTTCAAAGTGATCTAAGAGCAAGAATTGCTATACAGTTGGGTCTCTAGACAGTGGAACCTAGAATGGTGTCAGGAGGAGAGGCCTCTCTCTTATCTCGCACAGTCTCACGGACCAGTGGCGTTTGGTCTCTGCATCTCTGTGTCCATCTTCCTTGCTGTTGCTTGCTTAGTATGCTCAAGCGAGCATCTGGCCACATGATTCTACTTGCTTTTCACCTTACCTTTACATAGCCAACTGGCCAGATGTCTCAACTTCCATACCCGAAGAGAAGAATCTAAAATGTCCTCCTTATCTTTTCTTATTGGATAATGTGTAAAAGTCTCTGGTTGGCCAATAGTAGAGTTGCTTCCTCTGGGTCAGATGTTCACTGCTGGTTTAGTCAACTGAGGTTGGGAGTGGAGTGAGGTCATTTGATTCTTAAGATTCTTCCTTCTAGGAATTGTGATACCTTGAAACGCATATTTTACAGATCATTCTAGACATAAGCTTTACTCTGGCTTGGAAACAGTGATTATAGTTCTGGTTAGGTTCATTTGGTGCTAGCTCATTTTCTTAACTCTAGTTTCTTCTTTAAGAGCTTCTGTACTCTCAAGACGCAATGGTATTTTGGCTGGATTATACTCTATTTACCTCATGGCTGTACTATTATATCTGTTAAGTGCCAGTTTGTGTGACTAATTAGTCATTTTTCATGGTCTGCAATTTAAAGGCCTATGCTTGAAGTTCAGCAGTAGTCCATTCTTCACACTGGGGTTTGTTTGTTTGCTTTTGTTATGCCCAAGTCGCGAAGTCTCCCAATGACCACCAGGGAGCCGATACCCGATGCAAAAGCAGAGAGTTTTTATTATCAAGCTCGAGCTGGGGGGTTACTGACGCAGCGGCTAAGGAGAGGAGCCCTGAGTTCTGGGTTACACTGCTTATACAGGGAATATTCAGGTGAAAGGGTAACAAAGGGGGTGTTCAGGCTGAAGGACTACTGACTGGTTACCCTCCTCTATAGGGTTGTGTGTGGATCTCTAATTGGTTTTTGTACTTCCACGGTAAATCATTAAGGTAAATCACAAATTCTTGAACTTAAAGTCAGGAAGTTTAACCTAAGGGCTGATTGGCTCGTGCACAGTGGGGCAAGTTTAGGCAATATCCAAAGTCTAAGTCTGTTTGCCCGGTACCTTTGCAAAATGGAGCTCTTTTACAAGATGGAGTAGCTTAGGCTCTTCATTCCCCCCTTCTCAAGGACCCAAGACAGACCCAATCATGGGTCTGTGGTTAGCTTTATATTGTCTTTTACCAGGGGTGGGTTTGGTAGGGCTGCATATTGGGACCTAAGCACCCTAAGCTGCACCATGTTGATGCGGCCTTTGATAAAGTTTATCAGCTTGTTTAGTAGACACGGTCTGAAGGTGAATAGCAAGAGTAAATGATCAGGGGCCCAGCCAGAGAAGATATGAGGGTCGTGAGTCAGGGAGATGAACTGAACCAGGATTCAAACCAATTTTGAGACATTTCTCTTTCTCTTTTTCTCTGACTCAGCCCTTCTCTTATCTTGGCCAGGGACTCCCTGACTACCCCCGAGTGATTCACATAAAAACGTTCTTCCCCTAACGCAGCACATAGGCCCCCTGAGAGACTTCATACTCAAGATACTTCTTGGGAATTGGGGTGGAGGTCTCTTTCTTCTGTAACTTCTTCCTGCTGTGCATGGGCGTAGGCCTGTCTAGCAGAGCAGAAGTCTCTCTCTACCTGATCTAAGTTGGGGTTTTCCGCATCTGAAACCAGCTTCTACCCTTATAGTAACAGCAATTTAGTTGGCCCCTCTCAGAGATGAAATAGACAAGGGCCAAACAGGAGACCTAACAGGATGGTCATCTCTGATCCCCGGAAACAGAAGGCAACATTAGGGGTGAGGGTTGCAGGGTTTGTGACCCCCTCTGATTGGTTGGTGTTGAGGCAACAGGGCTGTGCTCCAGGAATCTTGTGTTCAGTCTGAAGTTACCATCTTCCACCTGGGTGGGGGGCTCAAAGACATGGTTATGCATATTTCTTTGAGTAGGATCCAGGACTCTGTCTGGGGGCTGTACCAACCTTTGATTGTTTCTGTTTTTGTATCCCCTCCCTTCCCAGATTAGCAATTGTTTGAATCTACGCTTTGGAATTTAGAGAAGGTCAAGGAGGCTGAGCAAAGTCTATATCCTACAGATAAGAAATGGAGAACACAGAACAGATCTGTACTCCAGAGCCCCACAGAGTCCCGCTCAGTTTTAATTTTAGGGAACTAGGCAACTATGACTGTGATAACTTCCTGTCAAAATGGGGCATAGGACTGCCACAGCTTGGAGTATAGACACTGAATTTGAAGTATTTCTGAGTTCCAAGTTCTAGATCTGGGTCTTGTATGATTAAAATCCTAATCCCTTGGTCTGCCATTTTGGTGTAACAGACCCAATTAGAAGTATTTGGAGGAGTGATAACTGGAATTTAGTAGACAAAATAAATCATCTCTTTTTAGAAGAATAGGCCTGAAACCTAGTCTGGACCTGGCACTTCAGGGAGACTTGTAGCCATGTAGCCAGTTGCCTAGTTTTATAAAAAGTAAGGTTACTAGCTTACAGCAGACATTGTTTTGAAAATGGTGGCATCCAAGCCTGACAAGACTCAGAAAACTCAAGTGTTTAGCAATACAAGGTCTAATCTGAAAGTACACCCATAGCATCACCTAGTTATTTCCCAGGATATCTGAACCATAGCTACTCTATTTTGACTTTTAATTGTAAACTTTTCCTTAATTGCCAAAGCAGATTTCACCGTTAATGACGTCAGTGTTTCTCTAGGTATGAGAAGATGCAAGAACTGGGACTCATAAAATCTTCTCCTGAAAAGATCTAACTATCTGAAGGCCCATTTTGCCAGTTTTTCCCAGAGCACAGAGTGCCTCATTCCTGATTTTCACCGTGAACTCCTTTCAGGGGCGTTGAAAGTCAGCAGTTGCAGCAGCCATGATTTAATCTTTAGAGGTAGATGGCGAGTGTCAGTCTTCAGTTGGCAGAGCCCCTTTTTGCTCATAAACTTGACCATGATTTTGAGGGGGGCATTTGATGACCATTTTATCCCATGGTGCTGAGAGTGTCCAGTCTCAGGTTTGGCAAAGATTCTGTTGACAGGCCACTCAATGTGCTGTTACTGGACTAGGCCATAAAACAGTATTCAAAATTCTCTGGACCACCTGTCTTACTAGCTTCTTGGTCCAGGAAAATATTCCCTCTTGTTGCTTCTTGCCATATCTAGAGTTACACTATTACCATCATCGATCTCATATGGGACTATATATTATTCTATTAGAGGCCTCACACACATATTTGACAGTGTAAGAAACAGCAATTTTGTAAAACAGGTGAAATACAAATAACATAGCCAGCAGTATTAGTAAAGTCACGAGTAAGACTTAAGAGCTTCCATTAGATGTAGCCCAGTATATCTTTAGGTCATCTGACTTAGTGTGCCCTGTAGAATCTTTATCTTCCAGGCAAATTATATATTGGCACCATCTATAAGGCACATGGCCCAGTTTTCTGGTGTTACTAGACTGATTATCTTTAGTATGATTTAAAAAAAAAATTTTTTTTCAACACAGAGGAGACTTTAAACCTAAATTACTGTAGCCTGGTGTTATCTATATAAATCCATCCCATAATTGTAGGAGATTTTCCCCTCCTTTGCGGAAACTTTTCTTGTTCTGATTTAATAGAAAAAAGCTCAAATTTATAGCCAGAGCCAGAGCAGGCATTATTAATTGGCCCGGTGAGGGGATCCTATCTAGTAATATCACAGTGGCCTGAATATGACTAATTTTTTAAGTAAATTTTCTCAGGGCCAACCAGTTAGAGTCTGGTAGTAGAGAAATTTACCAAGGTAACCCAGAACTAGACACAGGTAATTGGCCACAAACCCAACAACTGGATTGATTTTTAAAACTAGCATAGGATCAGGCCTATGATAGAAAAGCATTTGAGTTATGTGCAAAGGTCTAAGAAGTCAAGAAAACATAAGTGATCATATGAATCAGGTCCAGCATCTCGGGGAAGCTGTCTGCCTCTGATGTCGTCTTCTCATCCTGGTGTAGTGTAGTTTTCCTGATAAAAAGTCCTTCCATCCATGTTGGAGACAGTCCCTTAAATTATGTGTTTTTTTTTCCCAGTCCTGGTCGCAGGTCATGAGGCATCTGATCTTCATCCAAGGATAGATTACTGAGATAAGCTTCAGAAACAAACTTAGGGTGTTCTTCAAGAATTCAATTAAATTTTACATTAATATCACATAACAGCAAAGAACTATCTAAGAGATGAGTCTTACTAGATGCAGACCTCCATTAGCAAACTGGTATTTAACATTTTGAAATACCTTTTTCTCCTTAAAGTTACCCTTATTTTTATTAAATATAACCAAATTAAGGCTAGTTTGTTTGCAAAATAGGTCTATTCTCACTAATTTTGGTCTGATGATTTTTATAACCATAACATTTATAGAGTCTCAGACTGAACTTTTAAAATAAAACAGGGCTGGGAAACTCACACCAAAGGCTTATCACAGATTTTGCCTAACAAATCTAGGTGAATTCTTCCCTCTTTAAGGTCTCAAAAATTTCTTGAGATTTTTGTACCCATGAGATAACCTTCCTAACTCATTTGATAAACTTACTGGAAACCTAAGAACTTCCAATTTTTGGAGGAGTCAGATAGAAAATATAACTGTTTTGTTTATAATGCTTAATTTTACCAAAGTATTGTCATAATTAGTTTGAGGGGAAGATTTTCCCTACTCCCTGAAAACATAAGATTCAAACCCATAATTTTTCAGATAGAAACCATAAAAGTTATAAGCATATTCGCTGGTTCATTCAGTCCTTTTGTTAACTTTTGTGAAGTCATCAGGTTTTCCATTAAAATACCAGGACATATCAGAATGTTAAAAACTCCATATTATTTCTAGGATATCTGTATTAGTAATTTTACCATACATTATAACATGAATGGATTTATTACTCATTTGATAATCTTTTCCATGTAATTTAACCAACCAAATAAACACAGTTTAATATCTCTCTTTGGGATGTTCCAGGGGCCCTCTGAAGCATCCCAAAGTTAGCTAGAGATCAAAAGAACTTCAGAAGAGTTCTATTTAGGAAGCTTTATCAAAAAGATCAATTAAAAGGGTTTAGAACATTTGGTCAGATTTAGTCAATGATGATGGGTGTATCACTTGAGGTAATTTCCTTGTTGACAAACTTGTAACAGATATAATATTTAACTTATATTAAACCTAGGTACAATGAAAATATTCTACTTAACATTAATTACTCTAAGACATGTCTATATTAAATAGGTCAACAAACAAACATTAATATCAGGTATTTAATATTGAATATTTCCCAGTTCACATGAACCTGGAATTTATTGTTTAATTTAGAATTACTTGATTTGTAAGCGCTTACGTTTTTTAAGCCAAATAAATAGAGCTCATATACAAATTAACCTCAAAAATATTACCCAGAGACAGAGACATACCAAGACATATTTAGACAGACACAGTGCAAGATCTAGCTTCAAGTCTTTTTTTTTCCTTAGTGTCAGGAGCTAGAGATGGTCGAACCCAGGTCTTGCATATTGCAGGCAGACGCCTTAACCTCGGCTCCACCAGGGAAGCCCTTAAATACAAGAATACAGTCCCTCAGAAAACCTCCTATAGAGACACAGAACTTCAGATCTAAGTACTAACATCAAAGATTTCCAGGGAGGAAAGGAAGCCAGGTTGAAAAAGGAAGGGGGAGGAGGCTTATTAGTTCAGGATCTTATCAGGATCTCCTGTCATAAAACACCGCATGCAAATGGTTACTATGGTGCCTGGCCAGGGTGGGCGGTTTCAATCAGTGTGCTTCCCCTAACAATTCCCCCCTGCAAGATGGGGTATAGCGGCACCGTTGGTTCAGTTTTCCTAGGTTTCTACAGATTCTCTCCCACCCGTGTCACCAACACCCGAGTGGTAGAAAGTTCCTGTTGAGGCAAAAAAGATGTTACCCAAGGAGGGGTTGTACTATGATATTTTCCCACACTATGATATAGGGGACTTGGTCAGGGTGTTCGGCCTGCGGTTGGAGGATGATATCTCAGAGTCGGTGCGCAGTTTCCAAGTCAAACGTGCCTTCCGAAGGCCAGCCCACATGGAACGACGTCCATTCTGCGCTGCAAAAAGTAATTAGTTTATCTTTCTCAATTTCAACACTGAGGTCACGGGCGCGCTTCTTGACCTCTTTAAAATGCTCAGTCATCAGGGATAGAGGAGTAGGGCTAGATTGATGTTGCCCCATCGTTCCTGAATCAGTCAGGCGTTGGTAAATTAACACAGACAACACAGACAGCCACACAGACATACAGAGAGACAGAAGAAACAAACTTCAGGAGTCCAGAGGCAAAACTGAAAGTAGGACAACAGCCTCCGGCCGTTCAGCAGGAGCGACCTGCTATTGTCAACAGAGTACAGGGGCACTCCGTCCCCTTTGTCAACAGAGATCAGGGGCTCTCTGTCCCCTTCGAGGGTCGAGGACGTCTCCCAATGACCCCCATCAGTGGCCCGTCGGCACGTCCGCCTGAGTCATATACCCGTCTCAGAAAATAGGCCTTATCAGAGACAAACAGGGAAGCAGAAAAAACTTACCGGTTACAGGTAACTCTCCGGATCCATCTTCCCGTGGAGCCGATGGGAGATCCCGGACGAGCCCCCAAATGTTATGCCCAAGTGGCGAAATCTCCCAGTGACCACCAGGGAGCCGATATCCGATGCAAAAGCAGAGAGTTTTTATTACCAAGCTCGAGCTGGGGCTCCCGCCGTTACTGACGCAGCGGCTAAGGAGAGGAGCCCCGAGTTCTGGGTTACACTGCTTATACAGGGAATATTCAGGGGAAAGGGTAACAAAGGGGTGTTCAGGCTGAAGGACTACTGACTGGTTACCCTCCTCTATAGGGTTGTGTGTGGATTTCTAATTGTTTTTTTTACTTCCACGGTAAATCATTACTTCCAAGGTAAATCACAAATGTAACTTATTACTTCCAAGGTAAATCACAAATTCTTGAACTTAAAGTCAGGAGGTTTAACCTAAGGGCTGATTCGCTCGTGCACAGTGGGGCAAGTTTAGGCAATATCCAGTCTAAGTCTGTTTGCCTGGTACCTTTGCAAAATGGAGCTTTTTACAAGGTGGAGTAGCTTAGGCTCTTCACTTTGCCACTGAGCCATTTTTATTGGTTGCTAGCTAGCTTGTGGGTGGCTGCTGTTGGGTCCAGGTGATCACATTTGGTCACGTGGCAGTAGATATGGGGTCGTACAACCTGATTGTCTTGGACTGTGTTCTCAGTATAAGCTATGGTATTGAGGACACGGTATTTTACATTAGGATAGGTCCCTGGCCATTGCATGCACTATGATTGATATGTTTAATACAATAACATGAATAAGCTAGTTGCATAGACATCTGTTGCATGGCTCATACCAGTAGATGGGATTTAAAAACACATTTTCCCTCTCATTTTAATTTTTAATGTTAGACTGTGGTTAAGTTTACATATGTATGCTAATATAAAAAATTTTCTAGAGTCTCAGTGATACTTTATTTGGACTTTATTAACTGAGTAATACTTGGATATTGTTTTAAGAATTTCTGTCTTTGTATAGTGCCATGCCAAAATGCACTGTTGTGGGGGTCGATTAAGAGATCATATTTAGTTAGATTTCTGGTAAGGAAGTATATATTTATTTTGTTCTGTAAGGCATTAATTTTTCTGATATAATCTTATTATATCTGTTTTCAACTTCTAAATATTTAAAGCAATGATTTAGTTTTAAAATATTTAGAAATAATAAAAGAACATATTTTCTGTTTACAAATATAAATCATGTCCATCATGGAAACCTGAGAAGTTCAGAAAAGGAAAATTGAGAAGAAGCCTAGGGCTTGGAGCATAGTGGACTGTTTAACAGCATTTTGAAGTGAAATCCCCTCTCTGTGCATTATTACATTTATAATAAAAAATATTTATTTTTAATTGGAGGATAATTGCTTTACAATGTTGTGTTGATTTCTGCTATGCATCTACATGAATCAGCCATAGGTATACGGATGTCCCCTCCCTCTTGAACCTTCCTTCCACTCTTCCCACCCTCTAGATGTCACAGAGCACCAGGTGGAGCTTGCACCATACAGCAAATCCCTTCCCCACCCCCCCCCACCCCCGCCCCCTGCTCTCTGTTTTACATATGGTAATGTATATGTTTCAGTGCTGTGCTCTCAGTTTGTCGCACCCTATCCTTTCCCTGCTGTGTCCACAAGTCAGTTCTCTACATCTGTGTCTCAGTTGCTGCCTTGCAAATGGGTTTCATCAGAACCATTTTTCTACATTCCTTTTATGTGCGTTAATATACAATATTTGTTTTTCTTACTTCACTCTGTATAACAGGCTCTAGTTTCATCCACCTTACTAGAACTGACTCAGATGTGTTTCTTTTTATGGCTGAGTAATTCCATTGTATATTATATGTACCACAACTTCTTTATCCAGTCATGTTGATGGACATCTAGGTTGCTTTCCTGTTCTGGCTATTGTAAATAGTGTTGCAATGAACATTGGGGTACATGTGTCTTTTAGAATTGTGGTTTTCTCAGGGCATATGCCCAGGGATGAGATTGCTGAGTCATATGGTAGTTTTATTCCTAGTAGTTTAAGAAATCTCCATTCTTGTCTCCATAGTGGCTGTATCAATTTACATTCCCACCACTGGGCAAAGGGTTCCCTTTTCTCCATATCCTCTCCAACGGTTTATTGTTTGTAGATTTTTTGATGCTGGCCATTCTGACTGGTGTGAGGTGATACCTTTTTGTAGTTTTGATTTGCATTTCTGTTTTAATAAGCGGTGTTTATGAGCTGTATGTCTTTATCTGTGTATCTTTGGTGAAATGTTTAAGTCTTCTGCCCATTTTTTGATTGGGTTGTTCTTCTGATATTGAGTGGCATGAATTGCTTGTATATTTTGGAGATTTAATCCTTTGTCAGTTGCTTCATTTACAACTATTTTCTCCCATTCTGAGGGTTGTGTTTTCATCTTGTTTATGGTTTCCTTTGCTATGCAAAAGCTTTTAAGTTTTAATTAGGTCTCATTTGTTTATTTTTGTTATTTCCATTACTGTAGGAGGTGGGTCATAAAGGATCTTGCTGTGAATTATGACAAAGAGTATTCTGCCTGTATTTTCCTCTGAGAGTTTTATAGTTTCTAGTCTTAGATTTCAGTCTTAAATTTTTGGTTTTAAATGTAACCCCAGAGGCAAAGGCTTGATCTCTGGCCATGGAACCAAGATCCCACAGGTTGTTTGTTATGGCAATTTGTTGTTGCTGAGTTGTGTTCAGCTCTTTGTGACAGCCTCTTCATTCTTCCTGGAATGGCAATAAGAGGGAATAAAACAAACAAAAAAGAAACAAAAAAACTAGGAAATAAAAAATGTACCACAGACAAATGGTAAATGCAAAATCAGACAAATAGAAATAAAACCAAAGGAACATACCCACCCCCCCACCCCCCGCCACAGACAGACATACACACAGACATACATACACAGCAACAAAACCAAAACAATCCAAAGACAAAATGTAAGAGTGACCTGGTGAGCAAATGAAACCGAAAATATCAACCAATTAAAAACAAAATCAACTAAAACACAAAACAGCAAACAAGACCAGAACAGAGTGCTAACTGTGGAATAAAGCAAAGAAGACAAACTAACAGACGTAGTGAAAAACATAAAAAGATAGAAAGCAAAAAGTTCAATAGACGTCTATAAAAAAGGTTCATATAATTAACAACGAAAAAACGAAAAACCCCGCAGAACCGCAGAAAGCCAGCATAGACGTATGTAAAGGAAATAAAAGTGTGATTAAGAATAAAGTTCTCAAATGTTTAGAGATAATAATAAAAACAACCAGAGCAACAGAGAGGAAAAAAATCCAGAACAAGCCACAGAATAAATAAAAATATAAGAATAATAGTAAATGTTTTTCAGGTCTCAGCTGTCAGCGTTGTTCCCCGCCCCCTCCCCGTGAACCGCAGCGTGCCTCTCTCCACCTAGCTAGCAGGCCCTCCGATACTAGGGCAGGGCTGGTCTCTAGACCTCCTCTGGGGACAGCTCAGACTAATCTGGCCCTGCTTCTGCGTGTTCTTGCCTCCAGTGTCCACAGCTGCCAGATATAGGGTGTTTTCTTTCTACTGAGTCTCCCTGCCCCCCCCACTCTTTCCCCAGTGTGTAGCCCTTTATACGTTGAGCGACTTCCCTTTCACTGTTCACTTTCATGCATTGGAGAAGGAAATGGCAACCCACTCCAGTGTTCTTGCCTGGAGAATCCCAGGGACGGGGGAGCCTGGTGGGCTGCCGTCTATGGGGTTGCACAGTTGGACATGACTGAAGTGATTTTTAGCAGCAGCAGCAGCAGATACAAGTAAGGTACATTTATTGCAGTGGACACTTTGGTGTGGGACATAGATCCCCCATCAGGATAGAGGCACATTCTTTTAATTGCTTGGAATCATGGCTTCCTCATCCAAGTTTATGTCCCCTTCCTGGAAGCAGCCTACATTTCATCCCTGGTAGATGAAGGGATGCAAAGAATCATCCTCTTTTCTTTGTTGGAGACTAGTATGAAGGGTCATTCCAGCTTTAGGACTCATAGTAGGGTTACTGAGACTGCCTACCACTGTGTTACAGCAGCACTGTTCAGCTTCTCGCTTGGGCCAGTCGCGCTGCCTCTGCCCGCACAAGTGTTCTTGAGAGCTCGTTCCAGTAAACCCACTTGCAGATTTCCATCCCAGGCTGTTTCCTTGGGAACCTGAATTACAAGTCATCTGCTATCTGGATAGTCTTTCTCAGGGATTTTTGCATTATAACAGATGATACTACTCAGGATGGATTTTAATTTTATGAATTTTGTGTTCTACTTCTTTGAAACTGACATTCTAGATATCTTCTATAACAAGAATTCATAGCCAGTAGATTAGAATTTTTATTAGATTCTGGAATTTTACATAGTAGTTCTTCAGCACATTCTGGAATTTTTAAGATGGCCAACAGGTTCTTTAGGAAATTTTATTATTTCTCTTTCCTAGTTCTCTCAGGAGTATTTTAAACAATGAAAAGTGGTTCACTATGGGTGGTAGGAAGGCAGTGGGAGTGTGGGCTGTGATTGGGGTGGAGGCAGCACTGTGGCCCCAGCACCCCAGGAGCCCCAAGAGACAAGGAGGGGGCCTGTGTGGACCCTTGACGCCCCGCCTGTGTGCCCTGGTGGAGGCTGCTGCAGGTGCACGTCTTTTACTCATGGCTTTATATTTTCAGAGCTTCCAAAACCTGCTAATTTACCACACCTTAAAACTCAGTAGGCAAGGTCTGTATTTCACTGGTATGATTATTTGGCTGAAGTGTTTGTTCCCTCTCTGGGAACTCCAGACAGGAGTAGTTATGCTATGAGTGGATGTTATCAGTTATGGTACGAGTGGATGCTTTGGCCAATTTTACTCAACAGGCATTACAAGAGTCTCAAAAAGCTATTTCAGCTCTTAATGCTAAACAAGGACAAATTAGAAAGGTGGTCTTACAAAACAGATTGGCTTTAGATATTCTGACAGCTGCACGAGGAGGAACTTGTGCCATTATTCAAACCCAGTGCTGTACATATATACCTGATACAAGCACTAATGTTACTCATTTTACTAAACATATGAACAAGATGATTGAGGCTGTGGATGCTCCTGAAGCCTCAGTTGCCTCACTTTGGGAGACGTTAACTAGGTCCCCATGGTGGAAAACTATCTTAATTACAATAATTCTGATTGTTCTATTTTTGCTGTTTGCTCCCTGCATCTGTAACTGTGTAATTGGATTTGTTTCTTGTCACATGAAAGCTTTTAAGTTACAAATGGTTGTCCAAGCTCCTACAAGTGCCACAGCCTCCTCCAACTATTACTTGGGGCCCCTGGATCAGAGACCCTCAATATTAGGATTAGGAGAATATGTTGCTCAACAATTTAGGGACCACGCCCCTAAACAGCAGGAAGTGTTTATGGAATGAAAACGACGCCCCTTTCCCTTGGGAACATAATTCTCCTAAAAGAAAAGGGGGGAATGAGAGAGTCATTTCCTAGGCAGGTTGAGAAGAAGTCTAGGGGTCCCTAAGGAGAGAAGGGTCTGGAATTCTCAAGGAGGAAGAAAGGACAAACTTTTTTCTCCCCCTCTGCATTCCTTAAGATTATATAACAACAATGTATCCTGCCGGAGGACAGTCTCTGGATTAAACTTTCTGGCTAATCCTGTTATTTTAAAATGTAAATTGTGGGAGTAGGTGTGGTGAGGTCTTTACAACCTTCAGACATTCTTTTGATTCATTGGAGAGTATATAACTCTGCTAACACTAGCAAGGGGATACTCTTTCTGCCCCTTTCTGATGCCTATGTCAGAAGCTTTCTCTCTCTCCTTTTAGTTCAGTTCAGTCACTCAGTCGTGTCCGACTCTTTGCGACCCCATGAATCGCAGCACACCAGGCCACCCTGTCCATCACCAACTCCGGGAGTTCACTCAGACTCACATCCATCGAGTCCGTGATGCCATCCAGTCATCTCATCCTCTGTTGTCCCCTTCTCCTCCTGCCCCCAATCCCTCCCAGCATCAGAGTCTTTTCCAGTGAGTCAACTCTTTGCATCAGGTGGCCAAAGTACTGGCGGTTCAGCTTCAGCATCATTCCCTCCAAAGAAATCCCAGGGCTGATCTCCTTTAGAATGGACTGGTTGGATGTCCTTGCAGTCCAAGGGACTCTCAAGAGTCTTCTCCAACACCACAGTTCAAAAGCATCAATTCTTCGGCGCTCAGCTTTCTTCACAGTCCAACTCTCACATCCATACATGACCACTCTCTCCTTTATACTTTAATAAAACTTTATTACACAAAAGCTCTGAGCGATCAAACCTTGTCTCTGGCCCCGGATTGAATTCTTCTCCGGAGGCCAAGAATCCCGGCGCCTTTTTGTGGTTCAGCAACAACCTTTCACTGATAGGTAGCAAATGCCTTAAAAAAAAAAAAAAAAAAAAAAGGTCTCTTTTTAGAACTAGACTATGAATTCTTATTTTGATATATTTTTTGGTCTGTCCATATTTATTGAATCAAGACCATATTTATTGAATCAAGCAAGTCTAAACTTGCTTAAAATATGTAGATCAGTTTTAATTATATGTTAGATATTTAAAAACTGTTTGATATTAAAGTCTTTCATTTCACTTAGTATCAAGTTAATCGTTTGATGTTTGTAAACCCAATTTAGTTACAAGTAACTTAATTTGTAATTAGTTTTGATAGTCTCTCTTATTGACTTGGCTACTTTTTTTCCTGACTTGACTGCTTTCATGTAACTATTAATAATTAGTAACTAAATGTAGAGTTTTGAAAGTATCTACAAGAAAGCTAAAGTATATATAAAGATTGGAAATATATTTGACCTTGTTTCTATGGGCATGCTTTTAAGTTAGCCAGTTTAGGGCCCATGTGAATCATGGAATGAGAATTTTGGAGCTAGAAGGACCCATGATCTTGTCCTATACCTATAATTTGTCATTGAAGAAGCTGAGATTAGAGAAATTAAGTGTCTTGATGGATACTTAATCTCAAGAGAGATGGCCAAGAAATATTTGCAATAGTAAGGATATCCAAGTTAGGACTTGGAAACCTAAGGTTTAATTGTAACTCTCTCATTAGATAGTGTAGTGATTTCAGGTAAGCCAGCTCTAGTTACTTTCTGGAACTTTGTTTCCTCATCTACAGAGTGTTACAGTTGGAATGTGATTTCTGAGATGTTTTCCAGCTTTTAAATCTTGATTCTAGGTCTTTTTTTTAGGAGCAGTGCTCTAATGTAAGTGTCTATTTTTCATACTGTTCATGGAATTCTCAAGGTACGAATACTGAAATGGTTTGCCGTTCCCGTCTCCAGTAGACCACATTTTGTCAGAGCTCTCTACTGTGACCCATCTGTCTTGGGTGGCCCTACACTTGTAGTTTCATTGATTTAGACAAGGCTGTGGTCCATGTGATCAGTTTGATGATGACTGTAGCCGTGAAATTAAAAGACAATTGCTTCTTGGAAGAAAAGCTATGACCAACCTAGACAGCATATTAAAAAGCAGAGACATTACTTTGCCTACAAAGGTCCATCTAGTCAAAGCTGTGGTTTTTCCAGTAGTCATGTATGGATGTGAGAGTTGGACTATAAAGAAAGCTGAGCGTGGAATAATTGATGCTTTTGAACTGTGGTGTTGGGGAAGACTCTTGAGAGTCCCTTGGAAAGCAAGGAGTTCAAACCAGTCCATCCTAAAGGAAATCAATCCTGAATGTTCACTGGAAGGGCTGATGCTGAAGCTGAAACTCCAATACTTTGGCTACCTGATGCAAAGAACTGACTCATTGGAAAAGACCCTGATGCTGGGAAAGATTGTAGGCAGAGGATGAGATGGTTGGATGGCATCACTGAGTCATTGGACATGAGTTTGAGCAAGCTCTGGGAGTTGGTGATGGACAGGGAAACCTGGCATGCTGCAGTCCATGGGGTCACAAAGAGTCAGATAAGATTGATGACAGAACTGAAGTATCTACTGTTAATAGTAGATCTGACAAATGCCAGGTGCTGATTTACACATTTTCCATGTGCTATTTCATTTAATCCTCACAACAGTTCCATAAGGCTGACATTATTAGCTCTACTTTGCAAATGGGAATTTGGGACTTTACAAAGCTTCCAAGTAGGTAAACTGGAAGTTGCATGTAGGTCTGTGTGACTCTAACTACTATATTCTGAATCAGTATTCCTAGATTTAGATGCACTTTTGTTTTTGGAACCCTTGACATGCTATGCTGAAAGCAAGAGCCAATTGTATTTAGATAGGGCTTCCCTGGCGGCTCAGATGGTAACGAGTCTGCCTGCCATGTAGGATACCGTGAGTGGATCCTGGATCGGGAAGATCCCCTGGAGAAGGGAGTGGTCTCCCGCTCCAGAACTCTTGCCTGGAGAACCCCATGGCCAGAGCAGCTGGCGGACTATCCGTGGGGCCACACAGTCGGGCGCGGCTGCACAGCGAACGCTCGCTACTGTCATGTTGGTCACCCTGCTTTCTGGCACACTGTATTTTTGTTTTAAAGTTCTATAGCACTAGGTTAGACAGGGGGACTTAGGATGCAGAAGTGTATTGTGTGCTGGCACTCTAGAAATTTTGGAGTGGGCTGGAATCAGGTGCAACAAGGGAGATAAAGCCTCTTAGAGAACACTTACAAAGATTGAATTGGGATTGCTCTCAATTCAGCATTAATAACTGAATAACATGGGTGACTATTTGCATGCTTATTAAAGTTGTTGATGACTCTAGGTTAGGTGGAATTGCTTACATTTAAAAGAATAGGACTTGTTTTCAGTTGAAAGCTGGTATAAATGAATTAGGATTAAATGTGGTATATATGTAAAGAAGCTTCCTATTGTACATGGATTTTAAAGAAGCTTCCTATTGTACATGGATTTATGATGGATAGAACAATATCAGTGGAGTCATATGGCGGGTCAAGGTCATATTGCAGAAGTCCTTCTACATCAGGATTTGGTACAGATCAGGATATATTCAGTTTTAAGAAGAAGGTATAGAAATGAGAAGGAACTCAGAGGATGAAAAGTAAAGTAATTACAAAGATGAGTTATAAGACAAGTTTAAAGGCATTAGAGTTACAATGGAGATTAGAGCAAAGAGTAGTAGTGATCATTTTCAAGGCTGAAGTTTGAGAGCAAGCAGGAAAGGACTTAAGAGACAAATTTAATGGGAAGCTTGAGACAGACAGGAGTTAAGGATTAGTAGCATAGAAGCTATAAAGTGAGAAGTAGAAAGTCCTTCCAGTAGTCATTCCTAATAGCTTCTTGTATATTTTTCCACAAAGTTTTAGTGCATTTATACGTTAACGTTATGCAGTATGATCATACTCTTCTAAGAGTTGGATTTTTTTTTTCCAGTTAATATATTTTGGAGAGCTTTCAGTATCAGCACTTTCAGAACTGCCTCTTTTATTATTTATTTTTAATAAATACATTATATTTTATTATATGGCTTACTAAAGTTTAATCATTTCTCTGTTGAAGGACATTTAGTTTGTTTCCAGTTTTGCTGACACATAACACTGCAGTAGACATGCTTGTATATGTACATGCTTGAATACAAGATCATTCAATGAAATTGTCGACTAGGTAATTTCCTAGCGGTGAGTCAAAGAGTATATACAGTTTTGGATTTAGTTACACTTTCCCAGTGGCTGAGTGGTAAAAAAAAATTCTGCCTGCTGTGCAGCAGACATAGGCTTGATCCCTGGGTTGGAAAGACCCCTGGAGAAGTAAATGCAACCCACTCCAACCCACTCTGCCTGGGAAATCCCGTGGACAGAGGATGAGGTCTCAAAAGAGTTGGACATGACTTTATGACTAAACAGCAACACTCCCAACACAAGCAGTATTTGAGAGTGATGGTTTTCCAACACTCCACAAGAGTATTGTCAAAGAGAAAAAAAAAATCTTGATTTTTACCCAGATACCCTGAAAACTAGAGTAGCAGTTTAGTTCTAGTCTTTTGTTTAACTTCAGTTCAGTTCAGTTGCTCAGTCGTGTCCAACACTTTGCAACCCCGTGGACCACAGCACGCCAGGCCTCCCTGTCCTCCCAGAGTTTACTCAAACTTATCCCCATTGAGTCGGTGATGCCATCCAAACATCTCATCCTCTGATGTCCCCTTCTCCTTCTGCCTTTAAACTTTCCCAGCATCAGGGTCTTTTCAAGTGAGTCAGCTCTTTGCATCAGGTGGCCAAAGTATTGGAGTTTCAGCTTCAACATCAGTCCTTCCAGTGAACACTCAGGACTGGTTTCCTTTAGGATGGACTGATTGGATCTCCTTGCAGTCCAAGAGAATCTCAAGAGTTTTGTTTAACTTAGTTAAAAAAAGAATCTATGGAAAAGAGAATAATGTAAATCTTGGAGGAGTTATGTTAATTATTTCTAATGTATGAGAAGTATTGTGTAGTAAACTCGGGTGGATGCTTTTATTGTGTCCTTACTAGGAAATTTGATAAATACCTCAGTCTTATAGGGCTCTCATCCTCAAAAAGATTCCTTTTCTTTTGTGGAGACGATACAGCACTATATCTGTTGTATCTAATTGTATCTGTTGTGATGCTCTTTAGTTGTGAAGTGTGTCTGATTCTTCTCGACCTCATGAACTGTAACCCACCAGGCTCCTCTGTCCATGGGATTTTCATGCAAGAATACTGGAGTAGGTTGCCATGCCCCTTTCCAAATTCTATCTGTTGCTGCACAATAAACCATCTCCAAGCTTTGGCTTTAACCCAGCTGCTGGGGTCCAGCCCCGGTGGATCCAGGGAATTCGAAGCGGGGATGGCGTTGGCGAGGAAAAACTTGTTTATTTAATTAGAAATATAAAGAGATTAAGAGGAAATAGTATAGTAGGAAATTTTAGTGGAGAAAAGAGGCTGAATAACTTGGTTTACGTGGAAAGCCAATAAAGTTCCAGACAAGGAGCTTGCACCATCTACGTTAGGCCACCGGCGTCTGTTTGAATATCGGAGGGTGCCCCGCCTTGGGCTCTCTCTCTTACAGATCTTAGAAGCCGGGGCAAGTAAGTAAACATGGCAAGCCTCCACGCCCCAGATGGGAATTCAGCCTGAAATTAGAGTAAAGAGGAGACACGGGGGAAACCAGTCCTTCCAATGACTTGCCCAGCCACTATTGTCTAGAAAGGCCTTTTATACCTTTTTGATTGTACATAGAGATCAATGGGTAATACAAAATTATGCAGCGTTAGCAGCCCAGACTCTTATCAAACCCAGGCTTTTCTCTCCACATACCTAGTTGTATACACAAGTCTTAGGTGATTTACATCATCTTCCGGCCAAAAGGGCCAATTAATATTTTACAGCCTTTTTTCTCATAAGGGTTTGTCAACCAGAAGACTTATTTGTGGTGTTCTCAAAGTCTGGTGCCACTCTCAGAAAACACTAAATAAAGTTACATTCTTACATAGCAAAGATACAGCAATTTATAACAAGTAAGAGGAGTACAGTGATTTTTAACAAAAGATAAGTAATTAACTCAAAAGTCTAGTGTTGCTAACATCAAAAGTATTATATATCTTTTTCCATATCCCATTTACGTTGATTAACATCCTCCCAGGTGCCTAAAAGATAAAGAATATGGAGGCCTGGCAGCAATCATTGAGTCAACAGTGAAATCTGTCACCAGTATGATTTTTGGCTCTTTAGAAAAGGTTCTGTGTCTTTAAGATGTTTTTAAGCTTTGTGCCTCTCGCGGTTGGGGGGCTGCAAGCAATTCAGAAGCTGTAAGAGGTCGGGGGAACCTGTTAGGCAAGCTAGAGAGTTATCAGAGGGGGTTTTAAGCCGAGACATTCTTTTGCAGGAGACTGAAGCCCTGAATTAACTTTTTCCAGAGAGTGTCAGAAAAGTAGAAAAGTACGATACAATAAGGCAGGCATATTCTTATTTTTTTGGGGGGGGTACATGCTTGGGAAATACCAGGGGGAAAACCTGAGGCCTGATTCGCCTTGCCCGTTAAGGCCTCTGCCGCATGACCTTGTCACGGGTGGGATTCCTCACGCTGGCACGGCACCCAACACGTTTTATTTGCTCTATATTCTGTAGATCAACAGTTGGGGCTAGGTTAAGCAGAATGATCCTTCTGCTGGTCCCTCTTCAGTTCAGTTCAGTCGCTCAGTTGTGTCCGACTCCTTGCGACCCCATGAATTGCAGCACTCCAGGACTCCCAGTCCATCACCAACTCCCGGAGTTCACTCAGACTCATGTCCATCGAGTCAGTGATGCCATCCAGCCATCTCATCCTCTGTCATCCCGTTCTCCTCCTGCCTCCAATCCCTCCCAGCATCAGAGTCTTTTCCAATGAGTCAACTCTTCGCGTGAGGTGGCCAAATTACTGGAGTAATTTAGCATCATTCCTTCCAAAGAAATCCCAGGGCTGATCTCCTTTAGAATGGACTAGTTGCATCTGCTTGCAGTCCAAGGGACTCTCAAGAGTCTTCTCCAACACCACAGTTCAAAAGCATCAATTCTTCGGCGCTCAGCTTTCTTCACAGTCCAACTCTCACATCCATACATGACCACTGGAAAAACCATAGCCTTGACTAGACGGACCTTTGTTGGCAAAGTAATGTCTCTGCTTTTGAATATGCTGTCTAGGTTGGCCATAACTTTCCTTCCAAGGAGTAAGCGTCTTTTAATTTCATGGCTGCAGTCACCATCTGCAGTGATTTTGGAGCCCCCCAAAATAAAGTCTGATACAGTTTCTACGGTTTCCCCATCTATTTCCCATGAAATGATGGGACCAGATGCCATGATCTTCGTTTTCTGAATGTTCAGCTTTAAGCCAACTTTTTCACTCTCCTCTTTCACTTTCATCAAGAGGCTTTTTAGTTCCTTTTCACTTTCTGCCATAAGGGTGGTGTCATCTGCGTATTTGAGGTTATTGATATTTCTCCTGGCATTCTTGATTCCAGCTTGTGTTTCTTCCAGCCCAGTGTTTCTCATGATGTACTCTGCATAGGAGTTAAATAAGCAGGGTGACAATATACAGCCTTGATGTACTCCCTTTTCCTATTTGGAACCAGTTTGTTGCTCCATGTCCAGTTCTAACTGTTGCTTCCTGACCTGCATATAGGCTTCTCAAGAGGCAGGTCAGCTGGTCTGGTATTCCCATCTCTTACTAATACAGCTTTGATTGGGATGATACTCTAACATAGTCTGTGTCAGATTGCCAGTAGTATTCATTGGGTCACATGCATCCAAAGTTAGCCTGGGCTTATGTGGTGATAGAGGAGTTTCCAGCAACGAGTGAACAAATCCCACTGTGCACTCTACTTGTGCCTTATTTGCTAGACTACCATGAGGCAAGGCAAGTCTCATGGCCAGAGCCCGTATGGGAGAGGATTATGCATGAGAATTACAAGGGCATTAAAAAGTAGGTGTGACTTATTGACGGTCATTAACTGTAGTAGTTTACCACCACTTTCTTCTTCCTTGTATTATGAGTGTTACGGAAGTATCAATACGAAATATAATAGTTTAAAGGACAGAAAAATTTCTTATCTAAGGAAAAGTTTTATGATACCACAAGTTGGAAAGACTGATTTCATCAATAGTTGCAAACTTGATTTTCTAGATATTTATTTCTTCTACATATATTAGCTGATATTTTTCTGTAAAGAACTTTTCAGTTTAAACCCGGACTGTTTGGTTGCCAGGAACATCAGTGTATACTAGATGGTCAGGATACATGCTTAATTCTTTTTCTTTAATTATGAATTTTCAGAATAAGAGTTGATACTCTAATAGTGATCACTGAGTGTCTTTTTAGTTTGAACTCATGGGTTTTTTAATACGAATCCTCATGAACTCAATAATTTATATATATTTAGTGGGTTTCAGTTACTTGAAGCCATTGTGATTTTTTGATGTGCACCTTGTCCCAGCTTTACCTAGTGGAAGTGCATTTAAGTTGGCTTTGTCATTTTGACAGGACCCTGTTAAGTATTTGATAACTTACTTCCTTTATAGCACAACGTGTCCCAGATTCATCTAATAAGATTTCTCCTCCAGGCTGGACTCATCCATTTCTCTAGAGTCCTGGTTCCTTTTAATGGGAAATGCTATTTAAGTACCACTGTCTGGGCACTTAGGGTACTTATTGCTTCTGTGTTGTCATTGCTTTTAAGCATTGAAGATAAGAACTAGGATATACATGCATACGCAGAGAGATATTTAAAAAGCAAAAAAAGAGGAAAAAAAAAAAGGCAAAACAACATGAGGTCAAATTAAATATTATAAAATATTTCCCCTTCTTTGAGTTTATATTTTAAAATTTTATAGTGAATGTCTTGGCTCTTAACCTTGACATAATTATTTTTTTCTAAAATATATGTATAATAATTTTAATAATACTAGCATTGCTATTAATAAACTTACAGTTCTTTTTGTTATTGTACTATAGCTCACTAAGGCTATATAGTCAAAACACTGTTCTTAAAACACTTGAAATAGTTCTCTGTGTGACTATACCATTAGCTTGAGATTCAGTTAGTTTTAAAATTTAAAAATTGTGGTAACATAAAATTTAGCACTTTTATCATTTTAAAGTGTACTGTTTAGTGGAATTAAGTACATTCATATTGTTGTGCAACCATTACACCTATCTCCAGAATTGTTTTTATCATTCCCAAACTGAAACTCTCTACCATTATTCCCCCTACCGTAGTCTCTGGTAGTCATTATTTTACTTTCTGTCCCTATGAATTTGATTATTCTAGGTACTCATATTAGTAGAGTCATACATATTGGTCCTTTTATTTCTGGCTTATTTCATTTAGCCTAATGCTTCCTGCTAAAAGCTCAACATTCAGAAAACTAAGATCATGGCATCTAGCCCCATCACTTCATGGCAAATAGATGGGGAAACAGTGGAAACAGTGGCTGACTTTATTTTCTGGGGCTCCAAAATCACTGCAGATGGTGATTGCAGCCATGAAATTAAAAGACACTTACTCCTTGGAAGGAAAGTTATGACCAACCTAAATAGCATATTCAAAAGCAGAGATATTACTTAGTTCCTCTCTTCCCTAACCTTAACAGCCAATCACTAAGTTAATTCAATCACCTACACAAATTTTAATCTATCCTTTTTTCATCTTCTTTGTCATTAACTCAGTTCAGGATGTCATCATCTCTTTCCTGGACTATTAAAGAAACTTAATTTAACACCCTGTATCTCCACACCACATTTCTGATTTCCCAAAAGACCTCAAATGAGCCACCAGGGGAGACTTGGTAGCTTTAGAGTACAGTTTGAAACCAGGGAGCATGATACCTCCAGCTTTTTTCTTCTTTTTCAGGGTTATTTTGACTGTTGTATATTAGGTATATCAGTGGTCTCTCCTAGTCTAGAGGGAGTGGCCTTATTTAGGAGATGTCCTGTGGGTCTCAGAAGCACAGTCCTGCCTGGCCACCAGAGCCAGGTGCTTAAGGGGAGTCTCCTATGCATGCAGCTGGTGGGGCCACAGTTGCAGTGAGGGTGCTGGTGGGCGGAGCGGTTGCTTGGCCAGCTGTGAGACCCAGCTGAGGTGCAGTGTTCTCCCACTGGTGCCGATAGGCTGGGTGGAGGATTCCCGTATGGTGCCTGCCAGTGTTCGTGTAGCAAGGCAGCCTGAGATCACAAAAATGGCTCCTTCCAGTGACTCAGACCCTGTGGAGCGTGCCAGCTAGTTCCTTTCTCTATAGCAGGTGTTTCCAGGTGAGTAGGTGAGTCCCCTCACCTATGGTCCGTACACTTTTCTTTTTTCCATGTTAGTGGTTTTATTTACCTCTTCAGTTAGCTGTGGCTTTTTTTTCTTTTCCCTTTGAATCTGTGTGGTCCATGCACTTTTCAGTCTGGTGTTTTTGCCCTGGTTTTCAGGTCAAGTCAATCGGTATGCAAGTCCTTTCAGAGCAGGTTTTCTATTCCCTGTAGTCCTGTAGTTTTCCTGTCTTTTGCCTGATGTTTTAGGAGGTTTCCAGTTCCCTTAAGGTCACACCTAAGTATAATGAGTAATAATGTTGCAGGAGGAAAAAAGACCTTTAACCTTCCAAACTGTATCTTTGATGGTGGAATGTTAAATATTGGAGACAGACTGGTAATGGTTGGCATGGTAGTAGATAGGTGGGTGACTAGATAATGTGACCTGTGTTGCTCTTTTTAGCTCCTCTCAAATCATTGTAGTTCAGTTGATATAGTGGAGAGCAATGCAAGGGAAATTAGAATTACAGTGTTTTGGTTCTATTTCTTTCTGATTTTTATTAACAGTACAATTTTGAGAAGTCCCTTAGTTGCTTTGAATCTGTTTTCTCATCTATAGATAAAACATTTTCCCTGCATCTCTCAGAGATGTCATTATGATTAAATAAGATACTCTGTGAAAGTGAGGTGAAGATGATAAAGCACAATCAAAATAGAAGGTTTATAAAAGTAAACTTTTTATTAATTTAAAAAGACTAAACCTGAGAGAATGCAGACAGAGATACTGATACAGTATTAGGTTCAGTCTTGAATAAAGGAGAGCTTCTAGTGCAGTTTGTTGTTGTTATCGAGAGGACATCTCCTTTTCTGTGTAAGGCTAGCCTTGATTACTATTTAGTCATTATATAGCTTATGAGTATATTATTGACATTTCCTTTGATTTTCCCCCTCTTTCTGCTTGTGTTTCAGACTCCTGGGAGAGTTGGCTCTCAAGGTTCAGATTTAGATTCATCAGCAGCTCCTGTAAACACAGTGGATGTCAATCATGAAAGCTCTTCGGAGGTATGAGAAGATTAAGTATTATTTAAGGAAAAACAGCAAATGTTTGGAGTAACATTTGGTAATTTAAACTTTTGTAGCAAAAGATCTCATAAATCTTTCTTACGAATTGGGTCTACACTGTAGGTAGATAATAGTGCTTTGTTGTGAGACTGCAAAAGTGTATATTAAGACTAAAAAATAATATCAACAATTTATATTTAATGTTAAAGTCATCTCAACTTAATGTTAAGATTTAAAAATCTGTAAAGAATTACCAGTTAGTAAGTACTTATGTGTTTGTACTGTCGTGAACAGCTAAGCTAATGAAAAATTAGATAAGCTATGATACTTATACATTATATGTCTTCATTTATAATTTTTAAGAATGTTTATGTTTGATAGCTTCTTAAAAATTAATGGAGAAAGTCTAAAAAAATAACTCATTTTTTGAGAAGTCAGCCATAGAAGTTACTTTATTACTATCATTATTTTTAACGAATAATATACACTCATTATAGAAAAAGGTTAGATGAGAGAAGAACATAAAAACCATCCATAACTCTGCCCCTGAGAGACGAACACACTCACGTTTCTGATCTGACAGTTTTTGTCAGTTGCCTTTTTCTGGGCCCAGCTGTGCCACCTACCCAGCTCCCTGTTCCCTGCTCTTCCCCATCTCTTGGTTGGTGAGTCTTCTGTGTGTATGTTTCTGTGTATGTCTTTTTACCATTCATCTCTCTATTTTGTCTCTTTTTGCCCATCTGTCTTTCATGTATGTGTTTATTAACCATAAGATCTAACAAGACTGAGTGAGAAGAAAGGGATCAGTTGAACTGTATAAAGAGCAAGTTTGAGGAAAACATTCCAAACTGTGTTTTTGATAAGCTCAAAAAGCTCAGTTGTAACCCTGGAAACGAATTTAGTAATAATTGTTGACCCCATTCAGACCAGACACAAAAAGTCTGCAGTGGTAATGAGCAGTGCCTGGTGATGCCGCTGTATTTTCGTGTTAGTGTTCCTTTTCTACTGTGATAGTTGTACTCTCTTTCGTCCTCAAACCTTTCGTGTGTCTCAACTTCTTCCCGCCTTCTCTCAGTCTCCTTCTATCCCTCTGAGAGAAAAGGAATCATTAGAAGAATGTTCTCATTTTGTCACTAAAACTATGCCTTAGTCTCTATTCTCTTTATTTCGTCAGTATGTGGAAGACAGGTCTCTTCCTGTCAAATTTCAGTCCTTTCTCTTGTGCTTTGGATTCCATACTCTCTCACATTCTCAGCTTATCTCTTTTCCTACAACTTTGGTTTTTACCTGTGACATAAATTTTTCCCATCAACATACAAATACTGTTCTAGAGGTGGCTCTAACCTGGGACTCTGTTAAATTAAGTTCCGTACTTGAAATTTTTCATATTACCAACAAGTGTAAATTCCAGGTACTAACCTAATTGAGAGCTATTAGTGATTATGAATTCTCAGAGGTTATTTTTCCCATTTGCCCAGTGCTCAGGTGTTAACTGGTTAAGGTTTCAGTTGAAATCTCACCGTGTCTCTCAATTTCTCTTTTTCTTTTAATTTTTCCCTTTTACCCTGAGGTTGGCTTCCCACTTTGAACAAATTCTAGGTTTTAACATTGTGCCCTTAGCGACCATCTAAATGGAATTTGAAATACCATGGTCTCCAGGATTTTAAAGAAATAGTCGGAAACAAAACAGTGCCCTGGTTTGGTACTCACTTATATCATATTTCATATATTATTAGACATCATGATATATAAAATAGTATCTACATACAGGCTGTTATAACAACAGTACTGAGAGGCTTAAACAGTAAACATTTCTCACAATTCTGGAGGCTGGGATGTTCAAAGGTCTGGCAGATTCTAGGTCTGATGGGGTTTGCTTCCTGGATAAAGAAAGCCATCCTCACATGGTAGAAGGGGCAAGAGAACCCTCTGGGGTCTCTTTTATAAGGATACCTATTCCATTCATTAGGAGTCCACCCTCATGACTTAATCTCATCACATTGGAGGTTAAGATTTCAACATATGAATTTTTAGGGTATACAGACATTCAGTCTGTAATAGATATACATCATGGATAATACATAATGTAATGTGATATCTTATATCATTTGTCCTCATCAGGACAATTGTTTAGACTATTTCGTATATCACATTGCCAAAGCATATTCTCTGTTTACTCTTTGATCTCTTTCTAATCTGGCTTCCATCCTTAGTACCTACTGAAGGCACTTGGTAATGACCAGCAAATAACACATCAGATTCTGCTCAAGTGGCTAGAGAAGACTTTTCTTAGGGCTTTTTTAGTAAGTGTCCACTGAAGCGTTCAGGTTGCTGGCTTTGCCAGCACACAGTCCAGAATACATGAAGTGAAAAGAAAACCCAGAGTACTCACCACTGTCTCAATCCTTGGCTCCTGAGACCTTAACTGATCTGCCTTCTTCTCTTTACCTTTCAGCTTTTTATTTTTCTTGTGTTTTATATAATGCCTAGAGAGTTCAGCTGTACTTAGCAGGAAGAATAGAGAAATGTAGCTGTTTCATTTTGTCTGGAACTGAAAATCCAACCATTTTGAGAATTGGAGTATTTATCTTTATATTTTAATGAATTGTAAGAGTTCTTTATCCTTTTATCAATGTTTTGATTGCCTCCTACTCATTCCATTGGTGAGGGAAGGATTCCTGTTCATTCCTATGGGGATGGCTCAGCACATAATTAGACAAATGAGATCGGTGTAGATAGTTATATATGCTCACAGACCAGGGGAAGAGGACACTGCGTGCCATGCAGGGCCACATGGGAATTGCACTTGGGAACAAAATCAATAATCAGGGGCTGGGACAGGCAGGCATTCTGGTGTCAGGTGTATATACCATATGGTATCAGGGAGGTAAGGCCCCTCCACCCCATCCCATTCCTCCAGGAGATGTGATTGGCTTATTTGAGTAATTCCAGGGGCTGGCAGGGAGCTAAACCTGCTGCTTAGGGATAAACAGGCCTTGTGAAGAGAAGAAGCTGTTTGGATAGAGGACCTTATCTGTGGGAACAGAGTGGCGAGGGAATTTGCAGTTAGGGTATTTGAAGCCCTTCTAGTTTGACTAGTTGTCAAAGCAGTGTGTATTGGGCCTTAATTTTAGGCCTTACACCACAATCAGAAATATGTGATGTGTATATTTTTTTCTCAGTCTGTGGCTTGTTTTTCATTTTGTTAATGGTGTCTGTCAAAGAGAAATAGTTTTGTCAGCCTTTTCTTTTATGGCTTTTGCTTTTTGGGTACTACAGAATTTTTGGCCTACTTCAAGGTTGCAAAACTATCCTATGCTGGCTTCTGGTTAAAAAGAAATCAAGCTACTTGGAGATGTTGTATAAGACAGGGAATATAGTCAATATTTTATAATAACTATACATGGACTATAACTTTTAAAAATTGTGAATCACTATGTTGTAACCTATAACTTATAATATTATATATCAACTACACTTCATTTTAAAAAAGACTGAAAGATTAAAAAATCTTTTAGCTTGTACATTTCAGTCTTTGACTTATTTTAAATTAGTGTGTATGGTCCGAATTGTGGTTGAGCTTCATTTCTTCCATGTGGGTATGGAAACCACATTTTTCTATATCCTTGTTGTAGTAACCATTTGCTGAAAATGTTACTTTTTCCACTTGAATTGAATTTTCACTTTTGTGGGAAATCTGTTGACCTTATATGTGTGGTTATGTTATTTTCTCTGATCCAGGCATAATGAACTGATTTTGAGGTGTGCCAAGTTATTTCTTATCTTTGAACTTTTGTGTGTGCTAATCTCTATGCCTTACCTGGTCTTGCTTTTTCTTGGTTAACTTCTGATTATCCTTCAAGTCTCATTGCAGATAATTGCTTTTTCCTGTCAACTTTCCTTGACTCTGATGTGAGACAGATGCTGCTTCTATGTGCTTTTGTGGAAAAATATTGCCTATCCTTTTGGTGAAAGTGAAAGTGAAGTCTCAGTCGTGTCTGACTCTTCGTGATCGCATACACTGTAGCCTACCAGGCTCCTCTGTCCATGGGATTTTCCAGGCAAGAGTACTGGAGTGGATTGCCTTTTCCTTCTCCAGGGGCTTTTCCCAACCCAGGGCTCGAACCTGGGTTCTCCTGCATTGTAGACAGATGCTTTACCATCTGAGTCACCAGGAAAGTCCTCTACCCATCCTTTTGCTAATGACTGTTATTGTGAGATTCATTTGTCGAATATTTATTGAAGCCAGACACTGTTCTTGATGCTGGAGTATGGTGTGAGTGAAAAACCTTTATCCTGATGGAATTTAGATTCCACTGGGTGGAAACAGGCAAAACCTAAAACATACAGAGGGAGACAGTTGGTGTTACTGAGAAAAATAAAGCAAGGAAAAGGGAATAGAAAGTGTTTTGGGTGGATGCAATTTCAAATAGAATTGTCAGGGAAGACATCTCTGAGAAGGGGATAGCTCAGAAAGAACTGGATGAAGTGAGGAGATGAATCATGTGGCTTTCTGGAGCAAGCATGTTGCAGGCATGTGGAACAGGTTTTTGAGGTGAGGGCATGCCTGCCATGTTGAAAAACAGCCGAGAGGCTAGTGGCTCCAGCACAGTGAGTGGAGGGAGGTTGGGTTAGCGAGGTAATGAGGCCCACTTCATGTTAGGCCTTAGAGGCTTTTGTACAGACTTTAGTGTTTTACTCTTGCTGAAATAGAAGTCATTGGAAGGTTTGGATCAGGGAAATGACAAAAGTTACCTACATTTTCACAGGGGTAAGGATAGAAGCAGAGACTGTTGGAAGGCTTCTGCAGTGATCCATATACACTTTGAGGGTGGTTTGGATCAGGGCAGTAATGATGGAGAGAGATCCTCAGGTTCTCAATATATTTTGAAGAAATTGTGTTGGCCAAAAAGTTCATTCAGGTTTTCCATAAGAACTGAATGAGCTTTTTAGCCAATCCAATAGTTCTAATAGGATTTTCTGATTAGTGAGGTATGAAGTGTATTTTCTTTTGCAACTTTTTCAAGAAGTCTATAAGCTTATTAAGGATGAGGTCTTTGCTTTATTTTACCATTGTGTTCTCACTACCATAGCATAATGATGTAGTAACCACACCCAGTAAATACTTTTTGAATGAATGGTTGAATGACGATATTTGGAAACTTACAGTGAAGAAATAAGTAAAGTGTGGCAGGCAGCATAAAGATACTATGGTTAAAAAAACCCACATTGCATTGTTCTTTAAAAAAAAGGATTGTTCTGTAGTTTTAGTACCTGGGACGGTGATTTCCAGGAAGACATCCCTTTCATCAGTAAAAAGAAAAAAAAGTGAATTCATGTTACTTATTTTCATCCCCTGGCTGATCTCCTTTAAGGGTTGTCAACAAAAGGAACAATGATATTAGATAATAGCTATCATTCATTGAATGTTTTCTTTGTATCAGATGCTGTGATAAGGACTTAGCATATATTATCTTATTAATTCTCCTGAGATTTCCCATATGAAGTAGGTGTTATATTTATCTCATTTAATGGATGAGGAAATTGAAGGTCATATAAACTACTAAGAGTAGTAGCTTAGGATTCAAGGATTCAAGCCCAAAACTAGCTCTTAACTGTTAACCTGTCTTGTGTCTCACTTTGGAATCTTGTTTATAGTCTTTCTTCCTTGCTATGATCCTAAGTGACATTAAGGACTCAAGGAACATCTTAGCCTCTCAGTTCTTAATGTTATCAATGCCAGTGGTATTTATTACTTTTCTGGTTCCTCAAGGCCATGGCAGTGCCTCCAATTTTCTTATCAGAGAGAACAGTTTTATCTGGCATGTTGAAATCCTATCTCTGCATACCTTACATCAACTACCTGTCCTATCAAAAACTTTCTCATAGTCATACTTCTTAACTTCTTTGGTCTTGTTGATTATTTAAGATTTTTAATTTCTATTTTTTTCTTACAGTCTATTATCCTTTCTTGTCTTCATTTCATTTACTCTCTAACCATACATCTAACGACAGTTAATATTTGTTGAGCACTAAATCCCGTGGGTGGAGGAGCCTGGTGGGCTGCAGTCCATGGGGTCGCTGAGGGTCGGAGACAATGGAGTGACTTCACTTTCACTTTTCACTTTCATGCACTGGAGAAGGAAATGGCAACCCACTCCAGTGTTTTTGCCTGGAGAATCCCATGGATGGAAAAGCCTGGTAGGCTACAGTCCATGGGGTTGCGAAGAGTCGGACACGACTGAGCGACCTCGCTTTCACTTTTCATTTTCATGCATTGGAGAAGGAAATGGCAACCCACTCCAGTGTTCTTGCCTGGAGAATCCCAGGGACGGCGGAGCCTGGTGGGCTACCGTCTATGGGGTCTCACAGAGTTGGACACGATTGAAGTGACTTAGCAGTAGCAGCAGCAGTATAATTTCTCAGGCAAGGAATACACTGTAGAATACACTCTAGATGAATAGATGCTAATATTAGCTCCATTTTATAGGTGAGGAAACTGACATTTAGCAAAATAAAGTGATTTTTAAAAAGTCACATAGTCAGTATTGGTTGAGACTGAAACCCATATCTGGTTTTGACACCAAAATTCATGACATACTTTTGTAGCCTATTATCCTTCACCACTGTCTTCATTTAATTTACTTTCTCCCTGACGCTCTCAACTTCTTTATTCTCTTATCCTTTTACTGTTCCTCTCTGACAAAACCGCAAACCATAGATCAGTGTAACAGCCCATATTTTAAAAGACAGATATTGTTAGGTATGGGGAGTTTGGGAGAGTGTTTTAAAACAATTTTACTTAGCTCATAAAATTAGAAGAGGGGATCACCTGCTAGGAATTGTGGGTGTGGGCAAGAATGGGATCTTTAGCTTGTGGAATATGGTGAAGACTGAAAATTGCTTTCATTATAAGAACTTTTTGTTGAGAACATTATCTTACATAAAAATATTTGTTAAAACTGCCAATCATTTCTTGATCCAAAATAACAGCTAGCTTGCCAATACTAGCTCTCTCACATAAATAAGGACAAAGTATCATAAACAAAATGAATAATAAGATTGCAACAAAAGCAACTGTTTACTACAATAAAATTGACCCATGGGAATTTATAGCATTAAGGATGGAAACTAATTTCAGAGTCCTACTTTGGATAGCAGTCTTTCACCCTTTGTACAGTTACTACTTGAAGATTTCCCTTCCATATACTAAAAAGAGATATACTAATTATTTTCCTGGTTGTCTATTTTCATTGTCTCTGTTTTGTTTCATAAATAACTTTTTGTGTATATCGTCCTAAAAGTTGTTATTTCACAGGGTTTCATCTGTCCGTTATGTATGAAAAGATGTATAACTGCTATTGATTTGTCGGAGCATTACCAGAAAGTGCACGCTGAAAATGAGACAAGAGGACAGGAACTTCTTAATGACTCCAGTGTTACTGTGGGTCCTGAATATTTTGTTTTAGCAGCTTGGTTATGGGTTGCTCAAAACAGCTTTGTTTTTCCTTGCCTCGGTGTTGCTTAACTTTTTGTGCTTCATGGGAGTATGGATTGCTTTCATTATGCATGCTCTGAGAAGGTTCAATAAGGAAAAGATGCTCTTGGGGAGTTGGCTTGGCTGTTCTGACTGTTTGCAGCTGTCTTTCTGTGAATCCGTAAAATACATAAAAGTTTAAGCTTATTTTTGCATAAATTTTGCCATGAAATTTGAAATATAAAGTGAATGTTTTTTATTTCAACATTTGTAAGTTATGTCTTTATTATATAGTTAATGTTTTATTAATGAATGTATTAAAGTGCTTTCAGTTAAGATGCTTTACTCTTAAAGAAAAAGAGGACCTTGCATGTGAACTGTTACTGTCTTTACCTGATAAAATACACAGCATTATATACAGCAGATCCAGAATCTGGGTCTACCTCTGTTTCAGTCTCTTCCCCAGACCTGTTGGAAGTTACAGAATGGTACACACTTATCATTAATAGTGGCTCACTCAAATGTTTCCCTGTAGTGCGTGAGGCTGGTGCGAATCGAAGGCTGGGAGTGGGAGCCAGTGATGGGGAAGTGTTGCCCATTTTTAGGCTGGAAAAAGTTTTTCAGATGATCTTGATGTACTTCCTTTGAAAAGCATGACAGTGTTCTAAAAACAAAGAAACATAGCTTTTAAAAAATTTCTTTTACAAATCTTATAAAAGAAGGAAACTTTATTTACCATGAAAGATGATAAAAACAAGACTTTTTGCTATGAAGTAGTGATGTATAAGAAAATGATCTCACCAAACCTTCACTTAACATATTAATGGGGTACCTCTAATGTGCCAGGTATTTTGGTAGGTAAAGGAGATAAAAAGGTAAAGAAGATATGATCTCTATGCCAGAGAGTTTCTATTGTAGATATTTGCAAAAAGAGTGTAATGTATGATTCAGCTTGAGGGGAACCACAGGAAAACTTGAGGGGGGAGCAGCTGAGCCAGACGTTCTCTAGTGTGGTAGGAAAATGAGTACACGTAGGCAGACACCAGTTAAACTGCAGAAGCAAAGCGGCCAGAGAGGCATGGAGGATTCTTGGAATTCTGCCTAGTATTTTACCAGTTGTCTTTCTTCCAGAGCATATGGGTTAATTTTTCTTTATGGGTTAGCCAGAATCAGAAGTGACTGTTTACCTATGTGTCACTTAAAGAAGAACTTTCCTTTTAACTGAAAGAATACTTGATTCAGTAGGGTATCATAAATGTCAAGTTAAGCTAAGTTCTTTGCTACAGTAGATTTGAGAAAGGATTAGAGATAACTGAAACTAAGAGTAAGGAATTTAATGCTTTTAATCTTAAGTCAGCTGTGTGTGTGTGTGTGTGCATGAGGGAGAGAGACAGGGAGAGAGTTGGCGAGATGTTTGGAATGATTAAGGGAAATAAATATAGCTGGCTATTTTAGTTTTTTATTGTTGCTGTTTTACTGTTTGTAAGTTATCTAGCAACCTCAACTCCCATGAAGTTTAGAAAAAATAAATAGAGGAGTTTCTTAATATCCAGAATTAGTATCACAAAGTCCATGAACTAAAGATCATGTACTTTATTCACAGGACATCTTTTAGATACTCATTCTGAGTTTATTTTATGTACTTTAAAGTGAGTGATGTGGTTTTAATAAACTTTTCCCCCTTAATCTAGCCTTCCCATCCATGTCAGGCTAGGATTACTAGTCTGGCTTTGTGAGCAGAACATACCTTTGTTTTCCAAATACAGCATGGCTGTTTTATACCTCTTCTGTACCTTTGTTCATGCTTCTCTATTTGCCTTTATTTTCTGACAAGTAAATTCCTGTTTAGATCTATTTCTAGTGACTCATACAGACATATGTCAACATATACACATACACACATACGTATGTGTGTCTGTGGATTTTTGGGGCAGTATTAACTGCTTAATAGGCGGATTTGGATACTTATCTTGTATTCCTATAGTTCTTTATATATACTTCTGTTACACCATTGCCTGATAATGTCATCCTTACTGAGCCTTGAGTCTGCCATATAATGTGAGTAAGTGATGTGAGGGTATGTTATTTGTACAGCACCCACAAAGGAGCAGAAGTAATATGTTTATTTTTAGTTCCTGTGTGTCCGGAATATTTATTACTTAGCTCAGTCTATCCCTTGGAAGGTTTTATAATCTGCAAGCTGTTAAGCTTTTCTGTTTGTTTTTTTTCCTGCCAAGTTATGCCCTGCCAGGTTCATTTGTATTTCATTAAATAGATACACAGAGTAGAAAGTATATGGTTATGTTCAAAGTACTGTACTAGTCACTAGGAAAACATAGATTAGCTTTGTTGTGTTATATTATTTGTTGTTGTTGTTTAGTCTCTTAAGTCGTGTCCCACTGTTTTGCAACCCCATGGTTTGTAGCCTGCTGGGCTCCTCTGTCCATAGGATTTCCTCGGCAAGAATTCTGGAGTGAGTTGCCATTTCCTTCTCCAGAGGGATCTTCCTGACACAGGGGTCAAAGCCGTGTCTCCTGCATTAGCATTCAGATTCTTTATCATTGAGCCAGTCACGTGAGAAGCCTGATGGTAATGCTGGAGGAAAAAAAGCAATATATGCAGAGGTGTGAAAGTGTGAGACACCATGGTGTGTGCAGGGAAACATAGGTACTTTAGTATAGCTGAAGCATGTTGTATAGAGTAAAAGTGTCCTGAGATTACACTGGATGGGTCACTGGGGACTACAAATGCAGGACCTTGTATGCCATAACCATATAATAAGTTTTTAAGATTTTATAGGACTGTTTATTAACATGAAGCTTTTTTAGTGTTAATTAGGGTTAGTAAGGGATTTACTGATTAGAATACTTCTCAACCGTTGCACATACTCTGTGGTAATTACAGGTAATTTATATTACCTTTTTTCCTCAATGATCAGAATGCTTCATGTTCTTAGTTTTTTGCTTATCACTCCTGTGCAGTAGATTGTAGCAGATATTGTTTTACTCTGGGGGATATTTAGAGAGATGGAGGATCTGATGGCATGTTGTCTTCTCAGCTAGACTTCTAGATTAGAACTAACTTCTCAGATTAGAATTCTGTACTATAGCCATTAATTTATTCAACCGAAAAGATGGTTATAAGGGTCTTAAAAAATATTTTGTAAGTTGCAACCAGGATAGGCAGTGATGTGTCCTTGTACAATACCAGAATTTAGGCTTTGCACTGTAAATTACAATTTACTTAATGGCATTATTGGTATGAATGTTACATTTGACTATTTTTCATAACATAGGAATGGTTATTTTGCAATACAAAATACTGTTTTGAAACCTTTTTCTACCTCTTTGTGTAGGGTTTCATATGTCCACAGTGTATGAAATCTCTTGGATCTGCTGATGAACTTTTCAAACACTATGAGGCAGTCCATGATGCTGGTAATGACTCAAGTCACGGAGGAGAAGCTTTGGCTCTGAAGCGGTACAGTATAATAGCTTTGAAGTGTAATGTAACAAATGAATGCACGTGATATCACTCTTTAATCATGAATACTTAGTTCTTGAAGAGTACTGTATATTTTTTAATTTAAATCTACCTTCATTTAGCATAGTTTTGATCTTTTATTGTTATAATTTATTCAATCCTTGATCAATAACCAGCTATACCAACATCTATAGCATGTTTCAGAGGTTATATTTTTAATAAAGATTGTGATTTTTTTAAAAGGTTAGAGTATATTTAGCATATTCTGCTTATTGAAGAATGATATGCTTTCTTTAAAAATTTGTCTTTTGTATTCACCAACATAACAGCAAACAAAACATATTCTGCCTCTTAGCAATTTTACCTGACCATTTTAACAAGTAAACTAAAATATAATTACTTAGAATAGGATTCAACAGTTAACTTTGCTTTTCTTCTATTGGTGAGAACTTTTGTCTTAATTCCCACTAAGGAAGAAAGCTTGATTTTATTCTGTTGCTATTCTGTTGCTGATTTGTTGCTAAGTTGTGTCCTGACTTTGCCAGTACATGGACTGCAGCATTCTAGGCTTTCCTATCCTTCAGTTCAGTTCAGTTCAGTCGCTCAGTCGTGTCCGACTCTTTGCGACCCCATGAATCGCAGCACGCCATGTCCCCCTGTCCATCACCAATTCCCGGAGTTCACTCAGACTCACGTCCATCGAGTCCGTGATGCCATCCAGCCATCTCATCCTCAGCCGTCCCCTTCTCCTCCTGCTCCCAATCCCTCCCAGCATCAGTCTTTTCCAATGAATCAACTCTTCTCATGAGGTGGCCAAAGTACTGGAGTTTCAGCTTTAGCATCAGTCCTTCCAAAGAAATCCCAGGGCTGATCTCCTTCAGAATGGACTGGTTGGATCTCCTTGCAGTCCAAGGGACTCTCAAGAGTCTTCTCCAACACCACAGTTCAAAAGCATCAATTCTTTGGCACTCAGCCTTCTTCACTGTCCACCTCTCACATCCATACATGACTACTGGAAAAACCATCGCCTTGACTAGACGGACCTCACTATCTCCCAGATTCTCATGTCTATTGAGTTGGTGATGCTATCTAACCATCTCATCCTCTGCCTTCAATCCTCCTGCCCTGTCTTTCCTAGCATCAGGGTCTTTTCCAGTGAGTTGGCTCTTTGTTGCATCAGGTGGCCAAAGTATTGGAGCTTTAGCATCAGTCCTTCTAATGAGTATTCAGGTTTGATTTCTTTAGAATTGACTGGTTGGATCTCCTTGCAGTCCAAGGGACTCTCAAGAGTCATCTCCAGCACTATAATTAGAAAGCATCAATTCTTCAGCTTTCAGCCCTCTTTATGGTCCAACTCTCATATCTGTACGTGACTACTGGAAAAACCATAGCTTTGTCTATATGGACCTTTGTTGGCAAAGTGATGTCTCTGCTTTTAAATATGCTGTCTAGGTTTGTCATGGTTTTGCTTCCAAGGAGCAAGTGTCTTTTAATTTCATGGCTGCAGTTACTGTCCATAGTGATTTGGAGCCCGCGAAAATAAAATGTGTCAGTGTTTCCACTTTTTCCCCATCTATTTGTCATAAAGTGATGGGACCAGATACCGTGATCTTTGTTTTTTGAATGTTCAGTTTTAAGCCATCCTTTTCACTCTCCTCTTTTGCCCTCATTAAGAGGCTCTTTAGTTTCTCTTCTCTTTCTTCCATTAGGGTGGTGTCATCTGCATATCTGAGGTTGTTGATGTTTCTCCTGGCAATCTTGATTCCAGCTTGTGTTGATCCTGCCTGGCATTATACATGATGTACTCTGCATATAAGTCAAGTAAGCAGGGTGACAGTGTACAACCTTGACATACTCTTTTCCCAGTTTTGAACCAGTCCCTTTTCCCATGTCTGGTTCTAACTGTTGCTTCATGACCTGCATACAGGTTTCTCAGCAGGTGGGTAAGGTGATCTGGTATTCCCATCTCCTTAAGAATTTTCCAGTTTATTGTGATTCGCACAAAGACTTTAGCATCGTCAGTGAGGCAGATGTTTTTCTGAAATTCTCTTGCTTTCTCATGATCCAGTGAATGTTGGCAATATGAACTCTGATTCCTCTGCCTTATCTGAATCCAGCTTGTACATCTGGAAGTTCTTGGTTCACATGCTTTTGAAGCCTAGCTTGGAGAATTTTGAGCATTTCTTTGCTGACATGTGAAATGAGTGCAATTGACCAATAGTTTGAACAATCTTTGGCATTGCCCTTCTTTTCGATTGGAGTGATAACTGACCTTTTCCAGTCCTGTGGCCACTGCTGAGTTTTCCAAATTTGCTGGCGTATTGAGTACAGTGCTTCAACATGATCAGCTTTTAGGATTTAAAATAACTCAGCTGGAATTCCATCACCTCCACTAGTTTTGTTTATAGTAATGCTTCCTAAGGCCCAGTTTACTTCATACTCCAGGGTATCTGGCTCTAGGTGAGTGATCACACCATCATGGTTATCTGGGTCAATAAGACCTTTTTTGTATGGAATTATACAGAAAGATAGTCTCTGCATATATAATATGCTTATATCTGTGTACATATAGAGAAATGTATAAATGTATATAATTACATAAAAGAGCAGTTCTCCACTATCCTATACCTTTTGTTTCTGTATCTATGGATTGTTTCTTATCATTGAAGATAGTTATCTTACTCTTTTTAATAACCACATGGAATTTTACCATTCTCCTGTTGACAAGCATTCAGGCTATTTCCAGTGTTTTGTACATATAAATGTGGTGGTGGTATATGT
The DNA here is from genome assembly GCF_032405125.1 of Capricornis sumatraensis. Classification (NCBI taxonomy): domain Eukaryota; kingdom Metazoa; phylum Chordata; class Mammalia; order Artiodactyla; family Bovidae; genus Capricornis; species Capricornis sumatraensis. The sequence goes on along the minus strand of NC_091072.1, from coordinate 67,429,150 downwards.
CTTTGTGGACATATTGTTTGCATGTGTTGAAATATATCTGGAAGATATATTTCCAGAAATGGGATTTCTGGATAAAGTTTCCCTTTAAAATTTTGATAGATGCTTCCTAATTTTCTTTTGTCAATATCCTAGACTGTTCAATCTGTTAAATGTTTCAGAAGGTTTTCTTTGCTAGACAGGTTACTTTCAAAAATTTATTAAGTGGCACTTTTTGAAAGATTAATTGGAGTAACTGAGTGTACCCAATTAGAAGTTGAATTAAAATTATCTTCCTTGCAATTTCATTCAATTAATATGAGCCATTCCTATATATTGTTATTCATTTGTCTCTTCATTGTTTTGTTTTGTGCATGGAGTTGGAATATTAATAAAGAGTAGGGAAAACTTAAAACCTATACACACATTTTTATACACATAGTAAGACCAAGGTTTCTCCAGTTAGCCTGTGGTTTCTCTGAATCAGATAAGTTCATAGGACCACATGAGGGGGGAGAGGGAACGATGGGAACACACACACAAAACAGAGAAATGAAAGCTAATCAAAGTGTCATAAAAAGGCAAATTTTAAGAGACAAGAAATAAGCAGGAATATATTATCTAGTTTTACTTTTGTATTCAGAGATTAAAGATGACCCCTTAAAGTTTATCTCCATCATGAAGTGCTTCTTCTAGGTAGAAGTGATCACTATCTTTATGCTTCTGTTTTTGTTTCTACTGTAGAACCAATGGCCTGTTACTCTTTATGTGTTTTCTTCCCCCATTAAACTGAATGACTTGAGAGTCTGGCATAGACAAGTTCTGTTGAATAATGAATTCTTTATGTATGAATGGCTTTGAAAGGTAGAGGTTCCTTTTCTACTGTTAACCATGTTTCACAGATGAAGCTGACTTTGTTTCTTGACTCTATCTTCACTCCCATCCTAGAGAATAATTTTCCTACCAGTATGTCCCATTATGTTTTACTTTCTGATGTGCTTGTGCTGGTGTGGACTTGGTCTTCTGCTTCAGTAGAGCTGATCCTGTTCTTTTCCTTCTGTACTGGAATCAGTGCGCATGAATATTCCCAGTCAGCTCATTTCAGTCTTCTACCGTGGCAGTCATTGGAGTGGCATGGAGCAAGGGGAGTCCCTTTTTCTGCTGTTTATAATCCAAGAGGATAAGATATGTTCTTCCTATCTAGAAGAATAATTGCAAATGTGTTTTCTCATGGCATGTCTTCTGCATAAGGGCTTCGAGTTGTCTGCTCAACCATTGTTTGTCAGACTATTAGATGAGGGGAACAGAGGTGAGGTTTTGACAGGAAAGAGCATTTCAGACTCAGGAAACAGCAAGGAGCCAGCATTGCTACAGCCAAGTGAATGAGGGTGAGAATGGTAAGGTAGGGATTAGATTGTGCCAATTTTTATAGTCCTTGTTTGAGTTTAGATTTTATACTAACTGCAGTAGGAAGCTGTTGATGCTTATTGCTGGTAACTTAATGAGAGACCTTTTGCTTTTGTCTCAGTACTTGACAGTCAGTTTTACTGTTTCCATGATAAGAGCGTTCTTCCATTGACAGACAGTATGCTTAGGGATAAAATTATTTCCCCAAGGACTGTATATATGCCACTATATATAAAATCTATAGAATTTTTTTAAGAATTGGGAAAACTAGAATACTAATATATATTCACGAGCCATGATTTGTTAAAGCAATTAACCATTAATTTTTTCCAATTTATGTTTAGAGATGATATAACACTACTCAGACAAGAGGTCCAAGACCTACAGGCTTCACTTAAGGTAAAATAAAAATGATTATACTTGTTTATTTTCAGTGTATCAGATAAATAAAACCTTTTAAAATTTTCTGATTAAAACCTGTTCTTTCCTTAGGAAGAAAAATGGTACTCAGAAGAATTAAAGAAAGAATTAGAAAAATTCCAGGGGCTGCAGCAACAAGTAATTGCTTTTAAATACTTAAAATGTGTTAATAGATGTTCATTTTCATTGTTTTAAATTAAGTATAATACTTTTTTATAAACAAGTGGCATGATATGAATAGCTTCCTAATTGTTTCTCTGTGCTTGTTAGCCTACATATGTATCCTTTGAAATTCTAATGAATACAAACCAATATAACCAATATATGGAAAGCTCAGATATAACTCCTTAAAAGTGCTCCATTAAGAATCATTTACGTATGGGACTTCCCTGAAGTGATTAAAAACTCTTCGGAGATTAAAAACTCTGCGGTTCCACTGTAGAGGGCGCAGGTTAGACTTGTGATCAGGGAACTAAGATCCCACATGCTCCAGTGCGGCCAAAAGGATCATTTACCTATGGATTTTTTTTTTTTTTTTCAACACCAGGCCACATTATTCTTATTTTCTGACAGTATATGTAAGTGGTTAAAAAATATAGGTTCAAACAATCGTGAAGCACTTCAAAGCACTTGTGTTTGTGACAAATTGGAAATCACTAAAATGTCTATTAGTAGGGAAAGAACTATTACTAACTGCTTATAGTTTATATTAGTGGTGATTGTTTGAAAGCATGGAAAAACTGTTGTATTCATGTTAGATTTTAAAAAGCAAATATTGTGTCTTTGTACACAGATGCATACCTACCATACAACTTTAACTTCATAAAAATTATACAGAAAAGAACAAGAAAATCACTGTAGTAGCCAAAGTGGTTATTTTGAGTGATTTCATTTGATATCTCAGATTCATTATATATAATATTCTTTAATGTATTTTCTAAAAAATTTTTTAACAAATTATGATTTTTATACTTGTTATTTTGACTTTTATATGAATATACATAAAAAATCATAGAATGATGATTTTACCAAATATATATATAGTTTTCATTTCTGTGAATAAAAATGACATCCTTTAGCAATAGCTTTAATACTTTTATAAAATAATTAGTGATCCCTCTGCACATTATCTCAGCACATTAAGGTAGCACGTGACATCTTAGCACATGACTCCCAGTTGTTTTCGCCTTTTTGTGTTTTTCCCAAAAGTTGTCATTTGGACTAGAAAAGAAAAATAAATGGATAACAAGATATCAGTTTTATTACTACTCAGCTTCTGTAATTGAGGATGCATTAAAGAGGGTTTTAGTAATCTAAAATACTTAGAGTTCACTTACTCATGTTTTAGGTAGATGCCATTAACAGTCAAACGTGTGCTCTATTAATGTTATTTTCTGTACTTGAAAACACAGGAAATTGTTTACTACATTTGAGATGACTATTTTAACTTTATAATAGGGACTTCCCAGATGGCACCAGTGGTAAAGGATATGCAGGATACATAAGAGATGTAGGTTGGTGAGACCCAGTAAGAGGGCATGGCAACCCATTCCATTATATTAACTTATGTTATTACTGAATTTATGGAATTTAAGATGCCATCTTGGCAAAGTTCATGAAAATTTAATATGTGAACAGATTCTTAGAGGCAGCGAGCTACAGTTAAATCATTATGCCAGACAGCCTAGTGGTATCTTAGAGATCTATAGGATGTGAGCAGGCCAAGATTTGATTCATAGAAATCTTGCCACTTACCTGGCAGAATCTATTTCAGAGATTGTTTTTCATGTTGACAATTGTAATAATATAGTCTTTTCCTTTTAATACGTTTGTTTATGTTTTTTGTTTTCATTGAGGAGTCCAAACCTGATGGATTAGTGGCTGATTCATCAGCAGGTAACTTAAAGCTTTTATTTTTTCATTTTCCTGCTTTCTTATCCCTTTTTTTTTACTTTTTTCTTTTCCTCTGATGCCTGCTACATGGATTTTGTTTTATGGTTTTACTTCATGGCACTGAAACAGTGAAGTTAACAGTCATATTCTAGGTTGAGAGTGTTTATTACCTGTGAATTTTATAATTTAATCAGTTATTGAAATCTTAATCTTATTATAGTTCATTATATTCTGAAGTTACACACTTTTGAAATAATACATTAATATGGTGGTTAATGAAAGTTTAGATCTATATTAAATAGTGGTGTACTTTGTTTCCTCTTGAAATTAAAAAATGAGATTAGCATCTTTGTAATCTGGTCCCATCACTTCGTGGGAAATAGATGGGGAAACAGTGGAAACAGTGTCAGACTTTATTTTGGGGGGCTCCAAAATCACTGCAGATGGTGACTGCAGCCATGAAATTAAAAGACGCTTACTCCTTGGAAGGAAAGTTACGACCAACCTAGACAGCATATTGAAAAGCAGAGACATTCCTTTGCCAACAAAGGTCCATCTAGTCAAGGCTATGGTTTTTCCAGTGGTCATGTATGGATGTGAGAGTTGCACTGTGAAGAAAGCTGAGTGCTGAAGAATTGATGTGTTTGAACCATGGTGTTGGAGAAGACTTTTGAGAGTCCCTTGGACTGCAAGGAGATGCAACCAGTCCATTCTGAAGGAGATCAGCCCTGGGATTTCTTTGGAAGGAATGATGCTAAAGCTGAAACCCCAATACTTTGGCCACCTTATGAGAAGAGTTGACTCATTGGAAAAGACTCTGATGCTGGGAGGAACTGGAGGCAGGAGGAAAAGGGGACGACAGAGGATGAGATGGTTGGATGGCATCACCGACTCGATGGACGTGAGTTTGAGTGAACTCCGGGAGTTGGTGATGGACAGGGAGGCCTGGAGTGCTGCAATTCATGGGGTCGCAAAGAGTCAGACACGACTGAGAGACTGAAGTGAACTGAACTGAATGGACTTTAACTGGAGGAATGCTCAATGAATAATAAAAATTATATTTTGAGATTAGCTGTTATATTTAATGTCTCTTTGAAGTTTCTTTATGAGAATGAAGTAGTAAGAATTGACTGCATATTTTAATTGATTATTTTATTTAAGACCTTGATTATTCTTAAAACATTTCTAATTTCAAAACATTTCATCAGAGGCACAAAATATATTGTTTTTTTGGTCAGTTGACAGATACAGGAAAATAACTGTGAAATGTGAAATTAGAATAATCTTTAAACAAATATTTATAACTATTTTAGCTATGACTGCAAAATATTCCTTTCATTTGTTTTACATGTACGTTAACTTTGATTTGGGTCTTAAATGTGTTGGCTGTGATTAATTTTTTCTTTTTTTGAGATATGATTAATTCTTAAAATGTGAAGATACTCTACTTGTAATTGGCTAGTAGATCATGTTGATTGTCTTTAACTACTACAGTGATTATAAGTAATAACAGTTTAGGAAATGTAATTCACATTGTATTTGAATAACTACTTTTCTGTAGAACTACAGTCTTTGGAACAACAATTAGAAGAAGCCCATACAGAAAATTTTAATATTAAGCAAATGAAAGATTTGTTTGAACAGAAAGCAGCCCAACTTGCCACTGAAATTGCAGGTAAATTAAATCAGGATTATTCTTATCCAATAAGTCAGTCTCTTTACCTTCTTGCCATTGTATATTCTATAGAGAAACAGTGTATTTTAGTGTGATAAAGCATTTGTTACAGACTGTCGTGGTGATTGCTGGCATTTAATGATAACAGAGTTGCTGTGTAAGTTATTTTATTTGTTCTCCCACCTCCTCCCTTTGAAGAACTGATTTTCACTGTAAAATTCTTCTTGAATTTTAGAGAAGTTGAATTTTCTTTTGAGGTATGGTTAAAGATTGACAAGTAACATTTTGAAGAAGTTAAGTAATGTGGTATAGATTTAACACTTGGTTATGCTAGCAATTGCATGTAATTTTTTTCAACTACATACATGCTTTTAGGTAAAATTTAGGCAAACGTATTATATGTGATTGAGTATACATTAAAATGCTAATGTAGTAATCGAGTGGATTTTATGTAGACATTTGATCATTTAAGTTTATCATTGAATATCATCAGAAGTATAATTTTATTGTGTACATTTATGCTTATCAAAGGAATGTGAATTTGAATTAGAGTGGTATTTAATTAGGCACTGGATATACAAGAATGTGTAACTTATCTTCTCTTGAGTTAATGTCATGTCATCTATGTAACTGTTCTTAATTAGATATAAAGTCAAAATATGATGAAGAAAGGAGTCTTAGAGAAGCTGCTGAACAGCAAGTGACACATCTAACAGAAGAATTAAACAAAGAAGCAGGTGTGATTCAAGATCTAAAGACTGAACTGGTAAAGTAGAAACCATTTATTAGAGTGTACCTTAGTTGAAATTGATAAATGAAATACATATGCTGATGAAATTTTTAAAAGTAGGGTTTGAATACAATGGAGGAAATAAAAATTCCCTGTAGTTTTACTACCTACATATATATATGTATGTGTGTGTGTGTACACTATGATTTTTAAAATAAGAATGGAATTTTGTGATACATTATTTATGGCATGAACATTTTTATTGTTTTTGTTTTAGTATCACCTGTCATTTTTGGTAGTTTCCATATCTGCATCTCTGATCTTACCATTCCTTGAACTTTAGTTTTGTAAATCCAGCTGCTGCTAAGTCGCTTCAGTTGTGTCCGACTCTGTGCGACCCCCACAGACGGCAGCCCACCAGGCTCCCCCGTCCCTGGGATTCTCCAGGCAAGAACACTGGAGTGGGTTGCCATTTCCTTCTCCAATGCATGAAAATGAAAAGTGAAAGTAAAGTCGCTCAGTCGTGACCCCATGGACTGCAGCCCACCAGGCTCCTCCATCCATGGGATTTTCTAGGCAAGAGTACTGGAGTAGGGTGCCAGTGCCTTCTGCGGTAAATCTATTTAGGACACTTCTAAAAGGAGAAGAGGGCAGCAGAGGGTGAGATGGTTAGGTAGCATTACCGACTCACTGGATATGAATCTGAGCAAACTCTGGGAAATAGTGAAGGACAGGGAAACCTGGCGGGCTGCTGCTCATGGGGTCATAAAGAATTGAACACAACTTACTGACTGAACAACAGCAAGAAGGACACTCCTAATTGCATTTCCAGCTTTCATTTCAAATTCAACAAGTATAGCATCAAGTCATCATATTTCTGTCATTGATACCATATGTTTTTAACCCTCTTCCCAGGCTTAACAATCTTGGATCTGTCCTTGCTTCCTTTCTGTCCTTTATTTACCACTCAGTGAACATATGAATATGTGAATCAATTAGATTCAATCTGCAACAAACCCTAATTATGCTTATATCTGCTCCTTCATTTTATTACCAGTTTCATAGGATAAAAAAATGAAGGGATTTAGCATTAACAAGTGATTGTTATTATAAGTGGGTGTAGTTTGTGAAGGAAAGGAAAGCAAAAGCACTAAGGATAATTGTGTATTTGCTATTTTGTACCTTGAGTGGTAACACTGTTAAATATGAGAGAAAGCTCTCATTTAGCTCTATGAAAAAAGGATAAAGATTGTTGGGGGAAAACTTCTGTGTTCAATGTTTGGAATCTAGTAATTGATGTTAAAAGATTGTTTTTATTTCTTAGTAGTTAAACTATTTTAAAAATATGTGTTATTTTAAAATGTGTGTTCACTAAATAGTTTCACTGTTTTTTTTTTTTTTTAAATTAAAATATGTTGCTTCACAGCTTCAGAGACCTGGAATAGAAGATGTTGCTGTGTTAAAGAAAGAACTGGTCCAAGTTCAAACACTAATGGATAACATGACCTTGGAACGTGAGAGAGAATCTGAAAAACTCAAAGATGAGTGCAAAAAGTTACAAACAGAATATACTAACTCAGAGGTAATAAAGTTTAGTGTACTTAAATAAGACTGATGTTAACTTGTTTAATGTGCATTGTTGAGTGAAGCCAGCATTTTTCTGAGTGACTCAAACACTACTTGCCTTTCTTTCATCTGGTCTCAATAATATCTATATATCGTCAATATGGTCTGATAGTATTTTATCTTTGCTTTATGAAGTTGGACACTTAGAGAAGAATGTTTGCATAGAGGAGTATTCCTCTGTTAATAAATAATGTATACTGTAGAAAAATTATATTTAAATTTGCTCCAGATTAATAAGTAGTAATTTATTTCAATTTGGTATGGGTAAAGGAAGTATGATTTCGTTTTCTTCATTTGGATTACTTATGTTGCTTAGAAAAAATATTTAAGACATTATCTATTAGACTTGGTTTTCGCTTATCAATTATTAAGTTATGTGGTTGAAGGAGGTCTTAAAAATCTTCTAGTCTAACCCTCCATCCAGGAATCCCTTTATAAGTGATCTGTAACTCTTGCTATGTGCTGCAGGGGTTGTATATTTCTTCCTAAGTCAGCCATTCCATTGAGTTGGCATTTGTTTCCCTATAATTTACATGTACTGGTTCCAGACACAGAATAAATTGTTCTTTTCCACATGAAATATTTGATGACTATTCATATTTACTCTGAATTTTCTTCTAGGATAAACATTCTCAGTTCTTCTGTTTATTACAAGACTTTTGTCTGTCAATCCCTTATGTAATTGTCAGCATATGACAAGTTCTAGGATATGTAGTAAATCTATTTGCTTAAAAATGCTAGCATTTGTCTTTCTTACTGTATCATAGGTATTTTTATTATAACTACTACTGTGTATAGTTCTTAAGCTCCCTTATATGATATAGACCTGAGTTTTTCATGTTACCGGTTTAAAAAGCTAAGTTATAGTGACATTTCAGCTTGCATCTCAGATTTTTTCAGCTGATTATCTAAAAGCCACTATTCATAATTATTAATGAACTATGGAGTACAAATATTATAGATAACCCATATCTTCCTTTTATTACTTTCTCCTGTGTCTTATCAGTGGAGGATTGGTGAAAGTTTGTTACAACACACATAGGCATGTGAGTCTTTGTAATGGTTGATATTTCAGACTTTTAAGTTGATGAACTTCAGGTGCAGATTTCCCAGACATGATCTTTGTAGCCCAGTAATAAAAGTCCCATAGATTTTCAAGTAATTTTAGGGAGTTCATGAAATTATCAAAGCCAATAAAAATCTGCTAATGTGTAATCTAGGAGAGGCTGAATCAAAGAAGTTTCGTGGGAAAAAATCCCATTCAAATGCTAGGTTAGAAATTTCTTTTAACCCTGTAAGTTAAGCATTAAGGTGGTTTTATATTTAAGGAATCTAGGCTTCAGTGAGATTAAATAACTTGTTCAAGTTCATGCACCTAATGTAAAGAAGTTAGGATTAGAACTCAAATCTGTCTTGAAGCTCAGGTCTTTCTGTATCATGTCATTTCCCATTTTTGGTGGTCTGATGATTGTGTTAGAAGTAAATTTGTGTTATTAATCATAACCTAATACTGTTATTACTTTTTGCCTTTTGACATATTGTATATTTGTATTGAGTATAACTTAAAATACTTTTGAGTGGTGTCCCATACCATTTCCATATGAAAAAATGACTGTCTAAATATTCCATCTCATTTGTTTTTTACTGTATTTTTAGCTTCTACTTACTCCTTAGTATATGGTGTGTATTTTATTGAAATTCAGTTTTATTTATTCTCAGTTATGTGTTAGTGAATTATATAACCTAAAGAACTAAAATTAAAAAATATTTTATGTATTACTGCTTTTCTGAACCTAAACATTGACATCAGAAATAAGACAGTAAAAGGAATTAAGCTAAAAATGCAATGATTTGTTTTGTATTTCTAGTCAAGGTTCAAGATACATAATCTGATATACATTGTTAAGTATGTTCCATTCCTTTCATTAAAAATATAACCTATGAACTCGTTGTCATTTTAAAAATCTGTTTTTAAAAGCATATGGAAAAATAACTCATTCTAAAGCATTTAAAAGTATTTTTAAATAATTTTCTTTAGATCAGAAATTAAGGTTAATAAAAGTATTATTCCTATAAATCTGCATTATTGAGAAATGTCAGAGCTGTAACTAACTTATATTTGGTGTTGTCTTTAATGGAAATGATTTTTGACGAATTTTATATATATTCCAAATATCTTCATTTGAATCCTAATTTTTAAGGAGAGTATTTACATATCTTTTAAAGATTTGCTAGTGTAAGAGGTTAGATTCAGAGGTGTGTCTGTACTTTTTATTATACGTTCAGTGTGTACTTTTGTCAGTTTTGTTTTCCATGTTTCATCCATCATTTTATTTTATTTTTTCTGCTTTCTAATGGAGATGCTTAAATGTGAGGTAATGTCTTTTTGGAAGGCTTTTAATATTAGTACTGTTTTTAATATAGTACCTTCTAGCAACATATGGCAATTTTGTGTTTTAAGACAATCTCAAACTTCAAATATGTGCTTCTTTTTGTTTTGTTAATCAAGCCAAATTTTAACCATCTTTAACATGATTATTTACTAAAAGTATTTGGCCATTAGGACAATAATTATAATCCTAAAGCACTAGCAGGAAGTTTGAAATATCTTTCCTTAATTATTTTATAATTTGAAATTCTGAAATGCACATTATTTTATAGGGCCTTATATATCTGTTTCCATGTGCAGAATAGGAGAATCATTCCTCTCTAAAGTGAGTATTTTTCGAATGCCTGAGTGAAAGCACCTAGTATATATGTGGGGAATAGAACAGTGAATAAGATACAGTGCCTGCTGTCATAAAGCTTATATTCCTTTTGGAAGCCAAACAATGTGAAATAAACCAACTCACAATAGGACGTCAGCTAATCCTAAGTGCTGTGAGGAAAAACAAAGCAGGATGTGGACAGTAGTGGAGCTGGCAATAATGTGGATCAATTTTAGATAGGATGATCATGGAAGGGTATCCTCAAAGAGGACACAGGGGAGAATGAAGTAAGCAAGAAGAGCAAAGACCTGGGAGCAGCATTCCCAGCAGGAAGGAGGGCAAGTGCAGAAGCCTTCTGGGCTCAGATGAGCTTGTCCTGTTAACTAGTGAGGATTGTCTGTGGCTTGCAGAACCTTCCTTTTGAATTTCACCTAAAGTGATATCTCAATAGTGAGTGTATTTCCTTAGAAATTTTGTCTTTCTTCAATCTTAATTTTTTAAAAATAGAGCTATAATACATGACCATTGTAAAAAGTTAAAATGACTCAATGTACAGTAGAGAGGGAAAGCTTCCTGTAATTCATTCCTCTTTCTCCTCTTCCCCGTAACTAAAATTTATCTTTAGGTGTATACTCTTCCTACATCTTTTTTCCCTTGAGTAAACTAAAAAGTTTTAAGTGCTTGCTTTTATGTTTTTAAAAATTCAAGTAAAAAAATAAGTATTTAGCGTACAACAGATACATTATAAGATATAACAAATTAATTGTGGATACATTTGCTTTGTTTCTTTCTTTTGCATGTTGGACTTCATCAGCAGAATAGATACTGGATACCTGTTATACATGGTTAATCTTATAATCTTTAATGTGGATTCATGGTATTTTAATGAAATATACTCAAAATTTGCATTTTAGTGCATACTTATGTGTAAGAAACTCTAGTAATTCCTTTGATAAGAGAGAGATTTAAATATAATTTTTCTTGTGATAAATGATTAAAGCATAGTAATTTAAAGTAGCTGGATTGTTCGTGTTATTTTAATTAACATCCATAATGTAGTTCAGTTTCAGCTGCTCAGTCGTGTCCAACTGTTCACGACCCCATGAACCGCAGCATGCCAGGCCTCCCTGTCCATCACCAACTCCTGGGGTTCACCCAAACCCATGTCCGTTGAGTCGGTGATGCCATCCAGCCATCTCATCCTCTGTCGTCCCCTTCTCCTCCTGCCCTCAATCTTTCCCAGCATTAGGGTCTTTTCAAATGAGTCAGCTGTTTGCATCAGGTGGCCGAAGTATTGGCATTTCAGCTTTAGCATCAGTCCTTCCAATGAACACCCAGGACTGATCTCCTTTAGGATGGACTGGTTGCATCTCCTTGCAGTCCAAGGGACTCTCAAGAGTCTTCTCCAACACCACAGTTCAAAAGCATCAATTCTTTGGCGCTCAGCTTTCTTCACAGTCCAACTCACATCCATACATGACCACTGGAAAAACTATAGACTAGATGGACCTTTGCTGACAAAGTAATGTCTCTGTTTTTTAATATGCTCTCTAGGTTGGTCATAACTTTCCTTCCAAGAAGTTAATAGAGAATAAGATTCAAAGTTGTTAGTCATAATAATTTGAAGTAAACTGCTAATACATTTCAAGGTTACACAACCAGTTTAAGATAGAGCATTAAGATACACTTTAAGTTGAACACAGTTGAAAATACATGAATATTTAAACATTTCCTTCTTTGAAATATGTTTTATATACATGTTTTCCTTAAAAGGTCAGGCCATGAACTTATCTCAGACATGTTGCCATTACCAAAAATATTTTTGAAATCTCTTTGTTGACCTCAAACCAGTTTGGAAAACACTCAAAACACTGATTTCAGTTGTTTATGGTTATTAAAATAAGCCCAAATGTTTGATTGTTCAGTTAGGTTACCTTGTTTACTAGTTTTGTTTCTAAAACTTTATACACCCATTTCTAAACTTTACATTTCAACACTTTACTAGTTTTGTTTCTAAAACTTTTTTCACCCATTTACAGTGGATTTGATCTTATTACAGTGAGAATCCTTGAAATAACAACAAAAATATGCCTCAAATTCTAGAGCAAAAGATCACCTGACATTAATTAGTGGCTTTCTTAGATTGTTTTCCTTGAGAAGTACTCATTTGTAATATACAATATAGGTAATGCTGATGTGTTTATTAAAAAAAATGAAATTTATTGTATTCATATTATAAAATGTATTTACTAATGAAGAATATAGACAAGGTCATTGTAACATTAGGAATGTAAAAAGCAAACCTGATAAGCAGTATTAGAAATACAGAGGTCTCTTATTAACATCTCTTTCAGGAAACCAAGTCGTGTGCTCTCTAGTGGTTGAAGCTTTCATATATAATAAGTTTGTATTTCCAGGTTCTTTGGTTATCTTTCTCTTACCTTACTTATTAGATGATTAACCCATTGTTTTAATAATAGACATTAATTTTCGTTTAAAAAATGTTAAACACATTAAAGCAAATTGCCCAGCTATTATCCATGATCGTAGAGAGATCTAGGTTAATGAAACTATATATAACTTCTGTTTGATAGCCTTTTGGCCAAATACTTTCTATTACAGTAAAAGTAAAAAAATGATTAGTCATCTTTAAAGGTAATTCTGTGTTGGTTGTTTGCATTTAACATGATTTTGAAATGTGCTATAGAAGTTGAGAGAAAATGTAGGTATATCTTGCATATCCTTTTTAAATTCAGAAGGATTAAATTATAGAATTTAAAGCCAGTAAGTTCAAGTTTGCAGTTTGCTGTTTCAGATGCATAAAATAGGATGCCAACTTTTCATTTCATGTATTATTAAATAATGAAGTTGTAAAGTTTTGGATATATTTTGAAAACTAATTTTTAGCCCAAAAAAGATGTGGGGAAGCAGTAGGGGTAGTAAAATAAAAAAATCAAGTTGAAATTTCTAAGAATTATTAAAGTTTAATGACAACAGTGACAAAAATCTATGTAATCTTAAAACCTTTGAATACTTCTGTTTCCTTTTTTATTTTAGTTTTCTCAATTTTTTTTTCCTTTCTAGGCCATAATAAGCCAGCTGAGGAGTGAACTTGCCAAAGGCCCCCAGGAAGTTGCTGTGTATGTGCAGGAACTACAAAAACTTAAAAGTTCAGTTAATGAATTAACACAAAAAAATCAGGTGAGAATTTAAAAACTACACATAATGGTGAATTGATTTTATAAATTTTAAGTTCTAATGTTGTGTATGTTATTTATATATGGGCACAGTACAGTATGGCTTATTTTGTGTTGTTTATTTTTTTGTATTGTTTATATTCACATTGTTATGCAACCAACTTTTTCCATCTTCTAAAACTAAACTCAGTTATTATTGAACAACTCCCCACTTACTGAATCTTCTGCCCCAAACCCCTTCTGCTTTCTATATCTATGAATTTACTATACTAAATAACTCATATGAGTGAAATCATACAGTATTTGTCTTTTTGTGCTTGGCTTGTTTCATGTAGGATATTGTTCTCAAGGTTCATTCATGTTATAACATGTGTCAGAATTTCCTACCCTCTTAAGGTTATCTTACATTGTATGTATATATCATATTGTCCATCTGTTGCTTCCTTTTTTGTGCTCTTTCTTTTGTGGATAGTGCTGTTTTGAAAATGGGTATACAAATATCTATTTGAGATCCTGCTTTCAGTTCTTTTGGGTAGATACCCAGAAGTGGAATTGCTGGATCATACTAGTAATTCTGTTTTCAATTTTTTGAAGAAATCATCATACTGTTTGCCATAGTGGCTGTATCCTTTTAAATTCCCATCAACAGTGCACAAGAATTAAACAGTTTCTTCGCATCCTTGCCAACATTTGTTATTATCTTTTTTTTTTTTAATAGTAGCCATCGACAGAGTGTTAAGGTGATATTCATCATGATTGATTTGCATTTCCCTAATGATTAGGATGCTTGAGCATCTTTTCATATGATTTTAATTGGGTTGTTCATGTTCTTGATGTTGAGTTGTAAGAGTTTTTTTTTTATGTTTTTGATATTAACCTTTTAATCAGATTCTGGGGAAGGAAATGGCAACCCACTCCCGTACTCTTGCTTGGAAAATCCCATGGACAGAGGAGCCTGGTAGGCTACAGTCTATGGAGTCGCAAAGAGTCAGACACGACTGAGCGACTTCACTCACTTAAATCAGATACATGATTTGCAAATATTTTCTCATTCTTTATGTTGCCTTTTCACTCTGTTGATTGTGTTTTTTTACAAAGGAAAAAATGCTCCTGTTCGTCTCCTCTGCTCTCAGTACTGTACTACATACAGCTTTACTTCTGACATCAGATGTTTAGATGTTCCGCATTTCAACAGTTCTATAACACCAGCTGTGTGTCCTACCATTTAACTCAATTCTTACACTGTTTACCTGGAGCTAGCATCACATTCTATGGATAAAGTAAAGGAGAAGTCCTGCAGAATTGTGCCTGAGCACACCAAACCTCCCTCCCCAACACATCCTAGTTCAGACACCAGTTGAGGTCCAGCTTGTTACTTGTACTTCTAACCAACTGGCTGTAAATGGGAGGTTCCCAATTCTCAGCCTCCTGTTCAGTTAATTTGCTAGAGTAGTTCCCAAAACTTGGGAAAAGTTTTTATATTTTACTTGCTAGTGCTGTGCTGTGCTTAGTTCCTCAGTCATGTCTGACTCTTTGCAATCCCGTGGCCTGGAGGCTGCCGGGCTCCTCTGCTCATGGGGATTCTCCAGGCAAGAAGAGTGGAGTGGGTTGCCATGCCCTTCTCCAGGGGATCTTCCAAACCCAGGGAGTGAACCCAGGTCTCGTGCGTTGCATGCGGATTCTTTAACGTCAGCCACCCGGGAAGCCCATGAATACCAGAGTGGATAGCCTATCCCTTCTCCAGGGAATCTTCCCAACCCAGAAATCGAGTCAGGGTCTCCTGCATTGCAGGTGGATTCTTTACCAGCTGAGCTACCATGGTACTTACTGAGCTACTTACTAGAGTACTGGCTTATTATAAATGACTATAACTTAAGAACAGTGAGATGGAAGAGATGGGTAGGGCAAGATATGTGAGAAAGTGTCTGAAGCTTCCGTGCTCTCTTTGGGTGCTCTCCATGTGTTCACCAACTTGGAATGTCTCAAAACTCTTTCTTTCCCTTTGTGGCTGTGATTGATGGAATCTTTGACCACTGGTGATTAATTCAGCCTTTTGCCCCTCTTCCTTCCCTGGAGGTCAGGGTGGAACTGACCAACTCGTTCTTTTTTTTTTTTTTTCCCAACTCTTTCTTGAAGGTTGGTTCCCCTGCCAACCAATCCCTGTCCTTTGGGATTTCTAAAAAAAATCTCATTAATACAAACTCAGAGGTGGTTGTAAGGGGGTTCTTATGACTAACAAAGGATACCTTTCTTGCTCTCACATCATAGGAAATTCCTGAGGTTTAGGAGCCTGGATCCAGAAATGGGGACCAAGACCAAAGGACTGTTTTATGATATCACACATTTGATACACAGAAGTTTTAAATTTTATATAATCTAGTTTATCTATTTTCACTTTCATTGCTGAGCTTTTGGTTTCATATCCAAGAAGTCATTCCTAAACTCAGGGTCTTGAAGCTTTTCACCTGTTTTCTTCTAATAGTTTTGTAGTTTTAACTTAGGTTTAGGTCTTTGATCTATTTTGAATTATTTTTTTAAAGGGTCCAGTTTTATTCTTTTGCATATGAAAATCCAGTTTTCCTAGCACCATTTATTGAAAGGAGTAAGTATCCTTCCCTTACTGAATAGTCTTGGCACGCTTGTTGAAAATTGTTTGACCATGTATGTGAATATTTATTTCTGGGCTCTTTATTTTTATCCTTTTGGTCTATATATCTTTCTTTATGTCAATACCACATTGTTTTGACTACTATATTTTTCAGTAAGTTTTGAAGTCAAGAACTGAGACCTCCATCTTTGTTCTTAGTCTGTATTCTGTAATGTTAATATTTTCCACCTTGTTTCTTTAAAGATGAGCAACAGATAATAGTTTTGGAGGTAGGGCAAGTATTGGTATTAATTTATTTCCCCCATGTCTCTACTTTTTGATGGCAGAGTAATGGGGAGTTATTAAATCTTTTTATTCTAAGTATTGTGAATTTGTTAGCTTTGCTTTAACAGCTTAATTAAATAACAGGACAGATGGATTCTCATATCTGCTTTTACATTTAATCTGTTGTGATATATTTGAAGTGTGTTAAAATTTAGTCTTAACTGATACGTAGTGTAGTTGGAAAAGGCTATCTTAATAGCCTTTTCAGATAATTGTAGCTGTAATTGTTTGATAATACACTGAAACCAGATAAAGTATAGTTTCTCAAAAGTTAATTTCAGTGTAGAATCTGAAACCATATTAGTGCCGTTTTTGTACTTTGTAACATTAAAATTTTTTCTTTTGTCTTGACTTGTTTTTTTTTTCCTGTCTTGACTTTTGAGTGGATCTTTCCTGGGCATGATTTCATAATATGCATTAGTCATGTGGAAAATATTGGTTCACTGAATAATGCAAATTTTTTCCAAATACTAACACATTTCATTGTATCGTGGTGGTGTAGTTGCTCAGTCGTGTCCAACTCTAGGAACCTCATGGACTGCAGCCCCCGACTGCTCTGGCCGTGCAGGAATGCTGGAGTGGGGAGCTGTTTCCTTCCGCAGGGATCTTCTGGCCCAGAAAGCACACGTATGTCTCTCATGTTGCAGGTGGTCTCTTGCGTGGCAGGCAGATTCTTTACCAACTGAGCCACCAGGGAAGCCCATGTCATTGTATAATATAAAACAAATCACGTTCGTTAGTATCACCATGAATCTCAAAATATGCTTCAAGTATAAGAAGTGTCAGGCTCGTGGCGATGGATGCAGGGTTTCTAAAATTCTAAACTTCCTTTGAAAACTTGACTTTTATCATTGGCAGCCAACACTGTCAGTTCTGTCCTTCCCATAGTTTGTTGGTCATTCTTGTTGTTACATTCTTTGCATTAAAAATGGTGTTTCATAGAAAAAAGCAACTGGCTATGTTGACAAATATATTATTTGGTATGCAGCAGAAGTGACGCATTTATGCTTGCTATTTATTCACACAGTTTTTTTCTTTTTTCTTGCTGTTTCAAGTACTGCAGGTACAACATTCACATAAAAATCTCATGCATTTGTGTAAGAATTTCTGTTTTATACCTTCATGTGAAATTGCTGGGTTATGAGCTATATATGTGCTCAAATTTACTAGGCTATCCCAAACTATTTTCCAAAGTAACTGTACAAGTCTGCCATTGTCCATTTCTCCATCACCTCTTGGTGCTGACTGATTTTTAAAATTTAATCTTTGTTATGGCTTATAAAAGCCTCATTGCCCCCCTCTTTTTAAAAAACATGTTTTTTATTGGAGGATAATTGCTTTATAACGTTGTGCTGGTTTCTGCCATATGTCAACATGAATCAGCCACAGGTATATATATGTCCCCTCCCTCTTGAACCTCCCTCCCATCTCCCTCCCATCTCCCTCCCCATCCACCCCTCTAGGTTGTCTCAGAGCACTGGATTGAGCTCCCTGTGGCACACAGCAAATTCCCATTGACTATCTATTTTACATATGGCAATGTATGTGTTTCCATGCTACTCTCTCTATCCATCCTGCCCTCTCCTTCCCTAATTCCTTTTTTCCCTCCTGTCTAAGTGTAGAAAATATCCACGTAGACTTTAATTTTATCTTTATCTCTCAGTTTGATTTTAATTTCTTTGAGATCAGAGTTGACCTTCTGCCTCTTGGAAACTGACCAGAGTTGTGCACGCAATAGATGTCTATGATCAGTGTAATTTATTTTGTATTTCCGAAGCATTAAGCTGTTAGTAAAGGATAATGAGGCACAGATTGTGTGTATGTGTGTATATATATATTCACAAATACATACATACATACACAGTATTAAAGGAAGTACTGTGTCTTATGAATAATACATGGAATTGAGATGATTTACTATGATAAAATGGGAATAGTTTTGATTAGGGAATAAGAATTTTCTACTACTCTTCCTAATCTTTACATAAGTGAGATTTCACAATTTTTTTCTTTTCAAAGTTGTTTTCCTGTTTAGAATTTTTTCACCAGCAAGTTCAGAGGCGCATCTTCTTTTTTTTTTCTATTGTCCTTGCTAATTGTCTCCCCCACTTCTCCTCACCCTTGTCTTTGGCAAACCATAATTGTGGACAAGGGTAATATCCAAGTGTTATGAATTTGGAATCTTGTGCCTGGTCTCTTGAAGGCTATTAATAAAATGTCTTGGATATGTTTTGTGGGTCATAGGCAACATCAAGGTGGATAGATGACATTATAAAATATAATGAATTGAAAAATAGTTGCTTTTGAGTTAATGTCAAGATTTTTAGCATTAAACCTTTGTTTTTAAATTACTGGCTTTGAAAACTTAAAAAATAAGACGTAAATCTTGAAGACATTTCCCTTTTGGTTTCTAGTAAGAATTGTAATCTGACATTTAAACAAAATTCTGCAGCCCAGTTTAACTGTTTCCAGATAAATTCTGAACAAAATCATAGCTTATTTAAAGCTACTAATATGATTAATATAGGTCAGTGTCAGAGACTGAGTTGTATTTTGGGTCTTACCTCTTACCCATTTTCCATCCTTTGTTTCTCTCCCTCTCCGCTTCCTGATAGTCTCAGGTTTAAGGTGCTTATAGGCCAAAGCAGAAGCCAGTTATGGCAAGTGGTTGTATTGCTCTGTATTACGACTGTATTGCTAAATGGTATATTGATACAAACAGTATAATGCAGTGGTCAAAGGGATGCCACTGACTGGCTGTGACACACGGCCTCCAATGTCCGATTCCTCTTTTGCTAAGAAGTAGTGTCATACTTATTTGCCTCTTAGGGTGATATGAGCACTGAAAAAAAAAACTTAATCTCTGTTAAAGTGCTTAGATCACTGCCTGGCTTTCAGTAAGCACCTCAGTGAATACTTGTTGTTACTGTTTTTATTTATCGTGTAAGTTTGGTGATGCAGAGTTGAGTCAAGACCAAGGTGGATGTTTTCCTAACTATTGCCTAGTAAATCAGGAAAGACTGTTGAAGATAGAAGTAACTTTTTAGCGTAGTGTTTAAGAATGCTTAGGAGTACATCACATGGCAGAGGGTTAATAGTATTTTGTTTTGAGAGCTACATATGCTGAAGGTATGGGGACATGCAGAAGCACAAGATACAAGATGTTGGAGAGCTACAGGTGGGTCAGTGTGTTCTTTCTCACAAAGCTGTTTTGAGTAACAGAGGAGACCCTTAAAACCACTTTGTAAGGTATCAAGCAGTTAAAAATGCCATTCTTTTTGCATTTCTTCTTGTTCCCTGGGTTAGAAACATGTGAATTGTTATTGTTTAGTTGCTCAGTCATGTCTGACTCTTTTGTGACCCCCCCAAAATGCAGACTGCCGGGTTCCTCTGTCCATGGGATTTTACAGGCAAGAATGCTGGAATGGGTTGCTAGTTCCTCCTCCTCCAAAGGATCTTCCCATCCCAGGGATCGAACTCGCATCGCCTGCATTGCAGGTGGATTCCTTACTGCTGAGCCACCAGGGAAGCTGAACAAGTGAATAACACAGCCTAATACAGGGAAATTGCCCCGCAAGAAAGCATGTTGAAAGAGCAGTTGATGAGGAAGTGAAAAGAGAACTGGACATTCAGATGGAAAGAATTTTGCTTACTCAAATAATTATGAGTTAAGCGTAACATTTGTTTTATAATTTAAACTTGAATAGTATATGTTTTGGGGAATTGATTTGATTTGAAATTGATTGATTTGATTTGAATTGATTCACTGTGTGTCTGAATTGTGTTGTGAAAAATATTTGACTTAATCATAATATGTGACTCTGCCACCTGGCCAAGTCATATCAGATTCTTTTAATGTTAACTTCTTCATTCACAGAATAGGGATGATAATGTCTATTTCATCTTTTGTTGTAAGGTTAGTAGGGAATGTGCAATTATATTTTCTGTAATGGGATTCTGCTATATTTACAAAACTCAATCTTCAAAAACCTTGTATTCACTAGACTCTGCCTCAGATTCTACGAGAAGGCCATAGTAAGAATGAAAAGTTTGTGATACTAAATATAGTTATGTAATGTATCATAACCTCTCAGTTCAGTTCAGTCTCTCAGTTGTGTCTGACTCTGCAACCCCATGAACTGCAGCATGCCAGGCCTCCCTGTCCATCGCCAACTCCTGGAGTCCACCCAAACCCATGTTCATTGAGTTGGTGATGCCATCCAACCATCTCATCCTCTGTCGTCCCCTTCTCTTCCCGCCCTCAATCTTTCCCAGCATCAAATGAGTCAGCTCTTTCAAATGAGTCAGCTCTTCGCATCAGGTGGTCAAAGTATTGGAGTTTCAGCTTCAACATCAGTCCTTCCAATGAACACCCAGGACTGATCTCCTTTAGGATGGACTAGTTGGATCTCCTTGCAGTCCAAGGGACTCTCTAGAGTCTTCTCCAACACCACAGTTCAAAAGCATCAATTCTTTGGTGCTCAGCTTTCTTTATAGTCCAACTCTCATCCATAACCTCTGGGTGCTCTTTTTAATTTATATATAAAAATATATAATGTGAGTGGATTGGGTTCTTTTTAAAGGACAGTGGTTTAGGTTCTTTTAAATAAGGTTTAATTATCTTTCTGTGCAGTTAAACAGAAAGATTACTTTTTTAGGATAAGTGAATTTTAAACAGACAATGATTAAGTATTTTTGCTTCTTAAAAACTGAGACTGTCTGAGGGGTCATTTAGGTATAGAACTGGTAGGATTACTTGATCACTCAAACTCCAGTACTTTGGCCACCTCACGCGAAGAGTTGACTCATTGGAAAAGACTTTGATGCTGGGAGGGGTTGGGGGCAGGAGGAGAAGGGGACGACAGAGGATGAGATGGCTGGATGGCATCACCGACTTGATGGACATGAGTCTGAGTGAACTCCAGGAGGTGGTGATGGACAGGGAAGCCTGGTGTGCTGCGATTCATGGGGTCACAAAGAGTCGGACACGACTGAGCGACTGAACTGAACTGAACTGATGAGGAAGAAGACTCACTATTACTGACCTTAATTTTTGTAGCATGTTTTATAGTTATATCCTCTCCAAGTTCTTATTATTTGTGAGCATGGTTACTTTCATAAAATTTAGTAACTTAGAATTTTCTTTAAAAAGGTGTAAGACATTTGTAATGATCAACAAATAGGCTTAATTTAGCTTATGAATTTGAAAATAAATATTATTTTCTTAAAAGAAATGTGTAAAATTAAGAAAGATGTGGAGTTACTAATGAGTAAGACAAAAAAATGCTTATCGAAAGAGAATTTTCCTAACCAGCAGTTTGACTCAAAATTATTCTTCTTCTTTGGCTAGTCTTTTGCTTTACCCTTCTGTTTGTTTCAATTGGTTGGTCAAGACACATCTCTTTGCTAATTGCCGTAACCTCTGGGTGGTCTTTTTACTTTATCTCCCATCTTATTTTTCTTACATATACTTTCATCACCTTTCTGACACTGTTTTCTATACTGTATTTCTAGTTGATAATTTACATAGTGAACTTTTTCTTAGACAAGTGTTCAAGAACCATGCCTGCTGTCTTTCTCACTCTGGTGCCTAAACTCACCACTCCCCTTGAGGTAATAGCATTTGCTCGGTTCTCTTGTGCAACTTCTTTGTCTGTTCCTTTTTGTCTTTTGTACATGAGTCATGAATACTTATTATTAACTCCTTTTGCCACTTTACCAAGTTCAGACTTTGTTTTCAGATGACTGTAACTTACTAGTTAGCCTCACTTGACTTTGCTCTCTTGATTTTTAAAAAAAATTGTGCACTCAAGAAATTTAATGCAGCTTTTGTAACTAATCTGTGTTTGCTTGTGCATTATGTTTTGACTTTTTTAGAAAATGTTTTTTTAAATGTGTGTTTTTAAAGGCCAGAGGCTTTGCCTGTCCTCTGCTATTTCTGTATTATCCCCTTCTAGCACACTGCATATAAAAAGTGAGTATAATAAATGTTCACAAATGACTCTGACTCATCAGGTGTTTATAGTGGCTTCTTATCCTGGTTGTCTTTCTTATAGAATTGAGTCAGAATTCTGTTCCATGCCTCATGTGTAAATATCTTAGCTAAAAATACTCAATATTTTAATTCTAAAAACTCCACTTTGACCAGGATTTGACATTTGATTAGGCTGACTGACCCAGATCTTTGATTGGAGGTATATTTTGTACTTGATAGTATTGAGTAAAATAACAAAATATAAGGTAGGTAAGTAAGTGATATTTTTTAGATCACTGTTTTTTACACACCTAGAAAGAAATTTGAATAAGTCTTAAACTTGTGCATCTTAAGAATGGTGTTCATCAAGAAGAGCAAAAATGGGAGATCAGTAGAATTAAGAATACTAGAGCAGTAAATGGTATTGTTATGCTAAAGCTCTTACCAGCTATGGAATTGCAAAGCCAAAAATCAGAATTGCCATGCTGTTATTTAAAATAATTTTTAATAGCAGAGGGATAGTTTTAGTTTTTAACTCAAATGGGAGATTATAAATATGTTACATACCCTAAAGAATCTAGTTAGTAGGTTTTAGTGTTTTCATTTTGTGCCAAAATTTTGTTGGTAACTCTTAAATTATATTAGTAGAGCGTAGTGAAGTGGACCTATGGTAAGACCATAAGTTAGTATATAGCACTTTAATTCTTCTTGTTTAAAATATTTTCACTGTTTTGATATTGTACTATTGACTAAAACATTTAGTAGGGAATGATATTGCTCTGAAGATTGTTTGAATAATTGGAACAATTAAAAATATTAGGAAAGGAAAAATAGTATTTAATTGATATTTCAGAACTTGACTGAAAAGTTGCAGAAGAAAGAAATGGACTATACTCAGTTAGAAGAGAAACATAATGAAGAATGTTTGAGTAAAAAGAATATACAAGCAAGCCTTCATCAAAAAGACCTGGATTGTCAACAGCTTCAGTCAAGGTTATCTGCATCTGAAACCTCACTGCAGAGAATACAGGCAGAACTAGGTGAAAAGGGAGAAGCTACTCAAAAGCTCAAAGAAGAATTATCAGAAGTGGAGACCAAGTACCAGCATCTTAAGGCAGAGTTTAAACAGCTACAACAACAGAGAGAGGAAAAGGATCAGCATGGGTTACAACTGCAAAGTGAAATCAATCAGGTAAGAGCTGTTACTTTTATTTACTGTACTTCTTTTATTTACTGTTTCTTCTTGTGTTTGATGGTTGTTTGATCATAATATAGTTCATTTAAAAATTGTCATTTAAAAAATTATCTCAATTTTTACATCCTGTTATATTGAGTCAGATCTCATTTCAGTTTCCCCTAAAATGATAGTATCTATCATATAGTATTGTTGTGCCTTGTTTCTTGGTTAATACAAACAAATTGCTTAAGATGGTACCTGTCACATGGTAGGTACTCAGCAGGTATGTTATTGTAATAATTCATATTGTTGATCATAAAATTAAAATTAAAAATTATAAAATTTTTGTCTTTTTGTCTTGTTACTAATTTTCAAAATATATTCACTATTAAGCCAATAATATAAAAATTAGATCTTTTAAAAGAAATTAGTTCTAACAACTATTCTTATTAACTTTTTTATATAAATAATCTCTTTCAGATGAAATTTAATGGAAGTTTTGACTTTGCTATTAATTTATGAATTTTATATTCTAATTATTTCTTACAGGTACCATTAAAAATTAGTAGGCAAATGGATATTTGAGGGAGATTAAATTCCTCAGCCACTTTTTTGAAAATTTTCAACGATTTTTACTTAAAAGGCAGTGATACTTGCTTCTGTGGCATTAATCTTGTCTTCTTAGCCTGAGATACTCTTCCTGTTTCTTTTCTCCTTGATAAATACTACTTCACTTGTCATGCTTTCAGAAATCTTTTTCTACATATTGCCACTGCTCACCACCACCCCACTGCAGAGATGGCTTAAACATCTACCTATCTCGATTACTTTACTTGTCATAGTCTAGCATATTATCATAACAGGTATCTTCACTAGACTCTCAAACTCTTTGGATGCAAAGACCATGTTTTATTTATTTTTTATCCCAGCTACCTGACATATTGCTTATCAACAGATGTTTAATGAGTAAGTAAGTGAATGAATAAATGCAGGCATTCATAATAGAAGGAAGCATAGGCTTGGGGATATCGATGAATAAGTTAAATATGACTTAGATATTTGCCTTTCAGTTCAAATATACAGATTGGGCATTTATGGTTTCTAAAAGATACAATACCTTGTTTATTAAAAGATACAAAGACGGAAAAGGAAATGAGACCTACCTTAAATGATTTTGTAAATCTTATTGAAGTATAAGGCAAGTACTATCCTATTGCAGTGAATGTGAAAATTAAAATGATTCCATGTACAATGGAAATTAGGAAGAGTTCTTCTCCTGCTTTCTTTCCCCTATAGTACTTGATATGGTATAATTATTTAGCTGTTAATGTGAGCAAGAAAAGCTTGTTGTGAGAAAGAGGTGGTGCTTGAAATTGTGAATATTGGATAGGTTTTGACAAGTAGCAGTTGGAAGGCAGGAGGGTCTTCCAGGAAGGAAAATAAACTAGAGGTGTGTGCGCTAAGCTGCTCCATTTGTGCCCGACTCTGGGAGACCCCAGGGACCATAGCCCACCAGGCTCCTCTGTCCATGGGATTCTCCAGGCAAGAATACTGGAGTGGGTTGCCATTTCCTCTTCCTGGGGATCTTCTCCACCCAGGGATTGAACCCACATCTCTTACATCTCCTGCATTGGCAGGCAAGTTCTTTACCACTAACTAGCACCACCTGGGAAGTCCCAGACTAGAGGCAGGGGTGTATTATAAGAACCAGTGAACAGACGTTTGCTCTGAGGATATGGTGTATAGTAGTGGACTATTTTGAGGACTTTATTATATAGAGTCTTGAATAGCAGGCTGAGGAATATGAGTTTTATTTGGTTGTCAGTGAATGGAGGGGCCAACAGGAATTTTTGTATTCATAACCATTTGGTTTAGTCACATTTCTGTACAAAATAAAGAGGTCATGCTGAAGACCTTGAAGTGATAGGATTTATCTTCTTCCCTTCAGTATGCTGTCTGGATTCTACCTTCAAAGTGGAAGTGAAAGTTGCTCAGTCATGTCCAATTCTTTATGACCCCATGGACTATAAAATCCAAGGAATTCTCCAGGGCAGAATACTGGAGTCGGTAGTCATTCCCTTCTTAAGGGGATCTTCCTAACTCAGGGATCGAACTCAGGTCTCCTTCATTGCAGGTGGATTCCTTACCATCTGAGCCACCAGGGAAGTCCCTGCCTTCAAAAGGAAGAAGTGAAAGAAAGTGAAGTCGCTCAGTTGTGCCCGACTCTTTGTGACCCCATGGACAGTCCCTGCACTAAGCTCCTCCATCCATGGGATTTTCTAGGCAAGAGTACTGGAGTGGGTTGCCATTTCCTTTTCCAGGGAATCTTCCCGATCCAGGGATCAAACCCAGGTCTCCCTCATTGTAGACAGATGCTTTACCGTCTGAGCTGCTGGGGAAGTTCAAAGCCTGACTCAAATCTGTCTGCTTCTCTTCATCTATACTGCTACTACCCTAATCTCAGCTGCTGCCATTGCTCACCTGGTTTACTGTATTAGCCTTTTTATAAGTTTCTTTCTTCCAGAGGACCTTCTTTGTCTATTTTCCATACAGAAAAAGTGAAAACTGGAAGTGAGTTGCTCAGTCGTGTCCGACTGTTCGTGACCCTATGGACTATACAGTCCATGGAATTCTCCAGGCCAGAATACTAAAGGACCCTTCTCCAGCAGATCTTCCTGACTCAGGAATCCAACTGGAGTCTCCTGCATTATAGGTGGATTCTTTACCAGCTAAGCTACCAGGGAAGCCCATAGCCCATTCCCTACCCAGAAGCCAGAGACATTGTTTTAAAGTATGCAGGATGTAACTTTATTTCTCTTAACCACCTCGAGTGGTTTTTTTTAGATTTTGAATCCAGATGTCTTCTTGGTCATGTAAGCATATGAGTGTAGTATGGTCCACACTATGTCTTCAGGCTCATCTTCTACCAAGTGAAGCCATGCTGGTCTCCTTTTAGTTCCTCAAGCACACCAGCACTTCAACAGAGAGCTTTCCTGCCTTAGGTCCTTTGCCCATGTTTTTTCCTTAGAGTGTTCTTTAGTTCAGCTTTTCACAAGACTTGCTTAAGCATTATTTCTTTAATAAAGCCTTTCTGGACCTCTCTAAAAGATTTCTCAGGTGGTGCAGGGGTAAAGAAGCCACCTGCCAATGCAGGAGATGCAGAAAATGCAGGTTCAATCCTTGGATTGGGAAGGTCCCATAGAGAAGGCAATGGCAACCCACCCCAGTCTTCTTGCCTGGGAAATCCCATGGTGAGAGGAGCCTGGCAGACTGCAGTCCATGGGGTCGTGAAGAGTCGGACTGAGCGTGCATGCACACAGGACCTCTCTGTTTAAATAGATTGTTTTCCTTTTGGGGCTTCCTTGGTGGCTCAGAGGTTTTCCATTTATTCTGAACCCTTTATTTCAGCAAGCTGCTTTTTAATAATACTTTTTATTGTATAATTTTTTGTTTCCTTGCATATCATATACCATTCCCTTTGTACAGTTAGCTCCTTAATTTGAGAAATTTGTTTATTCTCTACTCCATCTGTCTCTATGCTTAGAGTTTTTAGTAAATATTTATTGGAAGAATGGGAATGAACCTCACTTTAAGCCTTCTTTCATTGTCCTTAAAAGAGTGTAGGGATGAACTGGCTCTGTTTTGCTCTCCTCTGCATCCTCAGCTCCCCTTTCAGTGTGGACAAAAATAGATAGCTGGCAGTTGTCAACAAAGGACTTAAAAACAAAGAACCCCATATTCTTTATATTTGTATCTTGAGCACTTTTAAAATAGCCAATAGTACAGATAATGTTACATAATTAAAAGATTGGACATAATCAGTTCACTTTTTTTAATTAAAATTTTTTTTATACAATTTTTAAAGGTTCCTTTTCATTACCAGTTACAGCAAAATACCCTAAGCCTGTGTGACACCCAGCAGTTTGTGTCTCCCACTTCCCCACCCGTATATCCAACTTTACCTTTAATTGAATATGCCATCTCAAATAGCACAGTGGTTTATGAGTGTGGATTTAAGAACTGGCTCTCTGAGTTCTAGTTCTGTGGTCTACAAACTGTGTGAGCTTGGGCAAGTTATTTATTGTACCTTAGTTTGCTCATCTGTCAAATAAGAATAAGGATAGAATTGTCTTCACAGGATTATTATAAGGATTAAGTTAGTATTTGTGAACCTTTTAAAATGAGGCCTGGCACTTGATAAACTTTACGAGCATAATGAGTAAAGAATTATTTATATGAGTTTACAAAACTGAGTTTCTTAGAGAACATATGTATATGTTCTCTAAGAAACATATACATATATGTATATCTCAAAATGTAACTTTAGGATAGACCATTCTATTAATGATTCCAACATGTATTATTTTTACTCTAAACTTATTCTTCTCTGTAACATATTAACTCTAAAATGATATAGGCATTATTGGTTAAGGGATTTGGGCCTGCTTTCACTCTTGTGCAGCTTTGATTTGTGACTCATTTCTTTATTAAAGATCAGCGATCTATCAGAGATTGTAAAGCAATGAATGACTGTTAATTATAATATACAGTATCTCTTTTTTTCACCACTTTAGTAAATCTTCACTTCAGAGCAACAGTTGTCTTTAATTTGGCGCTTCACTCTGCACATCAAAATCACCTGGGGAAATTTAAGAAATTATCAAAGCCTCACCCTTGGCTCAGTTAAATGATAATCTCTGGCATAGGCCCGGGTATTGGTTTTCCCTGTTATTGTACTGTGTAGTTGAGATTGAAAACCGCTGCTTTTTAAAGTGTTGCTTTTTGGCAAATGATTCCTAAACTTTCCTGAAACTCAGTACTCTCTAATTCTTTTGTTAGGAAACAGATTTCTGGGCTTCAGCTCAAGTGTACCAAAGCTAAATTTTAGGGGAGAAGTCTCATTATCTCTGTGTTAATAATGACATTGGAAAATTCTTATCCAGCAAGTTAGAAACTCGATGTAGGGGAGAGATCACACGTAAGAGATCACTTATGGGGATTGGACCTACTTCTTGTAGTGAGAAGGAGAGGGTTTGGGCAGTTACTACAGTGCTAATTCACTGCATTTTAAGAAGAGACAGAGTAAGAAGAAAATGTCAGCCTAAGGATAAGAATATAATAAATGACTGCTACTGATTCCTGTTTTATAACTAAAATAGGAATGGAATGTATGTTTTACTTTAGAAATTCACTTCAGTTTTCTATTTTTTTGGTGTCCCTGGGTGGACCTGAAACTTTAGTTTTCTTTATTGAGTGTAGAATATGTTTTGACAGCCACACGTTGTTTCATAGCATAGGAAAATAGTGGGTGTCCACTTTTCTGATAGAACTTTATTTTTTCTTTGGCAGCTATGAATTTTTTATGGAGAAATATGGAAGTATAAAGCATATAAATGTATATTTGACATAAAGGCTATAGATTTTAATATTTTCAGATACAACATGAACAGGTTTGATTGAAAACAGTTGTATAGAATGCTTGTTATTAGTCTTCAGCTTTACTGAGGCACATGCTGCAGTTTGACTTGATGTGTTATGAAGCTGGAGTGTACTCTTACAGGGTAAGCCTTGCCAAATGTCTTGCTTCCTTATCTTCGTGGTACTCTTTTTTGTTCTGCACTCCTAGCACTTGTGCAGTAATTCTTCTAACATTAATACAAACCTTTTTTTTTTAAAACTGGACCTACCCCACCAGCCAATCCCATAAGAGAAACCAGCTGTTCTTTCTGGTAAAATTAGAGAAAATAAGGAATTCAAGAAAGTGACAGCTCTTAGCCCCCAGACAAGTTTCTTCTTTAGTTTTAGCTAGGTGGCAATTTTAAAGTTAGTGAAATCACCTAATATTTTAATAAATGTTCATTCCTCTGTTTTATTTAGAGATTGTGTGCCAGTTTGAGGACTTGAGAATGCTGTGTGCTCTATTCAGTACCCAAATGTAAGAAGTCAATTGTGGTGGTTCATGACTATGGAAAAGCAACAAGAATCATTTTGGATTTTTAAAATACTAGTGGAATAGGTCTGAGTGTGTCTCAGGTGTCTTAATTTTAAGTTTTGTTTCAAGCTCCTCAAGTGATTGCAAGAGTTATCTTTAAGTAAGAGCCTTAGGTTCACTGTGTGTGTGTGTGTGTATGGTTTTTAAAAGTGTAAAAAACCTGAAACCTGTGATATGATTACAGTTTTATGTGAGTCATCATAATTTATGTGATTAGGTTCCTCTAAAGTATCATGAAAATTAATATATTTCTATTGGTGAAAAATAAAACATTGTTTGGAAAGTAGGTGGTAGTAATAATGATGATCAACGTGTTTATACATATATGTGTACTTTTTTTCCTTTTCTGAAGTTACATAGCAAACTTCTGGAGACAGAGCGCCAACTAGGAGAAGCTCATGGAAGGCTGAAGGAACAGAGACAGCTTTCAAGTGAAAAGTTGATGGATAAAGAACAACAAGTGGCTGATCTACAACTCAAACTTTCTCGTTTAGAAGAAGAGGTAAGCTCACATTTCAGATGAGTTTCTTAGTACCTTTATTGATAGATTTGAAGTGAGTGAAGTCGCTCAGTCCTGTCCGACTTTTTGTGATCCCATCGACTGTAGTCTACCAGGCTTCTCTGTCCATGGGATTTTCCGGGCAAGAGTACTGGAGTGGGTTGCCATTTCCTTCTCCAGGGGATCTTTCTGACCCAGGGATCGAACCCAGCTCTCCTGCTTTGCAGGCAGACGCTTTACCCTCTGAGTCACCAGGGATCTTAAATGTTGTTGTGTTTAACCTTTTTATGGTGATGAGCTTTAATTGAATTTTTTTTTTAGTTTGATAAAGTTAAAACATCTCCAGTAAAAATATCCTATTATTAACTACATTAAGTCATTTTTATCGTGATTGTATTCCCTAAAGTTCTCAACAAAAATGTACAAAGAAGGCTATCTTCAGCTTTAGGCAGGTTAAATCCTTGGGGGGAACCTGTCAGGCTGCTCAAGAGGAGGCTTTCTACCCAGGAAAGACCATTTCCTAATGAAACTGAAAAATGAACAGCTGCTGATAGCATTATTGACACATAGTTGGTGCATATTAACTGAGTTTGTACTTAAGGATTTTCTTTTAAAAATTAAGCATAACATTGAATGCTATCCTAATTTTAATCTGTGGTTGCCAAAAATGGTAACTATTATTTGGTTCAAGTAAAAGGTATCATTAAACTGTGTCTTTTATTAGAATTGAATAAACACAGAGTTAAAATCTATAGCTGCATCAAAAGATTTTGTGCTAGACCCAAATATTAATGTGTAGATTTTGCTGTTGTTTCCTAATAAGTGACAGTTATGATGAAAATCCCATGGACGGAGGAGCATGGTAGGCTGCAGTCCATGGGGTCGCTAAGAGTCGGACACAACTGAGCGACTTCACTTTCACTTTTCACTTTCATGCATTGGAGAAGGAAATGGCAACCCACTCCAGTGTTCTTGCCTGGAGAATCCCAGGGACGGGGGAGCCTGGTGGGCTGCTGTCTGTGGGGTCGCACAGAGTCAGACACGACTGAGGTGACTTAGCAGCAGTAGCAGCAGCAGCATGATTATGAAAAAAAGTAAAACAGATACTGATACTGTTATTTAGATTATTACAAAAATTTGTATATAATTCCTTGATCATATTAGCATATGAAAACAATAATAAACTAAATGCCAACCTGGAGAAGGAATTTTATTTTTTTCAGGATGAGAATCTATTCTTTAAAAAAAAAAAAAATTCAATCTATTCTTAAGGAACAGTTTCTTAAATTTTGAGGTTAAAATTCTGTAAGTAATGAGATACTGCTTTTAAAGTTATAATTTAATTTTCTATTCAAACTTGAGAATTGTGAGATTTGAAGTAATACCAGATATTTACATGATAGCATTATGCCCTTAAAATTTTAATTGACAGTCTACAATTTTTTTTAAGTTGAAGGAAAAAGTAACCAATTCCACAGAATTGCAGCATCAGTTAGATAAAACAAAGCAACAGCATCAAGAACAACAAGCTCTTCAACAAAGCACTACGGCAAAACTTCGAGAAGCCCAGGTAAACAGTATTTGAATTTTTAGCCTTTTAAACAAAGATGAACCAAGTCATTATTCTTTTGTTGTGGTGAAGCTGGATAATGCAAAGCACTTGATTATATAGAGTTTTGATGATGTTTAGTATCTGGATAATTGGAAAATTCTTTTCCTTTTATTGCTATGTTGAAAAAATTCTCTAAATATAAAAAATTTACTATAAATATATTATTAAATTTTATATAAAATTAAAATTTATTAAAATTGTTTTAAAAAAGAAATTGACACTAAATTTAAGATATTATTTAGATTGTTATTTATGCATAATACATTATTATTTATTAAAAATGACTTCTCTGAAAAATTAAAAAATGACAAATAAATTTCTTAGTTTAATTAATTCAGTAAAATATAACATTCTGTATTTCCTGTGATGGAACTTACTATTTATTGGCCATGTCTTTCCCTGTTTCAGCACTATCATATGAACATTAGAATTGTAGTTATAGGAATGTAAGTGATTGAGTTAAATTTGTACAGATTCTATAGTATAGCTCAAAAAATTAAAATAAGTTAAATTTTTGTTTTGATATGGGGAGAGGAAGATGGTACCCAAATGTCTGAAGTGAATTTGACATTGATTTATTCTGTAGTCTTCATTAATTCCTTGAATATTATGGAGTGCTATGTGTCAGGCACGGTGGTAAGCGCTAAAATTAGAGTGCAGAGTCAGACACAGTACCTGCTTTCTGGGAAATGGCAATCTAACGATACGCAAGATAATGCTGGAGTTGAAAGGAGGCAGGAGGTAATATGCCTGTCTTTCTTGCCTGTCTTTGGATAGTGGCAAGGAGTCAGGTGGATAGAGATCCAAATATTATATTCATTTATTTGTTCTTTCATTCATTCAGTCCACAAATATATATTAATGTCTCCTCTTAGCCATGGAAATGATTTTGTGCATATGGTGGCAGAGAAAACAGACAAAAATGTCTGTTCTTGTGGAGCTTAGTGAGGAAGACAAACAGTAACCAAGGTAAATAGGCAAAATATATAGTGTGTTAGATGTGGTAAGTGGTATGGAGATAAGGGTAGGTGGTATGGAAAAAAGGGATACGGAGTAGGAGCTATCTGGGGAGCTGGAGGTGGACTGCACGGTTAGATAGGGTTGCTAGGGAAGGCCTCTGTGAAAGATGAAATACCTAAAGGAAGGGAGGGTGTGAGCCATGCGAATATCTGAGAGAAGAGCATCAATACTTTAAAAGACCCTGAGGCAGGAGTAGTTCTTAGGCACATCGAGAAGCCAGTGAGTAGAGTGGTGTGAGTGATGAGAGAGATAAAGGGGGCACAGTCATAGAGATCATAAAGGATCAGAACATGTCGAGCTTCATTAGTAATTTTAAGGATTTTGTTATGAGTGAGATGAGAAGTCATTGGAGGGTTCTGAGCAGTGGAATAGCATGATGATACTTATAATTTCACAGGATTACTCTGACTACTGTATTGAGAGTAGACCATAGGGACACATGAGTGGAACAAATAAATGAGCTAAAAGACTACTTTAAAAATTAAGAAATGGTGTGGCTTGGAACAGAGTGTAAGTAGTGAAAATTAGTCAGATTCTAGATATACTTTTAAAGGTGAGGCTGACAGATTTACTGATAGATTGATACGGGGCACCAACAGAGAAACCAAAGAGGATTCTAGGGATTTTGGCTTGGCTGGCTGGCAGGAGGGAGGTCAAACAAGATGAAGACTGGGAATCCTTTGGATTTGGCAACATGAGGTCATTGGTGACGCTGATAAAGAGAAATTTGTAAAAAGAAGGAAGGAAATTTAAATGTGAATTACATAAAGACTGGGCAGAAACTGGAGTGGAACTTCATCTAGGAAGTGTTTCTTCCTTAAAAACCAGAGATACTTATATGTTTATAGTCTAGGACAAAGGGGCTAGTAGACTGGGGGTAGTTGAGAATACTGGAGAATGAAGGTGACTGAAGGAATAAGGCATTCGCACATTGTGATGTCACAATAACCGTGGGTGGTGGTAAATTCACACTTAGCCTCTGAAGGATATCTTGGGAAGACTGAGGAAAGGTGTATATATGTGTGTGTGTATATATGTGTGTGTGTGTATATATGTGTGTGTGTATATATGTGCTGTGCTTGGCTACTCAGTTGTGTTCAACTCTTTGTAACCCCATGACTGTAGCCCACCAGGCTCCTCTGTCCATGGGGGATTCTCCAGGCAGGAATACTGGCGTGGGTTGTCATGCCCTCCAGGGGATCTTCCCAACCCAGGAATGGAACTGGGGTCTCCTGCATTGCAGGTGGATTCTTTACCTGCTGAGCTATCTGGGAAGCCCGTGTGTGTGTGTTTTATTCATTTATTTATTGAGTATAATTGACGTAGTGTTAGTTTCACATGTACAGCAAAGTGATTCAGTTCTCTCCTTTCTCCCTCTCTCTGTATATATACACACAGATACATATATATAAAATCTATAACATATAATAGATTTCACATATAGTTTATATATATGTACACATATGGTTTATCAAGGTCTTTTCCTTTATAGATTATTGCATAATGTTGAGTATAGTTGCCTATGCTATAAGTAGGTTCTTGTTGGTTATCTGTTTTATTTATGTTGTTGTTCAGTCGCCAAGTTGTGTCCGACTCTTTGCAACCCATTGGATTTCAGCATGCCAGGCCTCTCTGTCCCTTGTCATCTCCCAGAATCTGCCCAAGTTCATGTCTGTTGAATCGGTGATGCCATCCATCCATCCTCTGTCTCCCTCTTTTCCTTCTACCTCCAATCTTAACCAGCAGTAGAGTCTTTTCCAGTGAGTCGGCTGTCCACATCAGGTGGCCAAAGTATTGGAGCTTCAGCATCAGTCTTTCCAAATAGTATTCAGGATTGATTTCCTTTAGGATTGACTGGTTTGATCTCCCTGGTGTCCAAGGGCTTCTCAAGAGTGTTCTCCAGCACCATACTTCGAAAACATCAATTCTTTGGCGCTCTGTCTTCTTTATGGTCTAACTCTCACATCCATACGTGACTACTGGAAAGACTGTAGCCCTGATTATGCAGACCTTTATTGGCAAACTGATGTCTTTGCTTTTTAATATGCTGTCTAGGTTTGTCACAGCTCTCCTTCCAAGAAGCTTCTTAATTTTATGGCTGCAGTCAACCTCCACAGTACTTTTAGAGCCCAACAAGAGGAAATTTGTCACTGCTTCCACCTTTTCCCCTTTTGCTTCTTGACCCACATACAGGTTTCTCAGGAGACAGGCAAGATGGTCTGGTATTCCCATCTCTTTAGGAGTTTTCCACAGTTTGTTATAATCCAAACAGTCTTTATAGCATAGTCAATGAAACAGAAGTAGATGGTATTTTTTTGGAATTCCTTTGCTTTCTCTATGATTTAGCAAATGTTGGCAGTTTGATTTCTGATTCCTCTGCCTTTTCTGAACCCAGCTTGTACATGTGGAAGTTCTTGGTTTACATACTGCTGAAGCCTAGCTTGAAGGATTTTGAGCATAATTTTACTAGCATGGCAAGTGAGCACAATTGCGTGGTATTTTTTAACATTTTTAGTACTGCCCTACTTGAGAATTGGGATGAAGATTGACCTTTTCCATTCCTGTGGCCACTGCTGGGTTTTCCAAATTTGCTGACATATTGAGTGCAACACTTTAATAATATGATCTTTTAGGATTTTAAATGGCCCTGCTAGCATTTCATCACCTCCACTAGCTTTATTGGCAGTAGTGCTTTCCAAGGCCCATTTGACTTCACACTCCAGGCTCTAGGTGAGTTCTTGCACCATCTTGGTTATCCAGGTCATTAAATCTTCTTTGTACAGTTCTTCTGTGTATTCTTGCCATCTGTTCTTGATCTCTTCTGCTTCTATTGGTTTTTACTGTTTCTGTCCTTTATGGTACCCATCTTTGCATGCAATGTCGCTTTGCTATCTCCAGTTTTCTTGAAGAGATCTGCAGTCTTTGGCCTTCTGTTGTTTTCCTCTGTTTCTTAGCATTGTGTACTGAAGAAGGGCACCTTGTCTCCCCTTGCTTTTCTCTGGAACTCTGCATGCATTTGGATATACTTTTCCCTTTCTCACTTGCTTTTCACTTCTCTTTCCTCAGCTATTTGTAAAGCTTCCTCAGACTACCACTTTACTTCTTGCATTTCTTTTTCTTTGGGATGATTTCCCTGACTGGCCTAGTGCCTAGTAGTTTTCTCTGCTTTCTTTAGTTTAAGACTGAATTTTGCTAGAAGAAGTTCATGATCTGAGCCACAGTCAGCTCCAGGTCTTGTTTTTGCTGACTATATAGAGCTTCTTCATCTTCAGCAGCAAAGAATATAATCAGTCTGATTTCGGTATTGACCATCTGGTGATGTCCATGCGTAGACTCATCTCTTGTGTTGTTGAAAAAGGGTATTTGGTATCACCAGTGCATTCTCTTGGCAGAATTCTGTTAGCCTTTGCCCTGCTTCATTTTGTACTCCAAGCCAAACTTGCCTGTTACTCCAGGTATCTCTTGATTTCTACTTTTGCATTCCAGTCCCCTATAATGAATAGGACATCATCTTTTGGTGGTAGTTCTAGGCTGTCTTGTAGGTTTTCATAGACCTGATTAGCTTCTTTGGCATCAGTGGTTGGGGCATAGACCTAGATTACTGTGATGTTGAATTATTTACCTTGGAAATGAACTGAGATCATTCTGTTGTTTTTGAGTTTTCATCCAAGTATTGCATTTCAGACTCTTGTTGATTATGAGGGCTACCCTGTTGGGGAACGTTTAACTTTAGAATTCCTGTATGTTGTTTTCTGTTTCTCAGGAACCCTCTGTCCTTATCAGTTCCTGGTAGACAGGAATGAGTAGAGCGGCATGCTGTTCCCAGGACTGAGGTCATGGGATGGAACGCATGCATGGATTTCCTTCAGTAACCTATTACCCTAAGGAAAAACTTTAGTCACGACCCTCTTACTCAAGATATGGATTGTCTTCTGGCCTTATGACGATTGTTGTTCCTTGTTACCTTGGCGATGGTTGATATACATCTGGTTTTTGTTCTTTATTTTTTTGAGTCTTTGTAGAACTATATATATACTCACACAAACATGATTAAAGCACCCTTGTTCCACCAGAACCTGGGTCCCCGTGTCTGTCTTTCTCTCTGGCTAGTTCTCTGGAGTGTGGAAGCCTGTCGAGCTCACTTTCCTGCCCGGGCTTTCAAGACCTCCCTAAGAGGGCGCCCTGTTCCTTCATGAGTGGCACAAGCCCTGTTCTAGGGCTTCATTGGAGTTCCATGTAACCCAGGGAATACTGGTCTCTTTCTCTCTATATATTTTTCTTTCTCACCGTCAACTCTGATCTGCCAAGTTCCAGTCCATTAATGGACCTTTGCTGCTGCTACTGCTAAGTCACGTCAGTTGTGTCTGACTCTGTGTGACCCCATAGACGGTACCCAACAGGTTCCTCTGTCCCTGGGATTCTCCAGGCAAGAATACTAGAGTGGTTGCCATTTCCTTCTCCAATGCATGAAAGTGAAAAATGAAAGTGCAGTCGCTCAGTCATGTCTGACTCTTCTACACTACCCCATTTCTTCTATGGGATTCTTGCCCACAGTAGTAGATAATAGTGGTCATCTGAATTAAATCTGCCCATTCCCATCCATTTTAGTTCACTTACTCCTAAGATGTTGATGTTTGCTCTATTGCCATCTCCCCATCTCCTTGTCCATGCCCGATTTACCTTGATTCATGGACCTGACATTCCAGTTTGCTATGCAGTACTGTTCTTTGCAGCATCACATTCTACTTTCATCACCAGACACCTCTGCAGCTGAGCATCATGTCTGCTTTGGCCCAGCTGCTTGTCTTCTGCTCTTCCCCAGTAGCGTATTTGACACCTTCTGACCAGGGAGACTCATCTTTTGGTGTCATATCTTTTTGCTTTTTTATACAGTTCATGGGGTTATCATGGCAAGAATACTGGAGTGGTTTGCCATCCCCCCTCCAGTGGACCACGTTTTGGCATTATATATTATTTCATATTATATATGTAATTTCATAGGTAAGGTGAAGAAAAATCATGGTAGACCATTCCTGAAGATAATCCCTCCCCTCTTGATAAAGTTGGAATGGTAATAGTTGAACTTCAGGTAGGCTGAGATTATTAGAGATTAAACTTGTAAGTTGATGTTCAGGGGTATATTGAGGATGAAAATTCCACTCAGTGACAGGAGTGAAAAAATGATTCTGAGTATGTAATAGAGGTTGGAGTCTAGAAATCTGTGGTGGCATCAATCTATATAGCTTTGTGATTTTGCTCTAATACTACTTAGAAATGTAGGCATGAAGAAAGCAGATTGCAACACTGATCTAAGGATTGGGCTTTTTTTGGGGTGGCTGTTTTGGCAATTTGTGGGTAAAAGGAAATGGAGAATGTAGATGAAAGAATAGTTAAGGTAGTTCATATCCATATGTGAGGTTCAGGAAGAAAAACTCTGTATATACCAAATAAGCTAGAAGAAAATTGAGGTTAATGTCTCTTTGAAGAGCAAAAATGAGGTCATGAAATTGGAAGACAGGAAGTTGTGCTCACTGAGTAGGAGAGTTGACATATTTTTATCTAGAACAATTTCAGGTGATTTAGAAGATCCTGCATATGGGTGTTGGAGTAGAATGAGTAAAGGTCCAGGAATTAAGATGCTGTGAATGTTGAAGCTGTATTCTTAATTCTCTATGTATTTTGTATTTCCCAGGAAATTGGCAGAAACTGGGATTGAGAAAAAGACTAAATCAGGTCTCAAGTCTTCAGTGAATGAGGTAGGGATTTTTAGATGATGGCAACACAGCATAGACATAGAAAATGAATACATAATTCCTAGAGCAGCTTAAAATTTTTATTTGAGGGAGAGATTAATGGCAGTGAGAAAAAAAAAATCTAGAAAAAGTCAACCTCTTCTGCTTGCCCAGTAGAACAGTCCTTACATATCAGACAGGGCTGATAGGGAATTGGCACCTGTACAGGGAGAACCAAATTTCAGTTTGGAAACAGAGTTAGTTCTAGAAAAAGCTTAGGCCTGGAGCTGTGGTTCCAGAAGATTAGTGGATTGTGCAGAGAGGGGTCTTAGTGGCAGGAACAGAGGATAAGAGCAGAGATGAGGTTGCTTTTCATTGTTTTGTGATTGAAACTTCGAGGATGAGCAACATGTTTGAGAGTGATCTCACCTGTTTTACTGTTGGCTGGCACACATTGTTGAGGGTACCAGCTGGCTGCTGGCTCTGTCTCAGCAAGGTAGTGTGGGCTGCTGTGAAGTTTGCAGAAGGGTTCATTAGGGCCTTTTCTGAGTAGAGGCTCTCTGGCTCTCATTCGGCTCTCTTAGAATGATTAAGGCAGAGGCAAAGGCTGTGACTCAGATAGCTCTCAACATGAATGAGTGTTGTTTTCGGTGTGGTGGGCTACTGTAGGTACAACATGGAGGCCCATGGTAAAGTGAAAAAGAGGGATCCCTTAATGTAGCTATAGAAGAGTCCAATTGGGTGTCGAAATGAGCCTTCATGAGTGTATATGCATTAAAATTCAATCACTTATTTTTCTGTTCACGCCATAAATATCTTAGAATATGTGTGTCTTGGATACTTTGATGATAAAACAGACAAAAATCTTCACCTTCTTGGAGTGCATTCTTGTGACAAGGTAGAGGCAGATAAACATGAAAAACAAGTGAATTATTTAGTGTGTTATAAGTGCTATGGAAAGAAAAACTGTTTACTAGAGGGAGTATTGGTTGGTTGGTTGATTTAGTCACTAAGTCGTGTCTGACTCTTGTGACCCCATGGTCTATAACCTGCCAGGCTCCTCTGCCCATGGGATTCTCCAGGCAAGAATACTGGAGTGGGTTGCCATTTCCTTCTCCAGAGGGAATATTGGGAAAGGCTGCAATTTAAAATGTAATGATCATGGTAGCTATGATTGAGAAGGTGGCATTTGAGCAAACATTTGAAGAAGAGGGAATGAGCCATTTGACTTCTGGGGGAAGTGTGCCAGGTAGAAGAGATGATTAGTGCAAAGGTTCCAAGGTGAAAGTGTGCTTGGTGTGATTAGGAATAATGAGGAGTCCCATGTGTCTCAAAATGGATTAAACAAGAATTGTAGTAGATGGTGAAGCCAGAGTATTAGAGTAAAAATGTGTAGTAAGAAGGTTTTTATTGGTTATTAAATTCTAGTTTATTATCAGTAATGTAGGTTTTATTGTTAAATATGTAGTTCTAGTTATGTAAGTTTGCCATGTTAAAATGTAATGATTAGTAAAAAAAAAAAAAAAAGGTAACACTGAGAGTTTGAGTCTTAAAATTTATTATCAGTCATTTTGTTTGAGGAATAACTTTTAAGTTCTCTATCCTTAAGGCAGTAGTTTTTAATTCTTTACAGAATGATTTGGAACAAGTACTACGTCAAATTGGTGATAAGGACCAGAAGATCCAGAACCTTGAAGCCTTATTACAGAAGAGCAAAGAAAATATTTCTTTACTAGAAAAGGAGAGAGAAGATCTTTATGCAAAAATTCAGGCTGGTGAGGGAGAGACTGCTGTTCTTAACCAATTACAAGAAAAAAACCATACATTACAAGAACAAGTAAGCTTGTCAAGTGTATTCTGTTTCTAAAATTTACTTTTATCTCTCTAAATCTTACTAAGTGCTTTATCTAAATAATTCTGTTATTTTTAGTACTTTTAAATTTATTTTGTATTTCTGACAAATACTTCTTTTACCTCAGAGGTGGGTTGCTATTGTAGTGAAACTAAGTTAGCATGATTTGATGAGAGAATTCTCAGTTCATGTCCCAGGATATAATTTATTACCTGTGTGACCACGAGCAAATCATTTCACTTTGTTGGCTCCTTTGAAAAGTATAGTTAGCTCATATTGAAAAGTTATTAATAATATGTTATCTCATGGCATTTTGTGATGTTTTGGAAAAAGGTGAGTAACAATATAAACTGAACTACTAATCAAGTGTTAGTTGTTACTGTGTTACTGGTTAATATCTAGGCTTAGTGGTTACCTGTATTTTAGTGATGTATGTTTTTGGAATATATAGCTAATAATAATTTTGGCAACTAGTTGCCTTATTCTAACATCTGTATGTTAGTTTAAATGAAGCTTATAAAATTTAGCTTAATACATTTTCAGACTGTAAAGAATAGCCTCTTACCAAATAGTCACTTTTTGGAAAGAATTGTCCAATAAGGGAATTGTAATTATCTAAATGAGAAAGTATTAAAGAATAAGTCATTTCAGTTTTCTAAATCGAGTATTAGAACACAAGCTTTTTCCTCCAGGTTTCAAAGTTAGCCTTAGTTACCAGTTTAGTTTTTGGTTGAAAGTTTCATACAAATTAACATTGCTTATTATACAAACATGATCAGAAAAGTGTACACAATTTTGAAGAAAGAATAAATAATGTACTTCTGTTTCTGGCCATGTTGGAATAACTGATACCTCTTTAGTCCTCCCACTATAAACAACTGGGAAAGTGGAAAAAACTGTGTAAAACTAGTTTTCAGACATTGTACAACAAATGCACAGGGTTTTCATCCCTGAGAGAAGAGAAGCAAGTGAAGTGAGCCTTTTGACTATTCCAACTTTTGACCTGGAGACAGTTTTCAGACTGGTGCAGGGTGAGGGAATCCAAGGAAAGCACAGTGGTCTCACTGAACTAAAGCATGAGAGATTTGAAATTCAGGGAGATTGAACTCAAATTTGCAGACAGAATGTCAGAGAGGAAGGCACAATGTAGAGATAAAAGTCCAGAAATCTGCAGGGATTTGCTTGAACCTTTAGCTCAATGCTAAGCTTTACACTCTTAAGGAGACATGAGGCCAGACAATGAACAGTTTTTAGGAGCTGCAACTTAAAAATAATCAGAACTCAGAGAGCTTCGGAGAAGGCAATGGCACCCTGCTCCAGCACTCTTGCCAGGAAAATCTCATGGATGGAGGAGACTGGAAGGGTGCAGTTCATGGGGTCGCCAAGAGTAGGATACGACTAAGCGACTTCACTTTCACTTTTCACTTTCATGCATTGGAGTAGGAAATGGCAACCCACTCCAGTGTTCTTGCCTGGAGAATCTCAGGGACGGGGGCGCCTGTGGACTGTCGTCTGTGGGGTCGCAGAGTCAGACACAACTGAAGCGACAGCAGCAGCAGAGAGCTTGGAAACATTCAGGTCTTAACCAGTCAGAAGAAAGACACTTGGGGGCATTCAGTAGAAACACCAGTAATGTCGCACTTTAGAATTAAAGCCGAATTAGCCCTAGATTAAAAGCTAGTGTACATAAGCATGGGAATGAGCCTGAAAAGGATCCAGCTGAACCACAAGTATATTAATTGCCTACTGGAGCAAAATTCGGTATTCTTTGAAAGAAGACAACAAATTTCAGACTTGTCATAACAAATATAAAAAAAAATTACTGGATAACACAAAGTGGAAAACATACAAGCTATAAGTAAGAGAAAAGTGATTCAGTGGAAGTAAAACCTGAAATAGAGGATAGAGTCATCAGATAAGTACTTTAACATGGCTTTTAAAATGTATGGATATAAAGAAAAATAGAAGTGGAAACAAAGAAATAGAACTTTTCAGAGGTTAAAAAATACCTAAAATGAAAATTTCACTGAATGAATATATTAAGTGGAAAAAACAATATCAGTGACCATTAGGACAATGTAATTGAAACTGTCCACAAAGAAGCCCAGAGAGACAAAAAGACTGGGGTGAAAAATGAAGAGTGCCTTAGTGACCTGTAGGATAACAACATGTAGTCTAGGATATATGTATGTTTGTGTGTGTATGGTGTATACATGTGTGTGTATGTGTGTGTGTATAATTTGTGTCAAAGAAAAATGTTTATAGAAATAATGACTGAAAAATTGTAAAGTTGATTAAAAATACGAAAGCACAGATTCAAGAAACTCATGAATTTCAACCAGAGTACTCCAAAGAAACATCAGATGAGTTGGATTTCACCTAAATTAAAAACAGATGCTCTTCAAAAGACACCATTACAAAAATAAAAGCTAAGACACAGACTGGAAGAAAACAGGTGTAGAACATATATCTGACAATTGAGAAACATCCAGAATATATAAAGAACTCTTAATAGTTAGCTCAGTGATTGTCTGGGGCCAGAGATGAGTGGAGGGTATTGAGTGCATGAAGAAGCTTTTGGGGGTAGTCATAAGGTTTTCTTGCTTGTTTGTGGTGATGGTTAAATGAATTTATGTATTGATCTGTAATTGAATTGCGTAAATTATATTTAAATTATAGTTCAGTAGAGTTGGTTTTAAAAATGGTAAGAATCTCTGAATCTGATGTTATGATCCTGAGAGGTTATATTTATTTATTTTTGGAAAAATGTGAATAATTTTTCTTGGAAAAAAAAAGTTGAGATAATCTATCCTAGAGTATTTTAACATTCTTATAGTACTTACATTTGGGTTTCTTCTTCATTCTTGTTATATCATTTGTGACCTTCATAATTAGAGCCTTGCTTGTATGATAGGTAACTCAGCTAACAGAGAAGCTGAAGAATCAGTCAGAAAGCCATAAACAAGCCCAGGAGAATTTGCATGACCAGGTGCAGGAGCAGAAGGCACATCTTAGAGCTGCACAAGACCGTGTCCTTTCCCTAGAATCCAGCATCAGTGAATTAAATAGTCAGTTAAATGAAAGCAAGGAGAAGGTTTCCCAGCTTGATATACAGGTAATATTGCATTGTGCAACTTGTTTGTATGAATAAAACACCAGTTGTAAGCTATCACATTTAAATTGTTTTTCTCTCTGCCTCTCCATCCCCTGCCTTACTTATTAACTGAAAAAATAGAAATAGGAATTAAAGTTGTATGTGGACAGTTTGTTGAGCTTTCCTGTTTGCCTTTCTCCCTACGAGTTTTTTACTTTTCTCTTTTTCCATGAGGCCCTTACTACTGTTTTTGAAGTTCAAAGTAGTTTGTTATTATACCATTAGATTTCTGATGATGTTTGAATTTATTTTGACTTTGATTTTTAAATTTTACTTTAAATGTTTGATTTAATTTTAAAAAAAAACACTCAAAACTTTAGGGGATTCCCTCGTGGTCCAGTGGTTAGGACTTGGTGCTTTCACTGTTGAGGCCCAGATTCAATCCCTGGTTGGGAAACTAAAATCCCTCAAGCTGCATGTGCAGCCAAAAAATATATAGTACAATTATGTATTTTAATATGTTTTCTTTCAGAGGCCAACATGGAAGCCTTGCTCAGTGAGTCAGTCACGGGGTGGGAATTAAGATATATTTCTTTCTCCATACTCATCATTGTGTTTTTATTCCAGACTACAGTAGAGAAAGTTTTAGAAACATTTCTAAGCCTTAATTTTCTTTATTTTAGGAGAATAATTCCATTAAGACCAGAAATAATACAATAACAAGTATAAGAATTTGGAAAAAAGAGGATACACCTTTATTTTTAAAACTTATTAGATGAGTTACAGATAATTCAATATGTGGATGTCCAATTTAAGAGAGAAAGTGTTTTGGTGTTCTATAGGAACATTTTTTACATTGGAGAAGGCAATGGCAACCAA
This sequence comes from Capricornis sumatraensis, assembly GCF_032405125.1. NCBI lineage: Eukaryota > Metazoa > Chordata > Mammalia > Artiodactyla > Bovidae > Capricornis > Capricornis sumatraensis. The sequence continues at coordinate 67,384,755 of NC_091072.1, read as the reverse complement.
CTCCAGTACTCTTGCCTGGAGAATCCTATGGACGGAGGAGCATGGTAGGCTTCAGTCCATGGGGTTGCTAAGAGTCGGACACGACTGAGCAACTTCACTTTTCACTTTCATGCACTGGAGAAGGAAATGGCAACCCACTCTAGTGTTCTTGCCTGGAGAATCCCAGGGACAGAGGAGCCTGTTGGGTGCCGTCTATGGGGTCACACTGAGTCGGGCATGACTGATGTGACTTAGCAGCCGCAGCAGAACATTATTAGGAGTATTCTCCCCTATTTATTCCTGTTTGAGGGATTATCACGTACTTATTTTTTAATGTCTAAATTTTTGTTTTCTGCTGAAAGATTTCATTTTTAAAATTAATGAGAAAAGTATTTTACACTCATCAAGCGGAAACCAAGAACTAAATACAAATTAAATGAGTTGTAAATTTTGTTACAGGTTAAAGCCAAAACTGAATTATTGCTATCAGCAGAAGCAGCAAAAACTGCTCAAAGAGCAGATCTTCAGAATCATCTGGACACAGCCCAAAATGCATTACAAGATAAACAGCAGGTAGGACAACTTGATGCAGTTTCCTATCATAAACTAATGTTTTGGTAGATAAATTAACTGGAAAAATATGTGAAAATTATACTTTAATATAATATTGTGATTGACTTGCTTATTCTCCTTAATTTCTCCTTGAGTTCAGAACCAGTGAGTGGAATATGCAGGAGTTAGACAGATGGAGATAAAATATAATCTTTGGGAATTCCCTGGCAGTGAGTGGTTAAGACTTGGTGCTTTCGTTATGGTGGCCCGGGTTCAGTCCCTGCTTGGGGAACTCATAATCCTGCAAACTATGAGGTGCAGCCAAAAAAAGAGAAGTATGTTATTTATGTTCTTGATAAAGTTCAACTTGTGCAGTTGTGGTTGAGCTTCTTAATACTGTCTTTCTCCCATAATAGAGACCTTGGTGTGATGAAATATTTACTCCTAATTTTTGAATTGTTTCTTCATCCTATTAAGTGGCAATGACTGGGAAAGAGAGACTTCACACCTGTTTTAAGTGGACAGTCAGGCGGTGACCCAGGTATACTTGCCTCTTGGCAGGAAAAGAGCAGCATGTATTCCATTTCAATTATAAGAGTTACTACTCTTTTCCTGGGGGTAGGAGTAAAAGTGGGGCTAGGAAGAATACCAGTTACTCTTCTCAACACTTCTGATAGGAAAAAGCTTCCTACTTCAGAATCCAAAGTTAAAATGCTGGTAGAGTTTTCTTACCTTTGACCAGGTAGGAATTTTAAAAATTTACTTTTTACTTGAGAAGCAATACTGGTTGTTGATCCAAAAAGTTTTATTAATAATATAGTAGTATATATCAAGTTAATAAAACCTTTCTCTATATTTACCTTTAACTGCAATCCATTTTTCTCCTTACATGGAAATTTTGCTTTTAAGTTTGGTATATATCCTTCCAGACTTCTGTAAACATTGAAGAAAAAATATGTGTGTGTATGTGTGTACACATACAGGTCTTTTTGTTTTATACAGATGGTATCACTATGTATGTTGTTCTACAACTAGGTTTTTACTTTACATTATTGCTAAACACATCTATAATGTATTCTCTAAGTACTAGGTCAGTGCCAGAAAGTATAATGGAAAAAGTATGTATAAGAGTAACCACATAAAAGTTGAAATTTTTATTTGCCCAAAATATTACTAGCAAAATTCTAAAGTAAGTAGCAAAATAATAGAACATTTTCTGAAATATGTCTGATGAAAGATTGATATTTTTGTTTAAAACATTTTTACATAAGAAATAAATGAATCTACCAAAAGAAGTAAAAGATCAAAACTATATTAGGAAATCTTCATATTCATTAAGAATTAATTGCAAATTAAGACAGTAATATACCCTTATTAAGATAAAATGTCTGGGTGCATGTGTTTAACACTGGAAAGGCTAGAGATGGTATAGAAGAACAAGTCACTTCCACACGTTGCTTGCAGTTCAACCTTTTGATGGTAATAGGGAAAGCTGGTAGGCAGTATATTTAAGACCTTTAAGATTTTTCATATTCTTAATCTCACTTTTAGTCCTTTACCCTAGGGAAATAATCATAGTTTTAAGGATGATGTTTGCATATCTGTTGGAAAGGTTTATAGCAATCCAAGAATACAGCCGAGGGTATTTGGCTAAATAATGATCTATATGAATACAATAGAAATTTATGCAGTCATATATAATGATAGTTTGGAAGATAATGTCACAGTTTTATGATGCTTTATTATAAAACAAAGGAAGTTACAGTAACACTGTATGTAAACTGATATCCTTTATCTGAAAAATAGAAATAAAGAAATAGAACCTAACATACAGAAAAGTCTAGAAGGAAAGTTATCAAAACATTAATAGTATCTATGGGCAGTGGATTTCCTAATAATCTTTATTTTTTTTTGCTCTGCAATTAGATATTCCAAATCAATTGAACAAGTATTATAATGTAATCAATGTAATTAAAAATATTATAAAAAATGGTATCTTGAACATTGAAAATATTTATAGTATAAAAGAGTTACTTTGTTATTAGCCTACTTAATATCCTGTTGTATCTTTTGGCTTCTAAAATAAGTCTTCCTGGAAAAAGTTATTGAGCTATTATGTGTATAAACATAGTATCTCAGAGTGTGTACAACTTCAGTTCAGGTCCTTTATGTTGATGGGTAAATGTAATCTCATATATATTATTAGGCTTATTTATGGTCTTTCTCAAAATACTTTATTAAAGAGTTTTTTGCTTTACTTTGAGCAAACATTTGGGCACTACAGCAAAGCAAACCTTTTAATTGTACTTTCTGTAGGAGTTAAATAAGATCACTACTCAGTTGGATCAGGTCACTGCAAAGTTGCAGGAGAAGCAAGAGCATTGCAGTCAGCTGGAGAGTCATCTTAAAGCATGTAAAGAGAAGAATCTGTCTTTAGAACAGAAAACTGAAGAATTGGAAGGTCAAATCAAGGTTTGTATGAAAAACTAGCCATACTTTCTATTGCTAGAGCAATGGAAGTCGAGGATCTAGAAGGAATCCAAGGTTTTAAATCTGCAGGTGAAGGTCAGGTTGTGATTTAGAAATTATTTGTGATTTTTCATGTCTAAATTTTGAATTCCACCTTTACTTTTAATTTCTTCACTAATGGATGGCTTTGCAAATAGCAGTTACATTTATACCCTTTGGATTTTATTTCTGATTAATGTTATTAAAATTTTCACTATGGTAAACTGTTTTTCTTTAACTCAACTTCAAGTGAAAGTGTTGATTTATATTAAAGAAATTAAATAACTACATATATTAGAGAAGGATTTGACCTGAGTCCTTTGCTCTTAGAATGAGAACTACTATAAGTTAAACAAACTTCTCAAGTTACTGTATGTGAAATTTACACCATCACAGTCAGATGAAGCACTTCTGTACAGCACTTCTGTTGTAGAATCATGGGCTGTGTGTATGTATACATGTGCATAGAAGAAGAAAATTACATTTACAGTTCTATTTATGGGTTCCCTTTTCTTTATGGTCAGTAATAATAGTATGACAAATTACATGGTGTAATGGTTGAAAAGAACAGAAAGATTTTTTGTGTCTGTTTTTAGTTGAAGGGCATGTAATGAGAATTCTGTTTGAGTATCTTTGTTGTTGTCGTTTAGTCACTAAGACATGTCCCAACTCTCTGCAACCCCAGGGACTGCAACACACCTGGCTCCTCTGTCCTTCACTTATCTCCTGGAGTTTGCTCAAATTGATATCCGGTGCTATCTATCCATCTCATCCTCTGCCGCCCCTTCTCCTTTTGCCTACAGTCTTTCCCAGCATTAGGGTCTTTTCCAGTGAGTCAGCTTTACATATCAGGTGGCTAAAGTATTGGAACTTCAGCTTCAGTCCTTCCAATGAATATTCAGGGTTGATTTACTTTAGGATTGCCTGGTTTGATATCCTTGCCGTCCAAGGGACTCTGAAGAGTCTTCTCTAGCACCATAATTTGAAAGCATCAATTCTCTGGCACTCAGCCTTCTTCATCATCCAGCTTTTCACATACATATGTGACTGCTGGAAAAACCATAGCTTTGACTATATGGACCTTTGTCGGCAAAGTGATTTCTCTGCTTTTTACACTGTCTAGGTTTGTATAGCTTTCCTTCCAACGAGCAAGCATCTTTGAATTTCATGGCTGCAGTCATTGTTTGTAGTGATTTTGGAGCCCAAGAAAATAAAATCTATCACTGCTTCCACTTTTTCCCCTTCTATTTGCCATGCAGTGATGGAACTAGATGCCATGATCTTGGTTTTCTGAATGTTGAGTTTTAAGCCAGCTTTTTCACTCTCCTCTTTCACCCCATCAAGAGGCTCTTTAGTTCCTCTTCACTTTCTGCCATTAGAGTGGTATCATCTGCATATCTGTGGTTGTTGATATTTCTTTTGGCAATCTTGATTCCAGCTTGTGATTCATCCATCCTGGCATTTTTTATGATGTGCTCTCCATATACGTTAAACAAACAGGGTGACAGCATACAGCCTTGTATACTCCTTTCCCAATTTTGAACCGTCAGTTGTTCCACGTAAGGTTCCTACTGTTGCTTCTTGACCTACTTACAGGTTTCTCAGGAGATAGGTTAGGTGGTCTGGTATTCTGATCTCTTCAAGAATTTTCCACAGTTGTGGTCCACACAAAGGTTTTAGCATAGTCAGTGAAGCAGTAATAATGTTTTTCTGGAACTCCTCCCTTGCTTTCTCTAAGATCCAACAAATGTTGGCAATTTGATGACTGGTTCCTTTGCCTTTTCTAAACCCAGGTTGAATATCTGGAAGTTCTTGTTTCATGAACTACTGAAGCCTAGCTTGAAGGATTTTGAGCATAACCTTCCTAGCATGTGAATGAGCACAATTATATGGCAGTTTGAACATTCTTTGGCATTGCCCTTCTCTGGGATTGGGATGAAAACTGACCTTTTGCAGTCCTGGACCTTTGGACTTATGGACTACAGACCTTTGTCAGCAAAGTGATGTCTCTGTTTTTTAATATGGTGTCTAGGTTTGTCATAGCTTTCCTTCTAAGGGGCAAGCATCTTTGAATTTCGTGTCTGCAGTCACTGTCCATAGTGATTTTGGAGCCCAGGAAAATAAAGTCTGTCTCTGTTTCCACTTTTTCCCCTTCTGTTTGCATGAAGTGATTGATTGGATGCCATGATCTTCATTTTTTGAATGTTGAGTTTTAAGCCAGCTTTTTCACTCTTCTCTTTTACCTCATCAAGAGGCTATTTAGTTCCTCTTCACTTTCTGCAATTAGTGATACCATCCTCATATCTGAGGTTGTTGATATTTCTCCCAGCAATCTTGATTGCAGCTTGTGATTCATCCAGCCTGGCATTTTGTATGATGTATTCTGCAAATAAGTTAAATAAACAGAGTGACAATATACAACCTATGGTACTCCTTTCCCAGTTATAGTTATTAAGAAAATGCATTGCTTATAGACATTCAAACTATATATTCAACAATTTGATTTTGTAAATTTATAAAAATACAGTTATATGTATATATATGAGATAGAAGCCACACTGTGAAGAATAACAATCTCTAAACAAAGAGGTTATAGATGCCAAATCCGAGCTTAATTGGCTTTATATTTACGGTCAAGAGGTATTAATGAGAAGGATGACATGACAACTCCATTTTAGTTTTGAATATTTATAGTTATATCAGTGTTGTTAACTGAATATAAAAGATTATAAAGTTTAATTGGACCTTTGTTTTTTCATACTTGAGTTAATAACTTATTCAAGTAATAAATATAATTAAGTTTATTCTCTTATTCAGTTCATTTTAAAAGTTAAAACTTAGGTGACTGTCTCTCATACATAAAGTCTGCTACTAGATCTTCTGAAAGATTTCAAGGTAAATGGCTCCTTTATTCAACAATGAGTTTAGAATGTGTTTTTTGTTATTAACACAAGTATCTTTGTTTGTTAACATTAGTTTGAGTATAAACTAATGTTGTAATGTTTAATAGATAATTGTTGACATTAAAATGGTTTTCTATTTCTGACATAGAAACTAGAAGCTGATATGCTTGAAGTTAAAGCAAGCAAGGAGCAAGCTTTGCAGGGTCTACAACAACAGAGACAGCTGAACACAGATTTAGAGCTTCGAGCCACAGAATTGAGTAAACAACTTGAAATGGAGAAAGAAACGTAAGCTAAACTACTTATGGGAGAGGATTATAAACTAAGTATTAAAATTTTCACAAGATTTCAATTTTTCTATTGCAGTGTTAAAGATTTACCTTGTAAATTGCTGATATTAATGTGAATGAAAAATAAAGCCATCACAATTTGGTTTATTTAGCCATCCTATTTGGATGGCTTGTATCCAGTCACATTTCAGTAGTGTCTTTACTTTCATTTGTCTTTAAAGGCCAAATATGGAGTTGACAGACTAGATCTCTGTCAAGAGGGTGAGGGTTTTTGACTGTCAGTAGTAAAGATGGAGGTTGATAGCCTGGGAAAGGTGCCTTTCAGGGAAATGAAATTAAAATCCATCAAAGTTGATGATAATTAAGTTGTTTTGCACCTTCATGGTTTCATCTTTATTTTGGGAGTGGTGACAACACATTTTTATTTTCATGTCTAGTAAATTGGGTCCTGATACTGTGAATGTCCAGATGCATTTTGTGCCTCAAATGGCATTTCTTGTGACTTGTAACGTATGTAATTTCCAGTGCCTAAGTATTTGGGAGTACATCTGATGCTTTTTTTTTTTTAATAATTTTATTTTATTCATTTATTTTGGCTCTGTTGGGTGTTCATTGCTGCATGGGCTTTCTCTAGCTGTGGCGAGCGGCAAGCGGGAGTTACTCTCTAGCTGCAGTACTCGAGTTTCTAATTGCGGTGGCTTGTCTTGTTGCGGAGCACGGACTGTAGGCTGCACGCAGGTTTGTTAGTTGGCGGTTGCAGCTCCTGGGCTCTGGAGCACTGGCACAACATTTGTGGCACACAGGCTTAGTTGCTCAGGGGCACGTGGGATCTTCCTGGATCAAGAATCGAGCAGGCGGATTCTTTTACCACTGAGCTACCACGGAAGCCACATCTGATCCTTTATATCACCTACTAAGTGATTCGTCACCTCTAAAAACCAGTCATATGACTGTAAAGATGACCTTTGAGGTAGTGGTACTTGTTCTCTTTTCTGAGGCCCCTTTGGGCCCAGTAGTTCTTTACAGTGGGAACTTTCCATTTCTAGTAAGGATTTTTTTTTTTTTTAAATTTTGCCTTTACCTTTTATGCAGACATCTTTTATATGGGGTCCTGCACTTTTAGAGTACTAAGAAAGGAGGACTGGGCAAACATATCTGAGGTTTGACTACACCCCACCCCTGGTCACGGGACTCAGCCCAAATAATGGGGTACAGGGCTCCCCTTTCCCAAGGACCACCTCTACTGCATGCAGCTCTTTCTCTCCAGTTTCCATCTTATATTTTCATTACTCTGCAGTTTGTGTTTTCAAATATCCTTTGTGATTTTTTTTTTTTTTAAATCTGTGGGTTACTTAGAAGTATACTGTTTACTTTTCAACTATTCAGGGTTTTTCTAGATACTGGTTTCTAATTTAATTCCATTGTGGTTATAGAACATACTCAGTAAAATTCTGACATTTCAAACTCTCTTATTTATGGCACAGTGTATGGTTTATCTTGGTTAAGTTTCCTTGTGCACATCTGTGTTTTGTTGGGTAAAGTGTTCTGTAAATATCAGTTAGGTTAAGGTGGTTGATATTGTTCTGATCCTCTGTATCTGTGCCATTGTTTTCTCTGGTTGTTTCTATCAGTTTTTGAGAAAGGAGTGTTAAGATTTCTCAGGTTATAGATTAATTTATTACTTCCTTTAGTGACCTTTTAAAAAAATAAACTAAGTTTTACCATCACTATGCAAACCTTTATTTCTTTAGGCCTTCTTTGATTCACAGTCTTATGATTTTATAATAATTATTTACAGGAAAGTTAAGTAGCATAGTGAATATATCAAGTTCCAATTTTAGGCTTGTTTGACAGGGATTTTAACTATATTAAAATGGTCAAGTAATATTCATACAACAGCTTTTCTGTCTAGACCTTTAAATATCAGTGAGGTACAGGATCCTGTGAATGTACTTCATATGTTTTAGCTACTTTTTTTGAAAGTAAAAGTAAGTTTCTGGGGCTAAAAGTTAGAAAATTTCAAGGTATATATGCAGTTTTGATATTAATACCCAACTTCAATTATGTGGCTGGTACATCTTTTAATAACCTTTCCTTAATATATTGAATTTATAATAAAGTACATTGGAAATAGTATACATTCTAGAAATATTACTTTGTACCTGGTTTTATTTTCATTTTAAAAAATGATTAATCTCTAATGTGTGCTTTTCTTTTGCTATATAATATGCATAATTTTATTCATTTTATGAAAACAAAGTCTTTAACTTTCTTAAGCAATATCTTCATTTCTTTATTTTTTTTAGTTTTTTTAAAAACTTTTTATTTTATATTGGGGTATAGCTGGATTAACAAAAAAATGTGAAGGGACTCAGCTATACATATACATGTATCCATTCCCCCCATTTCCTCATTCTTACAACTTTTCTGTTTTATAAAAAATTGAAGTATAGTAGTGTCATGTTAGTTTCAGGTTCTTGAAACTTCTTTTAATTCATTCAGGTGTAGAAAATTTATGTTAGAGGACAAATGATAAGTCTCTTAACATAATCTGCTAGGCTCTAGGATTAAAGTAAATCTTTTGTCTTTCATCCATGTTTGCTTAAACTTGTTATCATTTGTTCCCTAAAATAATTTTTCTACACCTGAATGAATTAAGAAATTTTAAGAATCTGAAACTAACATGATACTATAAATCAACTATACTTCAATTTTTAAAAAAACGGAAAAGTTGAGGAAATGGGTTAGAAAGATTTTCCTGATTGAGCTTCCCTGGAGGCTCAGACAGTAAAAAAATCTGCCTGCAATACAGGAGACCTAAATTCGATCCCTGGGTCAGGAAGATCCCCTGGAGAAGGAAATGGCAACCTATTCCAGAATTCTTGTCTGGCAAATCCTATGGACAGAGGAGCCTGGCAGGCTACAGTCCATGGGGTTGCAAGGACTCAGACAGAACTGAGTGACTGACACTTTTCATTTTTCCTGGTTATCTTATGTGTTTTGAAGTTTAGGACCTGTCAAACACCCAATGTGTTTTATTTTTCAAGTAAAGAGGCAAATTTCTTTGTCCTTGGGGGCAACATAATAAATCAGTTCTTTAGGATACATGGAACAGTATTTCCGGCTGTCAAAGACTAGATGGTTTGCTGTATGCCCAGATTTCTTTGGGGATACACTGTGGTTAGATAAGACTGGATTAAGTCATGGGTTTGGATGGTCTTGGCTTTACCACTAATTTATTTGACTTGAAGAAAACCATCCTCATCTCTTAAATGACCAGATCAGATGTTCTAAGGCATTTTTTGTTTGTGTGGCTTTATGACATTAAATTATTAGTTTTACTTCTTAACTACAGAAGAAAGTTTTAAAACTCAATTTATTAATGTGAATGGTAGATTAGAAATGACAAATTATGCATTATTAAAGAAATTGTTTCTTAAATATTTAGAGTATATAATACAAAGTTGGATCTACAGAAGAAATCTGAAGCGCTTGAAAATACTAAGCAAATGCTTACCAAGCAAGAAGAAGAAAAAACAATCCTTAAACAAGAAATTGAAAATTTAAATCAAGATGCAAAGATGCAGCACAAGGAACTGAATGACAGGATTCAAACAGCCGTAACAGAACTACAAAAAGTGAAGATGGAGAAAGAATCTCTAGTAGCAGAGCTTTCTGCAACAAAAGAGAAATTATCAAAAGTTTCTGATTCTTTGAAGAACTCCAAAAGTGAATTTGAAAAAGAAAATCAGAAGGGAAAAGCTGTTATATTAGATTTGGTTAGTTGTTTATGTTTATTTTCTTAGGTAGAAATGATTTTTATTTAAAACATGCTGCCTTTTCTGCTTAATTCACTGTTGATTTGTCACCTTGCGTTTAAATGATCTTAAGTGTTGTTATGAGAAAAGGAGTGGAGATTACTTAACCTGAGAAAAAGATATTGGTGCTTGTGTGTTTAATTTTCCAGTGGCCCAGAAAGTTTTCAGCTGAATCTAAATTCTTTCTCTGTTGAGGACCCGAAGCTAGATTTGGGGAGGACTGCAGCACGTTTGTCCTTTGGGACACGTCTGCAGAGAATATAGCTACTAATTGAAATGTTTTTCACTTGACTGTAAAAAAGAAAGAAGACCAGAAAGATCTTAATGACTTCTACCTCTGGTGCTATAAACTTTCTGATTCTTTATTCAGTTTTCTAAAACTCTAGATAATACCATGTCTTAGAGATATTGTAAACAATATTTAAACTATAGAGAAAAATATCTTGAGTCTCAGGAAATACTTATAGGGCAATGTATCTTCAGAAATATTTTAACCCCGAATAACATGGAATAACAGCAAAAGTAAAATTCTTTTGTTCTTAGTATGAAAGTCAGTGAAAGTGTTGAGGAGCATAAAAAGCATGATTTTCATATGTTACTTTTATGTTCTGTTTGGAAAAAATATCTGTATATCTTCCCTCTTAAGTTATATGGGATTATTTTATTGTTTCCATACTTTAAAAAATTTCCCTCCATTTTTTTGAAGCCCATTATTCTACTTTTAAAATAGCATAAGTTAGTTAATTGTGTAACATAAAAATGTGGTTTCCAAAAGTATTCTAAAATCTTGTCTAAATATTATTGAAAGTATTTATTGTGACTATTGGTTGATGATAGAAACTCTTAGCCTCTCTCCCCATTTACTGCTATAATATTTGCCTGTTTTTATTACTGACATGAATGATTCTATCCCATCTTAAATCACCAGTGATTCTAGTTTATTTCCTTTTGTGGATCTTACTAAGCTTATAAACCTAAATTCTTAAATTTACTACAAATATTTTCTGCATAATGTAGTTTCCACTTTTTTAGGAGAAAACTTGCAAAGAATTAAAACATCAGCTTCAAGTACAGACAGAAAGCCTGCACAAGGAACAGAATGAAATGAAAAAGTCACTTGAAAAAGAAAAGGAGGTAAGATTTTCTATAACAGAAATATGTAAAGCATAATAAGGTTTTATATTTTCAAAATATTTTCACAGTAGATTCTTAAGTCAAAGGGTTTATTTCCTTTGTGTTCTACCAACTGCTAAAGATTTAAGCTAAATTATAATAAAAGGCCCAAAATAAAGGATTATAATAATAAAATAATTATACTTTATAAATAACTAGATTTATTTAATTATCAAAGTTAAGGAGCATTAGTATGGATAAAAAACAGTCTTCATAGATTTTCCATAGAAATTACATTTAAGTGCTCTTTATTTGACATTTATGTTAATGGAATATTTGATAATGGCTATATAACAAGTGATTGTTATATAATCACAATTAAGTTTATATTGTTATATAATAATCACAATTAAGTGATTGTTCTGTGGTTAATGCTTCTGTTGTTCTCCATCAAAACAAATGAGTAAATAAATGGATATAATATATATTATTATTATTCTCTGAAGACATAGCCTCTAGCAGCTAGAGTCTAGGCATGTAGCTTTCTAGAGGTCTGATTTGATAAAGCAGCAAAGCATCATCCCAACAAGTCTTCAGTGTGATTATGTTCTGGCTGTTGATTGAAAGAAGACATCTGTGCTGTATATGCCAGTCACAGTGGCAAAATTATGGTGATTTAGTGCCCAGGCTGTAAATCCAGATTGTCCAAATTTATATCCTAACTGTGCCAGTTATTAGCTATGCTGTCTTGACTTCTCTCAGGCAGATGACTCATCTCTCTGTGCTCCAGTTTCCTCAGCGGTGAGATGGGGCTGATAGTAGAATCTGTGTCATAGCATTACTGTGAGAAATAAATGGGTTAATGCATATCAGAGTGCTTAGAATACAAATTGTAACCAAATAAATGGTCAGGGGTTAGCTATTACTTTTATCATTGGTTATCATAACAATCATCAGTATTGTCAACACTACTTGACTCCTGTTTTGCATGAAATATTTCCCTTTGTATTGGCGATAAGCTGAAACATCCATATACATAGCACTGAAACTTTGCAAAATTAACTTTGAGTGGTCAATTGCTCACATTAGGTCTTTAATGAAATATGCATAAAACATGAAAATACGACTTTGGTTGGAAGGATGAGACTTAGTTTAGTTCACCTTGGCCACAGAAGGACCTCAGTGTGACTTCTATATGATAATTAATTTTGAACAGAAATGTATCCTAATAAATTATGAAAACAGGTAGTAGCAAAATATGCCTCAGATCTCTAAATGAGGACATGATTGTGTGGTTTAGACAGATATTAAAGATGTTTGCCAAAGTTATTTTGGTTTTATCATAGTTAATATGAAGTTGTCCTTTCTGATTCACTTTGACTAGCAGACTCAGTTAGCATTTTTAAATTTTTATTTTACTTTTTTGGCCCCAGTGTGCTGCTTGCAGGGATCTTGAACCCAGGCCTGGCAGTGAAAGTGCTGAGTCCTGACCACTGGGCCACCAGGGAATTCAGTTAGCATTTTGAGAATATTCAAGACAGTAGACATTTCAGCAATCTAAAGATTGTTGATTTTCCCTTTTCTATGATATAAGAGAATACCAATCCTGTGCCTTTGCAAGCTGTATCTCAATGTATAAGTTGAAAAGGAAGGCAAGATTAAACAAATAGCGATCAGTCCATAGTCTGATCCAGTAGTGAATAGTGTCAGTTATGGAAGCTCCATGAGGGCAGGGATTTTTCTTTTCGGTTTACTACTGAATATTTGTATCAACAGACTCAGTAGTTTCTGCTTAGAGTAATGCTTAATAGGTACTCAATAAATGTGTGCTGAATGGAGAAATGAATGCTGAGTAGATTGTATCTTCTTTTAGACTTCTCATCAGTTGAAGGTGGAGCTCAGTTCCATGCAGGGGCAAGTCATACAGGCCCAGAATAGCTTAAAACAAAAGGAAAAAGAAGAACAACAGCTTCAGAGTAGCATAAATGAGCTAAAGCATTTGACTGAACAGAAGAGAAAGCAAATTGAAACACTCCAAGGAGAAGTTAAAATTGCTGTTTCACAGAAGGTAATGATATGATATTTGTTTACTTTTTATGGGAAGAAAAACTTTGAAGTTAAAATAACCGTATGATAGTTAACACAAATGAGTTGCAACAAAGAAAATTTTACATATATGCCCAAATTTTCTTTAAAAGTATAATGCAGTTAATTATATGATTAAATATCTGTCTAGATTGCCATTCCCTATAACCATGTTGTTAGACACTTATTTAAAATCTTAGCACTAATCATTTGTCTGATAGACCTAAAACTGCCTTTTTGTAAAATAACATGTAACTAACAACGTTAAGAGAATAATTTATACACCATTTATAGTGTATTAGAAAGTTTTAAGGAATTGAAAAATGTTATTCTTATTAATGGAAATAACCAAGAATAAAAATCACAGATACTTAAATATTCAGTAGTATAGGTTTCATATAGTTTTTTTAACTTGTATCATAATGGTTTGTTTCCAAACCTATGCTAATTTATTATTAAACATCTGTCTTTCATTCTTAAGTATGTTTTAATACTTGTCCAGAACAAGAGTTGATAAAAGTGGATTGAGCTTAATATTTGAACAAAAGGAGGTTTTTCCCAGTGTTGATATGTGCATATTAATTCATCTAGGGAGAAGAAAGATATAATATCCCTAGCATGTGAAACAAAGTATATCATGATATTAATAGTTGGCTTGTCACATTACTAGAGGGAAAAAAGAAACCCACAAATACATATTTTATGTTGATCACTTTTTATAATGATTATTATGGCCACTTTACAAAAGAGTAATTTTCTTATAACACAAACAAGAGTAGACAGATTTGTCTATCCTTTTTTTATGTGTGTTATCATATATATAATCGTACATCAGGATGTAATTATCACAGTGTGTATTTTGTTCTATGATTTGACATCTTGAGGTCATTTTTCCCCCCAAATCTAGTAGCCTCATATTCAAGTTTTCCTTAGATCTTCATTTTTTTATCGTGATTTAGTAAATTAAAAAAAAAAGCCAACAACTATTTTTAGTACATTTTCTTTTTTATTTAATTATTATAGTAAGATTGCTTCCAGATTTATAATTAATGTATTTTGCCAATACTGTGCATGGCTTTATTAAATGGTGGTTCAGTCGGTAAAGAATGCGCCTGCAGTGTGGGTGGAAAGATCCCCTGGAGGGGAGGACATGGCAACCCACTCCAGTATTCTTGTCTGGAGAATCCTCGTGGATGGAGGAGCCTGGTGGGCTGCAGTCCGTGGGGTTGCAAAGTCGGACACAACTGAGCGACAGCACATTAAATAACATCTTAAGGATTTTGAGATATAGAGGAAATGCTTTTATTGGTAGTTGTCTTGTGTGGGACTGTTATAATGAAAATACCACGGACTAGATGGCTTAAATAATAAGCGTCTAATTCTCATAGTTCTGGAGACTGGAAAGTTGAAGATCAAGGCACCTGGCATATTGAGTGTCTGGTGAGGGCCCACTTTCTGGCTTGTAGACAGCTGTCTTCTTGTTGTATCCTTATATGACTGAGAGATTGTATTTCTTCTTGTAAGGCCACTAATCCCATTCATGAGGGCTCTACCTTAATTACTGCCAAAGACCCCTACATGCAAATGCCATCACATTTGATCTAGGCTTCAACTTGAATTTTTGGGAGTCACAAATACTCATAGCAGTAGTTACTTTGTATTAGTATATAGATGCTAGAAAAAGGAACACCTTTAACTCAGGGAAGACATTTTGGGGGAGTATTGAGTGGATAGGCAGTCTCTGTAAATTAGACTTGGAATTTGGAGTACCTAGAGAATCATTGAAAGGCAATAATAATTTGATTTTATTGAGGAGTAGTGGGGAAAGAAGATACATTTTAGAGCCAGGTAAATCTGAATTCAAATTCTATGTAACACACATCAGGTTTATAGTCACAGGAAAGGGATCCATCTTTTGAGCTTAAAGAAAACGAGGTCATGGAGTTGTAAAGACTGAGATAATGTATTTAAAGTACCCAGTAGTGTGCCCAGTGCCATGTAGAAGCTAAATAATTGTTGGTGTTATATATAAGTATAGCTGACTATGATCGAGGAGTGTCAGTGTGCATGGTTGACCGTACAGTGATGGTCTATAGAAATTTTTCCCTGGGCCACAGTGAAATAGGAAAAAGAATACATATACATACAGTTTTTAATGTGATTGAGTCGCAAATAAAGGATTCAGCAAGGCTGTAAGTCATCAGTTCCTGTGCTAGGAAACCTGATGTGGGAACGCATGAATAGGCTATGGCCCCTGTTCTCACAGCCTATATAATTTAATGAGGAAGCAGATAACCTAAAGAAAACTCTAATAAAAAGGAGAGTGAGGAAAAATTAGAACTCCGTGGGAATTTTGACTTGTTTTCTAGAGGAGCTAGCATTTGAACTGTGTCTTTGAAGATTATTAGAATGCTGAAAGGTTAAAAAAGGAGGGAATTAGATATTTAAAAGGAGAGTAAACAATATTAGCAAAGTTTACAAAGCTTAAATGTCATTATAGAAGATTTGCTGTTGGAATACACGGTAAGTGGAGAAGTGAGGAGAGAGAAGGCTGTAGAATTGGATGAAGTCATTCTGTCTTTGTAACCTGTTTTTGGCGCGCATACTAGTTTAAGTAACTGTTGTATGTTTCAGACAGAACTTGAGAATAAACTACAGCACCAGTCAGTGCAAGCGGCACAGGAACTTGCAGCAGAGAAACAAAAAATGTCAGTGTTACAAAACACCTGTGAAAAAAGTCAGGAAGATCTGAAACAGCTTCAGTCTGATTTCTATGGGAAGGAATCTGAACTACTTGCCACAAGGCAGGATCTTAAGGTATAGTGAATTATGTCGTAAAAACCAATAAACTTGTTTATAGACATTCATTAAAGGATTGATTTGAACCCAAATGGGCATTAAAAGTCTTGGTATTTGTGAAATATCATGCTTGTTTATTATTATTATTTTTGGAGAAACAAGCTTTTAAAAATTATTTTATATGATAAAATATATAGTATATATAGATATTTAAAAATAACATCTTTAATAGTGAAATAATTTGGAAATATGGTAGTTGCTACTTTAGCTTATCTAAGGACTTTGCTGCCTTTATTTAAAAAAAAAAATGAACTGCTGTTAGAAAATCTGAGTTTTAAATGTAAACCACTTGTGAAAATGCAAGCAGATTCAATACTGACTTTGTCAACTTCCCAAGCATAATATTAAAATTAGATTATAGCTCAAAATAAACTTAAATTATCTAAACATATATGGATACTTTGTCCTTGGCAGTACTGTTGGATTAGATGAAGTATCATTTTTACTAAAATGATGGATATACAAAAAGGGTAAATAATTTTTATGTAGCATTATCAGTTGTCTAAGGGAAATGGAACATTTGTATTCTCTCACAGAAGGTTTAACCAGTTTTTTTTTTTTTTTTGCCACAGTGAAATTAGTATGCCTTTTGATTCTTTTCCTGTGTCTGGATTTTTGTTTTTTGCTTAATTTAAAATGCTTTATTGAAAAATTCCATTGAAAATCACAGAATATTTTTATATATAGTATATAAATACACGATGTCGATACTTTATTCATAGGCTCCTATAGGGAAGGCTTTATGAAGGAGGGAGAACTTGCCCTGACCCTGAAAGATAAGAACTTGAATACAGAAGATCAGTGAACTGAGAAAGATCAGTTCACTCCGGAGACGCTGAGGAAGGGAGTAGCGGGGGGATCCAGCAAAGCCAGGAGGCAGTCACCATAACTGACCTGTGTTTGGAAATTAAAATTAAAAGGACCGGGATTAAATTGTGTGGTACCTTAGATGCCTAGCAAAGGTGACTGACTGGACTTTATGTTGGGTTGGAGGTAGCAGGGAATGAAGAGTCTAAGCAGAGGAGTAAAAGGAAGTGGACATATACTTAACCTGGAAGTGGTTTACAGACAGCTTTGGATCTGGTGTAAACTAGTGCTGGGAGGATTAATTAAGAGGCTGTCTCCCTTTCTTCCTCTTAACTCCAGTAATCTAGCTGTGAGCTGATTAGGACTGGAGTTAAAGAAGATGGAACAGAAGAGATTAATTGGAGAGAGAAGATGAAACAAAAAGGGTGAAAAATATAGAGGTCAAGGGAGTGGAGGAATCAGTGATAACAAGCCTCAGTCTGATTTCTATGGGAAGGAATCGGAACTACCTGCCACAAGGCAGGACCTTACAAAGCAACAAAGCACTGATCTGACAAAGCGACAGGAGATTGGGGAAGAATTCCCACGGGGCCAAACAGTGGTTATTTATATGTCTGTATTTATATATGAAGTTCAAAATTAGCAAGAGTTTTTTTTTAAATACCACCTGACATTTAGAAAGCATCTTACTTATTATATTCTCTTTATTTATTTATTTTTCCCTTTACAACACTATTTAAAGTCAGGGAAGGTTGTTGAAAAGTTTGGACTTCATCCTGTCGGCAGGAGGGAGTCACTGAAAAGATTTGTTCGGATTTGTATCTTAAGCCAATGTGGCTGAATGTGGGGATGAGAGAGGAGGCTGCAGTAGTCCAAGTGCAGATGATGCTGGCTTGGGCTGGTGGAGTAAGGATGGACAGTGCGAATGAATTGGATGGACATTTAGGTGAAAGAGAAGTTGTAACCTAATGACTGATTTAAAAATCTTTAGAGACTTAGATCTTTCAGATCAGTATTTTTTCATTAAGCCAACAATTATTTTTATTATGCTTGAAAGCTATAAAATCATGTTCTAATTTTATACATGAAAGAAAATTTCAAATGTAAACATGGGTAAGAGAAAGACGGATAAGGCTGCTGTGGAGTTTAAACGACTGTTGAGAGGCTGTGGATAGACATTCTGTACCAAAGCTTTCTTTTGCAGATGAAACTGAGGTCCCCCCCTTGGTTGGTGACAGGCCTAGTGTTTGCACAGTAACAGAACCATGACTGGATCTCAGCTCTTCAGACCTTTATTCTTTTACCATCATTTCACTAGAAATTTTTTTCATATGATAGGATACTGACAGATTCTATGCTAATCCTTCTAAAATGGCATCTGAACTATTAAAAATCCTCAGAAAGTTCAAGTGATATTTACAGGCCAAAATAAGGGATCTGCCATTCTTTTTCTTTTGCTTCAGTGATTATTAAATGATCTTGTGTAAAAGAGAGAAAGGGAGAGGGTCAGAACCTTGTAACATGACACCTAATCAAGACTGCCATCTGTGGGCTGATGGTGTTTGCCAAGACACCAGTAGAATGGAAGCCGAGCTGGCTTGAGCTATGCCTTTAGCCCCATCTGCTGGATTATTTATGAAGTACCAAAGTTTGTTGACTGGATATTTTAAATTGGCTTTGCTGGGTGCTATTCTTCGATGTTCAGGAAAGGTAGAAGTGGCGTTTAATTAAAATTTGCACCCTCAGTGAAGTGAAAACTCTAGGATAAGAAGTTCACAATTAAGTATAAATCTTCTTAGCATAGTACTATTCGTTGTGCCATTTCACCCAGGCGTCAAGAAAACGTAATAACTAAAAATTTGTAAAGGTTTATGTTGAAAGAAAAAAAGGGAAAAATCGTTAAACAGACCGAAAAAACACCACCTACCATGGAACAGTGCAGAAAATGTTTTTTTGCTGCACTCAATTAGGGTATTCAGGATCTGGGTGGTGCTTGATCTTAGGGATTTGGTTATTCCAGTGGCAGTGGGTGAGTTAAAGATAACCCCAGTAAACCATGATAGTGAGAGGGAGTTCTCCAAGGGAAAAGAGGCTAAGCAGATGAAAATAGTGTAGTCTGCAGCAGAAAAGATAAAAGGCGTGTTTAAAACGGCAGTGTACTGCTGAATGTCATAGATGAATATCCGGAGGCAAGTAGAACAGTATGTCTTGGCTCAGAAAACAGTAGTGCAGATTTTTAGCTTGACTTTAGTCATTAGGATTCTGTGAGTTCCAAATTTTATAGGCTGTTATTTAGAACACGGGCATTTTGGAATTCTTGTGCTTTTAGGCTCTAGCAAGAATTGATATTCCTTAACACTAGATCAGGACCTAATTACAGTTGTGTAGACCTTATTGGCTAGGCTTTGACAAATTTTATTTTTTCCCCTGAAAACACTGTTACCCTTTGTGATGCTTAAAGTCAGTTCCCACATGCCCGTGGAACTTTCTTTAAACATTCCACAGAGAACATTCACATTCATCTTTCTGTGCATCTGGCACACTGCACATGCCTGTACAACTTTGATTTTACACTCTGGCTCTGTTTTCCAGGCTACACGGTCAGCTTCTTTCAGGGCCATCTCTCACTATCCTGTCTACTTTAGTAGTATATTCAATTAATGCTTAGCTGCTGGATTAGTAAAGAAAGAACTAGTGACTTTAGGTCTTTCCCCAAAAGGAAGCATTACGGTTCTTAGTGTTCTACTGGAAGCTATTGAAATGGAAATTTAATTAGAAAAGACTTCTGAACTATTTCTAAGGAATAATCTCTTTCAGGAAGGTTAAGTCCTTTAAATAAGGTTTTCATTCATTTTTCATCTATCCTTTATTGAATGCTTTTTTCCCAAAACTTTTAATTTTGTTTTGGAGACTAGCCTATTAATAATGTCATGATAGTTTCAGGTGGACAGCAAAGTGACCCAGCCATTGTTCAGCTGTGTCTGACTCTTTGCGACCCCATGGACTGCAGTACGTCAGGCCTCCCTGTCCATCACCAACTCCCGGAGCTCGTTCAAACTCATGTCCATTGAGTCGGTGATGCCATCCAACCATCTCATCCTCTGTTGTCCCTTTCTCCTCCTGCCTTCAATCTTTCCCAGCATCACGGTCTTTTCTAGTGAGTCGACTCTTCACGTCAGGTGGCTATTGAATACTTACTATAGCCAACCTTAGACAACAGTGATTCCTCCTGAATTATATCTTCTGCCTTTTTTTCAAAGAAACTATATCTCCAAGATAAGAAAGATAAGTTTTTTCTAGATGGCAAAGAACATCTTAGAATTATTTCCCTTAGCAGCTGAGAGTGGCAAAGTTCTGCCATTTTCCATTCCCCACCTGTTACCACAACTACCCCCAAATCAAAACCTAGTATGTCAAAAAACTTGTTCTTTTCCCCAGCTTCAGCTTCTTGAAATATCTGGGCCTTCATACAGTTGCTAACTATGGACTATGTTAACCGACAGTGCTACTTACACCACAGTGGATGGGCTGATGGCCTTGTCAGAAGTAGAGCCTCTGATGTCTGGTTGACTTTCCTATTTTAGTTCACTTGATCAGATTGGCGATTTAAAATACATTTTCCTCCCAAGATAAAAAAGCTTATTTTTAAATAAAGCTTTTAGTATGCCAAGGGTTATCATAGATCCTACAAAATATGTATGTATATATAATCTTTGTAACTCTTTTAAAATTGCTTTTTTTTTTCATGTCTCTCCATATATCTAACTATGTTCTTTGAGTGTTTGATATGGTTCCTACTTATTTGGTATTCTTTGTATCACTTAGCCAGTAAATACTTACATATCATTTTTAAAGTATTTCTTTCCATTATGTTTATGCATAACTGTCATGTATATTAACCATTATGTTTCTGTTGAAATTTACTAAAAATTACATAATAATTTGGTGAAATTGTTTTTATAAGTCTGTAGAAGAGAAGCTTTCTCTAGCACAGGAGGATTTGATATCAAACAGAAATCAAATTGGAAACCAAAATAAATTGATTCAAGAACTGAAGACCACCAAGACTACTTTGGAGCAAGATTTAGCAAAGAGCGAACAGCAGTTGAAGGAACAGAATAAAGCACTACAAGATATGCAAAAAGAAAAGGTATTTTATTTTCTGACTAAATCTAGAATCTTAGAGTTACAGTGGGTATAGAGATCTATATGCCCAATATAGGCATCACCTTTATTTTTAGTAGCTCTCTCAGATGGACTTCTAGTTTCTTATAAAAGACTTTTGGTGATTGGAATTCTAATGCTAGGAAGTTCCTTGTCATTTCTGTCCATCTTCTTACTGCTTTTTAAGTTTTACAAACAAATCTGATTTCTTACATGATAGGCCCTGGGTTATTCAACAACAGATATTATAGTCCCTCAACTATTTCTCATGTAACATGTTATCCTCTGGATTTATTAATGAGGTAATAAAAGGTCTAGGAATAGTTCTTAAGCTTGTTAAAAATTCTTGAAATTAAGAAACAATTTTTTCTAAGAGGAAGTAGGGATGTATTTTGTATAAATGATGCTAGGTTATGAAGTTGAAAGGACTGTAATATGCCTAGTACATTTAAAGAGCAGTTAAAATTTTATATGAAAGGGAAATTCAGATTCTAGGAAACATTTTATTTTTGGTTTCATAATTGAAATCATATATTTCCATCAACTGATATATTCTGAAGTGTACAATTCCTGAAGTTCTTGCTATATCTTAATTATGCAGTTCCTTTTTTTTTTTTTTGGCCATACCAAAAAAAACCTGGGCTCTCAACAGTGAGAGAGTAGAGTCCTAATCACTGGACCACCAGGGAATTCCCTCTGAATTATCTTTAATTTAAAAATTGGAGGGGAAAAAATAGGGGAATATTTTTGTGGTGATGGCACTGCTGAAACTGGAATGAAATTTATAATTGGTGCCTCAAGTTAGAAAATTCTGACAGAACTGTATAGTTTAGAGGCCTTTAATTACAAGGATTTTAAATCAGGTAGATCTTGTTTTAATTTTTTATTTTACTTCTATATATCTTCTCTAAGTCTTTGTTCCTTGCCTAAAAAATGAGAATTAAAAAGAGCTACCTGGTATAGAGATTAAGTTAGATGATGTATAATATTCCTCCCTAGGTGCCTTATATAAAGACAGTGATATAAAGATAATAAGGGTAAGATGGTAGTTTTGGCTACACTTTAGCCAAACAGTTTTACAGTATTAACTGTTTAATCCTTTATAACAGTCTTATTGTTGTATAAATAAGGACACAGAGACATAAGTAATTTGCTCAACTTAGGTAGAAAGGGGCGATGCCAGTCATAAATAGAAGCAATTATTTTTGTTACATTAAGTATTTACTTTAAAATTCTATAAATCATTTTTTCTATAGTCACTAAAAGAAAAAGAACTAGTAAATGAAAAATCTAAATTGGCAGAGACAGAGGAAATTAAGTGTAGACAAGAAAAAGAAATTGCTAAATTGAGTGAAGAACTCAAGTCTCACAAGCAGGAAAGCATAAAGGTATGTGAAGATTGTTTTTCCTTTTGTATTATATTAGTGTTGTTAATGTTATATTAATGTTATTAATTAATGTTAATATTATATTAGTATTGTTAATAAAGTGCAGATGACACCACCCCTTTGGCAGAAAGTGAAGAACTAAAGAACCTCTTGATGAAAGTGAAAGGAGAGAGTGAAAAAGTTGGCTTAAAGCTCAGCATTCAGAAAACTAAGATCATGGCATCCAGTCCCATCACTTGCATCCAGTCCCATCACTTCATGGCAAATAGATGGGGAAACAGTGGAAACAGTGTCAGACTTTATTTCTGGGGGCTCCAAAATCACTGCAGATAGTGATTGCAGCCAGGAAATTAAAAGACACTTACTCCTTGGAAGGAAAGTTATGACCAACCTAGACAGCATATATTCAAAAGCAGAGACATTACTTTACCAACAAAGGTCCGTCTAGTCAAGGCTATGGTTTTTCCAGTGGTCATGTATGGATGTGAGAGTTGGACTGTGAAGAAAGCTGAGCGCTGAAGAATTGATGCTTTTGAACTGCGGTGTTGGAGAAGACTCTTGAGAGTCCCTTGGACTGCAAGGAGATCCAGCCGGTCCATCTTAAAGGAGATTAGTCCTGGTATTCTTTGGAGGGAGTGTTGTTGAAGCTGAAACTCCAATACTTTGGCCACCTGGTGTGGAGGGCTGACTCATTTGAAAAGACCCTGATGCTGGGAAAGATTGAAGGCGGGAGGAGAAGGGGACGACAGAGGATGAGATGGTTGGATGGCATCACCAACTCGATGGACATGGGTTTGGGTGGACTCTGGGAGTTGGTGATGGACAGGGAGGCCTGGCGTGCTGCAGTTAATGCGGCCACAAAGAGTCAGACATGACTGAGCAACTGAACTGAACTGAGTGTTGTTAAAGAGATACTTGTGTGTGTGTGTGTTTACATGTGTAGAAATATATCTTATATACATATATACACACATACAGGCTATATTTATCTGTTTCTTTAGAACATAGTATGTGCCAGGCACGTTTTTTTTTTTTAATTGGAAGATAACTGCCCTAGAGTATGGTGCTGGTTTCTGCCATACACCAACATGAATCAGCCACAGGCATACACATTGTTGTTTTTGACAAATACTCCTGCTCTCACAGTGTTTTTATGTTGTAGTGTCTATACACATGTTGAAACTGTGTTAACTTTGCTTTCAGATTATTGAATAGAGCAAAGTAACCCCCAAAGTTTAAATTTTGTTGAGATGATAATCGAGAGAGCTATCCTTTAAGCCTACAGATAAAAACTTCAAAAATATGAGTTTAGGATCAGGATTTTAAGGGATTCTGTTTTTTAAATTGTTTTTCTTCTTAAACTCCTTTAATCTGTTATTTAGAACATTTTTATTAGCATTAGCATGGCTGGCCTGCCACTTAAAGAAACTGAATTGCTTATAAGTTGCTTTTAAAATGTTACTCATTTTCATAGAGAAGGGTTAGATTTTTCTCAGGTGGTCTCATAATACCTCTTGTGTCTATCAATATACTTGCCATTTTACTTTATAATTATCTCTCTATATCATGTTCTTCTAGACTGACTTCTGAAAATCAGGGAATGTATATAATTTATCTTTTATGTATATCCCTAGAACCTATCAGTGTGTGATACCTAAATGTTGACAAATAAATGCTTATGAAATGAAGAAAGAGAAAATAGGGGGTAGAGAATTTTCATATCATTTAATCAAAACATGCATTGCAAAAGCATCAGCTGAATTTGATTGTTGAGCGGCAAATACATAATCTTGCACCTTTTTAACTGTTTGAAATACTGAACTTTAAGAATTTCATAAGAGTCTAAAACTGATTGTTTGTAATAAGCTGTATAAATTTCAGCTTTTTAACCATAAAGGATTATTTATTTTGGTCTTACTTTTTCATAGGAAATAACAAATCTCAAGGATGCCAAACAGCTGTTGATTCAGCAGAAATTAGAGCTTCAAGGGAAAGTAGATTCCCTGAAGGCAACCCTTGAACAGGAGAAGAAAACCCAGCAAATTTTAAAAGAGCAGATGAAAAAGGAAGAAGATGAGCTGAAGAAAGAGTTTATGGAAAAGGAAGCTAAACTGGTAAGTTAATGGTGGGAGGTGTGTTTTGCAATTGATTTTGTAAATTAATCCATTGAGAGGATTTTTCTACATAAAAGTTATGATTCAAATGCTTACCTAACTTTTAATTTCTTAAAATTTATTTTTAATTGAAGGATTACAATATTGTGTTGGCTTCTGCCAGTACAGCAACAGGAGTCAGAATGGCCATCATCAAAAAATCTACAAACAGTCAATGCTGGAGAGGGCGTGGAGAAAAGGGCACCCTCTTACACTGTTGGTGGGAATGTAAACTGATACAGACAGTATGGAGATTCCTTAAAAACTAGGACTAAAACTACCGTATGACCTGGCATTCCTACTGCATTTTAATTTTTGATTTAAGATAGGAAATGTGATTTATTTAAATAGCTGACATGTGATTGGAAATGTTTATTCTGTAATTGTATTTTAGTTTATATAAGTAAAATTCAATAAAACATAATTTAAAAACACTTTTAGTGCCAGAAAAACAAGCCTGTAACTATGTAGACTGAGGTAGGTGGCATGAGTGCGAATCATGTTAAACTTGTTAAGTGAATGTTCATATGGGTGAACGGAAACTGCAGCTTGGACTCATGCTGACCAGAGTCTGCTTTTCCTTCCCTAACTTGTGTGTGCCAAATAGGAAGCATCTGGCTTTCCTCTGTTGAACTGAGTCCAAATATCCCCAGATAATTGGACTGCTAAATGTTTTCATTGAAGAACTGCAGTTTCAGGTTCATGTGGTGATTTGAAGTATTATTATTAGTTTTTGGCAGTTTGATAGAGACAGGAGGATACATTTGGAATTTGAGACATAAGAAAATGCCAGCTTTGTCTCCAGGGCACTTGATATCTGTTCTAACTATGTGTTCTTCCCCTGCTCTAGTGGGAAAAAGGAAAATCTCCAATTGCTTTACTTTAGCTTGATTTTGTAAGAGGCTTGTTGCCTATCATTTCAGGCTTAAGACTTTTAAACCAGTTCAAATTATGCAGATGTTTGTGGAGTCAGTTTTATTAGTGCCTGCTTTCCTTATGCTGCCACCGTTTAAAAGTTCAACAACTTCAGTTTATTTTGCACTACTTTTGTAGTAGGTTTTTTACCTACTGTTGTTCCTTTTCTCAGCATTCCGAAATAAAAGAAAAAGAAGTAGGAATGAAGAAACATGAAGAAAATGGGGCTAAACTTACCATGCAGATCACAGCATTAAATGAGAACTTGGGCACCATAAAGAAAGAGTGGCAGTCCAGTCAACGGAGAGTCAGTGAACTCGAGAAACAGACGGACGACTTACGGGGTGAAATTGCAGTACTGGAAGCAACAGTTCAGAATAACCAAGATGAAAGGAGAGCACTACTGGAAAGGTGGTTGATGTCTAGTGAAATTAGTTTATTTCCATGCTAAGTGATAAAAAGATTGTATTTCACATTAAAGCAAAATAGAAGTTTTGAGAGAAGTGCACATACAGGTTATTTAAGCAGCCATTTAAAAACTAACCCTTCCAACAATCATATAGGTAAAAGTAATGTATTATGTTTAAAGTCACTGAAGTGGTTATCTGTATACAGTGAAGGTCTGTAATGATTTTTCTTTTTAAATTATGTTTTGCATTCCATTTTAGGTGTCTTAAAGGAGAAGGTGAAATAGAAAAGCTTCAAACCAAAGTACTAGAATTGCAAAGAAAGCTGGATAATACAACTGCAGCAGTGCAGGAGCTAGGCAGAGAGAATCAGTCCCTTCAGGTACGTCACCTGCTAATATGAGGCACTTGTTTAGCCTAGAATTTCCCTTAGTGAAAAGCATATTTTTCACATTAAAAAAGAAAACCTCATATTTAATAATACTTTTAAATGGCTACTGAGTTGCAGCAGGACTGTAGGTGTTATGGGTCATTAAATATAAGATTTAAAGAATTTATCTGAGAGATCTCAACAATTAGAGAGTCATGTCATTCATGAATTGACATTACTGGGAAAAGTCAAGAACACAAAGGAATGAACGAGTCCCTGTGTGTTGAAGTGATCTCATTATATGCTCAGCGTTCCAAGGAAGGATTGCTTGATCCTTAGGATTAGAATGCATTGGAAATCATCGAAGGTTAGAAATTACCAACACCTTTGAGAAATAACATTTGCTTTACTTATTGTCATTCATTTGTAGCAACTTTTGATAATGGAAGGTGACCAAGGTATTTCTGATTTTTAAAAATGTACCTGTTTTAAAACTTGGGCACCAAGTTAGAAATTATCAATCACTGTTTATAGTTTTGAGTACTATTTATTGAAACTTTTTTTCTTTAATAGATCAAACATACACAAGCGTTGACTAGAAAGTGGGCTGAAGACAGTGAAGTACAAAACTGTATGGCCTGTGGGAAAGGCTTTTCCGTAACAGTGAGACGGGTAAATGGTTTTATTACTATAGTTTTGGATTTTATTCCTTGGTGACGGTGTTTTAACCATTAGAATTGTCCTGCATTTGACAGACTTTAAAAGTTTTGGCATTTATTAACTTTAATTTATAACTACGTAGAATAATTAAATTTCATGCACTCTAATTTCTTTCTAGCCCATGTGTTTCAATTTTAGTTTTATATTCAATCATTGTCTTCCTACTGAGTGACTCTCTGGAATAATCATTTTCTGAACCAGTGCATTCATGGTCAATTCAAGCTTTAGTCAGACATTTATATTCCTATAGAAGAAATTACACCTGACACATTTTGCAAATAGGAATAGTTTTTCACTTGATAGAGGTACTTTATTAAGGCATTTATTAAAATCCTACAAAGGTTCTTCTGAGAATTCCAAGATAAATTCCATATTTAATGTTTAGTATTTGACTAAATAGGAAGCATTTAAATTAACGAAAGGGATTAAATTGATATTGACATTTTATGTTATTAAATAGTACATCAATTACTTGAAAGTTAATATACTTTCACAGTGAAGTTTACTTTCTTCTTGTGGTCTCATAATACTTCTGGTATAGTTTTTATGCTTGAAAATGTTCAATTTCTGTCATTTACAGCATCACTGCAGACAATGTGGAAATATCTTCTGTGCTGAGTGTTCAGCCAAAAATGCCTTAACTCCTTCTTCCAAGAAGCCTGTTCGTGTCTGTGATGGATGTTTCAATGACTTGCAAGGATAATGGGTTATCACAACTTCAAAGTAATATTACAGTAACATTAGATTTTTAATAAAATGCACTTAATAGAGGTCCTGGACTACTACTATTTGATTTGGACAGTGGTTGCAATACTAAACCAAATTAGAATTCGTATATTTTGGAATGTTATCAAGTAAAATTCTTCTATTTTTGTGAGACTTGAGTTCATCTTTCTCCATTTAACCCTGGAACAGCTTTCATGCCAAGTTTAGAAGTAGCCAATGAAATGTAAATAAATTTTGGATGGAAAATAGCAATGTATTTTTTTAAATATAATTTCACTGTTCAGAAATGATATGAATACACTTCCATAGCTGCTTCTTTCTCCCAAATTTAGTGTATGGAAATGTACATGGGTGATGTTACCCTATCAGATATATTGCACAATAACATCGATTATATTAAATATTCTCATTATAAAGTCATGCACAGAACTATAAAGTTTTCTTTTTTTCTTATATATAGGTCCATAGCTCAGTTGCATTGTTACAGATTTACTACTCAAGTGTTCTAAATACAGATTATGTATTTAAATATGTATTAACCATGAATTCAAACATGGTTTTTATGTTAACTATATTAAGTTCTCTTGGGTGAATTTTATGGCAATCTCTTTAAAATTAATTTGCTTATTTTATGACTATCCATATTTTATCTGTATTATGGTTATTCTCGGGTTGTATTTAAAGATAAGGGTTAATTTTTCTTTTTTGTCTTTCTAACTGATTTTTAAACTCCCACATAGTCTTAATTAAAAATCCTACAAAACTTACCAGCCTCACCCCCAGTTGGAAGGTGAAAAACATAAATTGTGTAATGGTCCTATACTGTTTAAGCAGGAAGTCTTCTGAGATTAGCTTTCATTTTATATCCTCATTTCCTCTCATTTTCTCTCTCCAGCATCTTCAGGAATCTGAATTTGCTTTTTTTAATGGATCTTCTTTTTTGAAGGTAATTTGGTTTAACCTTCTCAAGTATAGCTCAGCTTCACTGTAATTGTGTTATAGTTTTGCATCTTAAAGCTAGTGACTGGTATTGTTACAGTCTTATCTGTGAAAACAAATATGGCAAGGAGACATTAAATATCCTGTTTTATATTTTCTACTTAGCTAACAGGGAAGAGTTTTTTAAAGTTTTGAACTTGACTTACATTTTAAACTACATTTGGGGTTTCATATCAACTCTGTATCTGTTTACTTTGCAAAAATACTGCTATGAAATTACCTTGAAATAACAGTTGGATAATAGAGTATCGCCAACGCCTATATTAAAACCAGACCTGAAACAGAATGACTAATTGAGGGTAATTAAAAATTGGCGTATTTGTATGCTACACAATGGAATTAAACTTTATCACAGTCTTAATTTGGAAAACTGGAAAACATCTGAAAAGTCATTAATATTGATTTATTACTCTAAGAAGAAATGTAAAGTTACGTATTCACTCAGTGCAGTCATTTGGTAATGGGGGAGGGTGGGGCCTAGTAATCCATTTACAGTAAGTGCTTTCAAGTATCATGCTGAAATGATCATGTTATATTCTTCCTGTAATGTACACAAACTAAAAGAGATTGCCATATATTCATTAATTATTTAAAAAATCGATTTAAGTAAACTCTGTTGTCAGTAGCTATCAAGGACCCTGACTGAATCCCTGGACTCAGATAAAACATACATCCTTGAGCATAAATATTGAAGAAATATAATGGTTCCTTATTAAAAATAAGTTGGATAATAGAAATTATGCATTTTCATATATTTACAATTCAAATACTCTAATTCTATACTTAAAATTGATAAGCATGTTGGAATAACATTCACAGCACAGTTGTTCTTTTTAATGATAATGAAACTCATGAGAAATTTCCTGGAATATTTGTTCACTTCATCTCCTAATTGGGCACACTGAAGGCCTTTCCCTGCCTTGTTCCCCCTGCCCACATATTCCTAAAAAAATTGTGGGGACAACAAATACATATGTGTTTGAGTATTCTCTACGTTTCATCTAGCTAATCTTACTTTATAAGCCCCAAATAATTTGACTACATATTAAGTTGAAGTGAAACCTAAAATTTAGCCATTAGTCTCACCAACAAGGTGTTTTGGAAACAAAAGGTTTTCTTTTTAATTAAAAAGTCATCCTCTTAGTGCTTACTGGTTCTACATTTTAGATGTCTGCTAGGACTGTCAGTGATTTAGAGCTGGCACATATGGAGTACCAGCTCTAACGCAAAGCATATTGGCATCACGTTAGTAAATTTGTAGCCCCAGCACAGAAGTGTGAGTTAATAATCAAGTCTTGCTGGGTTAGTGTACAATAAACTATACCTACGGAATTTTTAGTAGAAGACAAAGCTGCTGTTATAGGATTTATTTTGAAGAAAAAAAGAGGGAAACAAACACAAAAACCTCAATGCAATGTATAATTTTGTTCAACTACCTCTTAATGTGGAATTAGTTTAATAGTTTCCTCACAGTAATGTTAAATAGTAACTGCCAAATTTGTTAGTTCCCCATCTCTGTTGAAAAAAATTATGATTATTTTATAGTTTGGAGAACTTTAAAGACACTTTTTTTTTTTTACTGTGCATTTGCATAAAGATGTTTAGCTTTTAAGTGGAGAGCAAATTATGATCATATATTTTGATATTATTCATGACCTATTTGACTAGTTTTTTTTTAAATGCACTTTGGCTATGAAACCCTGGATGATTTGATCCATAAGATTTAAATGTGCCATCAATTTCGTATGCCTAGACATGAGCTTGATGAATGGTATTCTGTGATTATATAATGTGCCACACATTATTGTCTTAATTGCCCTTTGCCTGAATTTTAATGATCAGTTATTGTTGCAGATGTGAATATTGTGTATAAACTTACTAAATTTATGTAAAATTGTATAAAATAGAATTGGAAATAGCTAGGTTCTCTCTGTGTAGAAGTAATGAGCTTATTGGAACATGATGCAGTTATGTCTGTGACATTCTGTACTTCCTGAACTGGATCATATTCATAGTTTCTGTAGATAATTCTGCATGAATATTTTCTCCTTTAGATGCTGGATTCATTGTATTGTTTACTATTTGTGATCATGTAGTTGTGCCTTATTTGTGAGAGAGTTTAGCTCAGTAAATACTGCGGTTTCTAAACTCAGTGAGTGGAAGATTATTGATTATAAATGTAACTGATAAATTACATAACGTTTAAATCTGTATAAAGAACAATGGAAGGATCCTTTATTGAATTGTTGCTTTTTAAAAAAAAATGCTAAAGACATTAAAAATCATTTCTTTCTAGTATATTCTGTGACTAAATTATTTTGTCAAATAATTTTAAAAGAACGGCTGATATCTTATTTACAGACTTAGAACTTTGCAGTTGGATATAGGCAGTGGGTGTGCTTTAATGTTCAACTTAGAATAGTAAGTTCGTAATTTCAAGAGAAATTACTAGTGCTATTTTGGTTGAGACATCACCTTTTCACTCCATTATTGCAGAGAATTAGCAAAACAAAAATATTAAACAATATTAAATATTAAACAATATTAATCTCGTTTCACTGTACCTTTAATAGCTGGGCGACCACTTAACGATACTTTTCTGATGGCTTAATGTGCTGTTGCTTTTTGCTGTCCCCCCACCTTTAGGAATCAAAGTTTTAGAAGCGATTTTTCAGTTTACACTAATGTGTTATTCTCTGAAGTGAACGTATATATGCTCAAACACTTATTAGATGTGTTCTTTTGTGAGCTTTATAAAATTCGACTTCAAATACATGGCATCTTATTTAAATTTTATTGTGGTAAGAACAGTTAATATGAGATCTACCCTCTTTTAAGTGTACAGTACAACAGATCTCCCAAGCGCACTCATATTGCTTAACTGAGACTTTATGCCCATTGATTGATTAGGAACTCCCCATTTCCCTCTACCCCTTGGCAACTATCACTCCACTCTTTCTTTGATTCTATGAACTTGAGTATTTTAGAAACCTCATATAAGTGGAATCATGCAGTATTTGTCTTTCTGCAACTGACTGATTTCCCTTAGCATAATGTCCTCAGGCTTCATCTATGTTGTTGCCTGTTTCAGAATTTACTTCTTTTTCAGGGCTGAGCAGAATTCCATTGTGTGTACATACCAGTTTCTTCATCCACTCATCTGCTGGTGAACATTGAGGGTTTTCCGCATCTTGGCTATTGTGAATAGTGCTGCAATGAACACAGGAGGGCTAATATTTCTTTGTATATAGTATATTCTGAAGCTGTTTTACATCTTAACTAATTAAATTTATATGTTGGTCTTTTCTTCTCCCTTTAATGAGATTTAAGGGAGAAATTAGTTTTTATACATACGTGTTTACTGGCCTCATGGAATGAAAAGGAATCTTGAGAGACCACCTAGTCCCCTGCTCTTTCCCTAGGTTGGCTGATTTCTAGAAAACCTTGCAAGATATTTTTTTTCTAAAAAATACATAAATTAGTTTTCATCTCTAAGAACTTAATTCTCCTGTACTTTCTTAGACACTGACAGTAGTTACTGGTTTTCCTTTCATTTTTACTTACTCCTAATAAATATGACATTATTACACAGGCTGTGACCCTCCCTTCTAATAGTGCTTGGCCCTTTAAAAGCGCTGTTATGCTACACTTCCCCACACTGCCTGGTTTACATGGTGAAACATGCATTCTTCTCAAAGAATTAAGTGTTCACAACACTTCCTCAAGCGTCATCCTCTCTATCCCATTCTCCAGCTTAGAGAGATCAGTTTAAGTATCATTTGTCTTGTGGTCCAAGTTGATAAATATACTACTTCCATCCTGGAAACTGCAAAAAGTACTATGTCTGAAATTGTCTAAAATGAAAATCACAAATTTAAATCTGAGAATATGAACTAATTCCTTACCTGCAGTTAACAGTATATTCCACCATAATAATTCAAACTGCCTTTCTTGGCAAGAATTCTAATGATGTTTTAAGTCCTGCCAAATAAGATGCAGTACTGTGCTAACTCACACATATTCAAAACCAGAAAATTTTATGACGAACTCCATTATTCAAAAAGTGAGATTTAGAGAATATGCTACTATTTCTATGAAACCTCCCAAGTTAAAACAAGTAAAATTAGAACAGATAATTGCTTTTTTCTCAAAACAATGGAATTTAGTCTTTGGGATTTTCTCCAAGTTAAGAGTATTATAAAGTATACCTGAGATAAGTAAACTGCTGGAGACTAGGAATTTAAAAACTGCTACTAAGATGAAGACATTATTATTCATTGCTTAATATGCTAAAAGAGCAATCCAACTTTGTATGAGGTAGGATTGTAGAGCAGTAAAACTGATTTATAAGTCGGGTAGGAGACTTGGTTTCAGTTCAGACAGTCGCTCAGTCATGCCCGACTCTTTGCAACCGCATGAATCGCAGCATGCCAGGCCTCCCTTTCCATCACCAACTCCCGGAGTTCACTCAGGCTCGCGTCCATAGAGTCAGTGATGCCATCCAGCCATCTCATCCTCTGTTGTCCCCTTCTCCTCCTGCCCCCAATCCCTCCCAGCATCAAAGTCTTTTCCAATGAGTCAACTCTTCACATGAGGTGGCCAAAGTACTGGAGTTTCAGCTTTAGCATCAGTCCTTCCAAAGAACACTCAGGGCTTATCTCCTTTAGAATGGACTGGTTGGATCTTGCAGTCCAATGGACTCTCATCAATTCTTTGGCACTCAGCTTTCTTCACAGTCCAACTCTCACATCCATACGTGACCACTGGAAAAACCATAGCCTTGACTAGACGGACCTTTGTTGGCAAAGTAATGTCTGCTTTTGAATATGCTATCTAGGTTGGTCGTAACTTTCCTTCCAAGGGGTAAGTGTCTTTTAATTTCATGGCTGCACTCACCATCTGCAGTGATTTTGGAGCCCCAAAAGTAAAGTCTGACACTGTTTCCCCATCTATTTGCCATGAAGTGATGGGACCAGATGCCATGATCTTCGTTTTCTGAATGTTGAGCTTTAAGCCAACTTTTTCACTCTTTCACTTTCATCAAGAGGCTTTGAGTTCCTCTTCACTTTCTGCCATAAGGGTGGTATCATCTGCATATCTGAGGTTCTTGATATTTCTCCTGGCAATCTTGATTCCAGCTTGTGCTTCTTCCAGCCCAGTTTCTCATGATGTACTCTGCATATAAGCTAAATAAGCTCGGTGTCAATATACAACCTTGATATACTCCTTTTCCTATTTGGAACCAGTTGTTGTTCCATGTCTAGTTCTAACTGTTGCTTCGTGACCTGCATACAGATTTCTCAAGAGGCAGGTCAGGTGGTCTGGTATTCCCATCTCTTTCAGAATTTTCCACAGTTCATTGTGATCCATACAGTTGAAGGCTTTGGCATAGTCAATAAAGCAGAAATAGATGTTTTTCTGGAACTCTTTTGTGGATGTTGGCAATTTGGTTTCTGGTTCCTCTGCCTTTCTAAATCCAACTTGAACATCTGGAAGTTCACAGTTCACATATTGCTGAAGCCTAGCTTGGAGAATTTTGAGCATTACTTTACTAGCGTGTGAGATGAGTGCAATTGTGTGGTAGTTTGAGCATTCTTTGGCATTGCCTTTCTTTCGGATTGGAATGAAAACTGATCTTAGCAGTGGCCACAGGACTGGAAGAGTTTTCCAAATTTGCTGGCATATTGAGTGTAACACTTTCACAGCATCATCTTTCAGGATTTGAAATAGCTCAACTGGAATTCCATCACCTCCACTAGCTTTGTTAGTAGTGATGCTTTCTAAAGCCCACTTGACTTCACATTCCAGGATGTCTGGCTCTAGGTGAGTGATCACACCATTTTGAATATCTGGGTCGTGAAGATCTTTTTTGTACAGTTCTTCTGTGTATTCTTGCCACCTCTTCTTAATATCTTCTGCTTCTGTTAGGTCCATACCATTTCTGTCCTTTATTGAGTCCATCTTTGCATGAAATGTTCCCTTGGTATTTCTGATTTTCTTGAAGAGATCTCTATAGTCTTTCCCATTCTACTGTTTTCCTCTATTTCTTTGCATTGATTGCTGAAGAAGGCTTTCTTATCTCTTCTTGCTATTCTTTGGGACTCTGCATTCAGATGCTTGTATCCTTCCTTTTCTCCTTGGCTTTCACTTCTCTTCTTTTCACAGCTATTTGTAAGGCCTCCTCAGACAGCCATTTTGCTTTTTTGCATTTCTTTTCCATGGGGATGGTCTTGATCTCTGTCTCCTGTACAATGTCATGAACCTCCGTCCATAGTTCATCAGGCACTCTATCTATCAGGTCTAGTCCGTTAAATCTATTTCTCACTTCCACTGTATAATCATAAGGGATTTGATTTAGGTCATACCTGAATGGTCTAGTGGTTTTCCCTACTTTCTTCAATTTAAGTCTGAATTTTGGTTTCATTACAGATACAGATAAAATAAGATGCTAGAATTCATATCAGACCCAAGTAGTGGGCATTGTTTTACGACATGCATCCACCTGGTCATCCATTATGAACTGTAACAGCCTCATACTTCCCTCACCCCACTTTCAAGCCTGACTGAAGCATTATGAGATACTCTGGGATATCAACACGTGAATACTTTAGAAGAAATTCCTCAGGGTTCAAATTTGTTGAAGCCATTATTACTCTACCCTGAGGAGTACCTATAGCTCAAATTCTGAAACCTCTTTAAAATGCTTATTCTAGATCATCCCTAGGTTAAGTGCTACAAGTGTGAATGAAAGAATACCTTAATCCCTAATGTCTAAAAAGGTGTGCCACTTGATTTAGGTCCCTAAATTTCCGAGGATTCTGCAGGCAAAGTGAATGAGGACATTTTCTTGGTTTCTTGACTCTTGGTGAAGCAAGAGATTGCTGCTGTTATTTGTGCTATCCATGTTCTCTGTTAAAAAATACAGTGAGAAGAGAATGTTAAACTGACAATTTCTCACATATTTGGATTAATATTTTCCTTTGTATTCGTTGACTTGCTCTTTAAAACTGAAGACTGATGAAACATTTGCCTGTCTCCCATTTTCTGTCTTAATTAGAATGTATCATCAATACCTCTACTCACATGAATGCAAATGGATTAGATGAGTATGATATTTTGGATAAACAGTTGTGAGTAATCAAGAAACCATAATAGTTAAGGATGACTAATTACAAAGATGAGTACTGGGAATGTAAGTAGTTTGAAAATTGAATTTCTTAAATTTCCCCTTTGTGTGGAAATAGAAGTTTTTAATCCGCTGGCATAACTTGAAAAACAGACTGAGGGAAGAAGTCGAGTCCTTGAGCACAATGCAGCCTTCCAGGAACTGGCCACACTGCTGTCCTAAGGAAAGCCTACCAGGGAGAGGCGAAAATGGAAACTCCTACGACAGAGACACCAGAGCCAGGTAGGCAGCTGCCCTGCAGCTCCACAGCTGTAAAAACAGGGACCTATTTTCAAAGAGGAGACTCGGTGGTTCATTACTGCAGGAGCCCCTCACTTAAGCTGGCATCATACTGTTTGCATACAGGGCTTTGAAATTGATTACATCTTAAAAGCATGCAATCCAAAGCAGTTTTACCCTCATTTTCTATAGACCTCGCAGAAGTCAGAGGCAGCTTCTGCTGCAGGAGAAACAAGGGAGGCTGTGTCAACACTGGGGATGTAAGAAAACGGTCAGTGCTGAGGTTTCTGAGCCTGATGTGGTTAGACAGTCATATCCTTCCTGTCCTACCAACTTGACAAAACTTTCCTTTCACTGTTTCTTAGTGAGTTTGGAGTGAGATTTTTTTCCCTCTTATGTCTGAGGAATCATAACCTATAAAGCTGAAATACATACCTTGATGTTTTCCGTTTGGGCCTGTAATAAGAATGCCGCTATACATTGTCGGTATCTGTTTTCATGTTGTATGAGGAAAGCATTTCTCAGCCCAAAGACTAGAAAAAGGTTAAGGACAAAACAACAAAGCATTCAATATGAAATCCATAGTTTCTCAGCCTAAGAACCTGGATTTTTGTTTATTAATGTGTGGGAGTTTTCTGTCCTG
This sequence comes from Capricornis sumatraensis, assembly GCF_032405125.1. NCBI lineage: Eukaryota > Metazoa > Chordata > Mammalia > Artiodactyla > Bovidae > Capricornis > Capricornis sumatraensis. Next base: position 67,347,951 of record NC_091072.1, on the reverse strand, counting down.
TGTCTATGAGAGAGCCCACTTAACTATGCAGACCTTTTCTTCCTTAGCCAACAACTTCCGGACTTGATGAAATACATTTGTGGCTTAAGTGATGGGAAATGTGTTCCTCCCGAAGGAAGAAGCTTAGCATATTAGACAGACTTTGTGAAAAATAATCAGTTTCTCTGACCACTACCCCCACTCCTGGCACTCCTTTTCTTGTACTTAAAGGGAAGTTAAACATCAAGAGAAGGGTTAAACAAATTAAGATGTGGCAAACATACAAAAACCACCTGAATGCTTCACAGTGGTCCAAGAAAAGCGCCCCCCCCGCCCCAAAAAAAAGGACTCAAATAAAATCCAACGTCCACCAAAATTACGTGAAATGTAAAGCAAAAACAAAAAAACGTTGGCATGGTTTCTGTGTTTGAAAAGAAATGGTCTGTTCTGTCGTTTCCTAGCAGATTTCCCTGGGAAAGCAGATTTCCTTTTTATTAATACAGCTGGAGCTCTTAAAATGAAAGTTTGTCCTTGAATTATTTATACAGCACCAGTTCGGCAGCCTATATATTCTTTCTATAGTCAATTTATGTCTAGGAACAAAGCCAAACCAGGTCATACCAAGTACTACAGAGAGGAGGAGGATAGGGTGCCCCTTCCTGGCTGATCATTATTAAGCTGATGCTTGTTCACAGTCCTTGTTCCTATTCCTTGAAGTTCGTGGATTTAATTCATACTCATTGAGGCAAGTTGAGCCTCATTTTGGAACTGAAGCAAATACGAGACTTTTATTTTCTTAACTGTAAGAACTACTTAAGTCCTACAAACTATAACAGTCTAACCCTCATAATTCCTAAATTCTACCACAACAAAGCCTGACAAGGTCATGAAATTCTGTCCAGCTTTTCTGGGGTGAGAGAACTTAAACCTATTAAAATGACTTTCTGGAAAAAAGATCTGGCTGTATTTGTTTAACTGCCTGATTTTTCTCCTTATAAATTCCCTGCAGCAAGTGAGGCTTTAAAGATCAGGTGGTGGTTCTTGGCTGGATTTCAGAATCCATTTTCCTCATAATTGTATCTGTAGTTCTCAGTTATTTAAAGTATCCCTCATCTGTTTGGTTTGTAATATGACTACTAAAGATTTCATAAGCAAAAGTACCTGGAATGGTGAGGCTTATCAGATAAAAGAAGGTGATAATAAATAAAAAAAGGAGTAGCTCTTTTCTCCCTGATGTTCTAATATAATAATTAACAATAGCTGACATCATTTATTAAGCACTTACTATCACTAGGCACAGTGCTATGTATTTTTTCCTTGTCATTTAAATCACAGATCAACTTTATAAGAGGTCAACTTACCCTGAGTCACCAAAACAATCTTGAAGAACCACCTCGGTGCTGCAGGAATCAATGCTCCCCGACCCCAGACTAGACTGCAGTGACCAAAAGAGTATGTATGGTTCCAGCACAAAAACAGACACAAAGATCAATGAAAGGACGAAAGCCCAGAAATAAACCCATGCACCTATGGTCATTTAATCTGCAGCAAAAGAGGCAAAGATATATAATGGAGAAAAGACAATCCCTCCAATAAAGGAGCTGGGAAAACTGGACAACTATGTGTAAAAGAATGAAATCAGACCACTACGTAACACCACATACACACCAAAAAAACACAACCTCAAAATGGATTAAAGACTTAAAAGTAAGACTGGATACTGTAAAACTCCTAGAGGAAAACATAAGTGGGATGCTCTTTGACAAAAATAGCAATGTTTCTTTGGATTTATCTCCTAGAATAATGGGAACAAAAGGAAAAACAAACAAACGGGACCTAATAAAATTTAAAAGCTTTTGCAGAGCAAAGGAAACCATAAACAAAAAGACAACCTACAGAACAGGAGGAAATATTTGCAAATGATGCAGCTAACAAGGGATTCATTTCCAAAATAAACAGCTTATACAACTCAGCATCAAAAAAGCAAATAACCTAATAAAAAATGGGCAAAAGACCTAAACAGGCATTTCTCCAAAGGAGACATACAGATGGCCTACGGGCACGTGGCAAGATGCTCAACATCACTAGAGAAATGCAGATCTCAGCTACAGTGAGGTGCCACCTCACATGGGACAGAATGTCCGTCATCAAAGTCTACAGACAGTATCTGCTGCAGAGGGTGTAGAGAAATGGGAACTCCCCTACCCCACTGGTGGGAATGTAAACTGCTGCGACCACTGCGGAAAACAGTATGGAGGTTCTACAAAAACCTGAAAACTACCCTATGACCCAGCAATCCTGCTTCTGGGTATCTATCTGGAAAGACAAAAACTAAAATTTGAAATGATACATGCACCCCAATGTTCATAGCAACACTATGCTAGTAGCCAAGACACGGAAACATCCTAAATGTCCATCAACAGATGACCACACACACATATTACTCAGCCATAAAAAATAATAGTGCCATTCCCAGCAACATGGATGGACCTGGAGAGATGTAAAGTGACATCTTAACAGAGAAAGACAAACACAGTGTTTCTTATGGAATCTAAAAGAGGCATACAAATGAGCTTATTTACAAAACAGACTCAAAAAAAAATCTTAATTATCAAAGGGGAAAGGTAAGGGAGGGCTATATTAGGAATTTGAGATTAACAGATACACACTACTATATCAACATTGTGTCTGACTCTGCAACCCCATGATCTGTAGCCTGCCAGGCTCCTGTCCATGGACTTTTCCCGGCAAGAATACTGGAGTGGGTTGCCATTTCCTCCTCCAGGGGATCTTTCCGACCCAGGGATGGAGCCTGCATCTCCTGTGTCTCCTGCACTGACAGGTGAATCCGTCACCCTTGTGCCACCTGGGAAGCCCCACTGTATCAACATACGAAACAGATGAAGAGGCCTCCCCTGGTGGCTCAGTGGTAAAGAACCCACCTGCCAATGCAGCAGACCCGGGTTCGATCCCGATCCAGGAAGACCACACATGCTGCGGGCAGCTCAGCCTGAGTGCCACTGAGTGGGCCTGTACCCTAGAGTCCAGGAGCCGCAACTACAGAGCCCGCATGCTGCAGCCTGCCGAAGCCGGCTGCCCTAGGGCCTGTGCTCTGCAACAATAGCAGCCACCGCAGTGAGAAGCCTGCATACTGCAGAGAGTAGCGCTCACTCACTGCAGCTAAAGAAAAGGCCACACAACAGTGAAGACCCAGCACGGCCAAAGATAAACACAATTAAAAAGACATAAGCAACAGGACCTACTACACAGCGCAGGAACTAAATTCTTCGGTACCTTGTAATAACCTATAGTGGAGAAGAATCTGAAAAAAAGGTGTGTGTATAAAATGGAATCACTGCTGTATACTTGGAACACTGTAAATGCACTATACTTCAATTAAAAAAAAAAGTCAACTAATTCCAAATGAGGACACAGATTAGGTGTATTTTTCTAAAGTCACACAGCTTGTGAATGATATAGCCAGGATGTGAAACTAGGTTTCTGTCACTAGGGATGCACAATCCCTTCTTTTTCAGACTTTATTGTTTCACCCTACAGCTATTCTGACTCAGGCACTGTATCCAGACAGTTAAAATAATGACCAATGTTAATATTTAAAAACGAAATGGTAGTGACAAATTAAAAAGTAACAAAACATGGTGAAGTATGGTTTTAAAAAGGTATTGATTTTGTTTAAAAAAGAAAGGAGAAAAAAAAGGAATACAAAAGAAAACACATGCATCTCCCAAGGGAATCCTGGGATGCCAGGTTTCCCAGAGTCCAGCTGTCTGGCGTGGCTGCGGCTGACTTGAGCCCAAGCTGCTTCCCTCTCCTGCTGGGGGATCACACACCTTCCTCCGCTCACATCCATAAATCCCAGCAGAATCTTCTAACTATGGGCCACTCTAGTAAGAAGGCTGTGTCCCTCTGAGATGCCCCTTTCTAAGCTTGCTCAGGAAAGCTCTCTGGTTTATGCAGATTTTGGCCTCTGCTCTAAGAGGCCTTAAGGCCCACCTAGTTGTTTTTCAGCAAAGCTTCTATTTCTCCTAAGTAGAACAGACAAGGGAAGCAGAGGCTCTAGTCTGGATGTAGGTTCCTCCCACCCCACTGGAGCCCAGCTGCTCTTGGGGAGAGTTTGGATACATTCAGGGTTTAAACATTCAAATATACAACCTAGTTACATAACATACTGATGCACAGTGTGGCTATTATTATTACCTGTTGGTGTCTTCAGGGTGCAGTGTTGCTGTGCCATGTATAGGCTGGTCCCCTGCTAGTGAGTAGGGACCAGCTAGCCCAGGGCTGCGGAGAAGGCAGTGGCACCCCACTCCAGTACTCCTGCCTGGAAAATCCCATGGACGGAGGAGCCTGGAAGGCTGCAGTCCATGGGGTCGCTGAGGGTCAGACACGACTGAGCGACTTCACTTTCACTTTTCACTTTCACGCACTGGAGAAGGAAATGGCAACCCACTCCAGTGTTCTTGCCTGGAGAATCCCAGGGACGGGGAGCCTGGTGGGCTGCCGTCTATGGGTCGCACAGAGTCGGACACGACTGAAGCGACTTAGCAGCAGCAGCAGCAGCAGCCGCATCCCAGGGCTGCTGCGCTGGGTGCTTCAGGGCTTGCCCTGTCCTCCCCTCCTTGGGGCAGGAAGGCACTCTCCTGCTGTCTTTGCTGGTCTCCTATGAGCCTGTACCCAAGGCAGAGAGAGGCCTGCTTCCTTTCGAACACTGCTGCCTCCCACCCAGTACTACGTCAGCCAAGACGTCCTTCAAGTCCCTCGGAGACCCAGGGCTTTCCCGACAGGATGTATTGATCTTTTGTTGTTCTGAGGACTTCATCTTTTTAACTCCAAGGCACTTACAGAGTGTCTGGTTCTCAGGAAATGCTTGAAAAACAAAAATATATATTTCTGATCTATACACGTGTGTATGTATGTACATACACATATTTATGTTTATTTCTGGCACTTTTCTGTAGAGCAATTGCAGTAAAATATCTCAGGCTTTCCTCGCATGTCTTGGTTTACCAGCGCTTTAACTTTGGTACTAAAATGATTAACAGACCTAGTATCAGCCATCATTTATTGAGTGCTTTACCTGCATTATTTAATTCTCATGACAACCAACTGGGGAAGATATTATCTTGATTTTATCAAGCTGAATTATGAACAAAGCTAGTGGAGGTGATGGAATTCCAGCTGAGCTATTAAAACTCCTAAAAGAGGATGCTGTTAAAGTGCTGCACTCAACATGACAGCAAATTTGGAAAACTCAGCAGTGGCTGCAGGACTGGAAAAGGTCAGTTTTCATTCCAGTGCCAAAGAAGGGCAATGCCAAAGAATGCTCAAACTACCATACAATTGCCCTCATTTCACACACTAGCAAAGTTATGCTCAAAATCTTTCAAACTAGGCTTCAGCAGTATGTGAACTGAGAAACTTCTAGATGTACAAGCTGGGTTTAAAAAAGGCAGAGGAACTAGAGATCAAATTGCCAGTATTCGTTGGATCATAGAGAAAGCAAGGGAATTTCAGAAACACACCTACTTCTGCTTCATTGACTACACTAAAGCCCTTGACTGTGTGGACCATAACAAACAGTGGAAAATTCTTTAAGAGATGGGAATACCAGACCACCTTACCTCTCCCCTGAGAAACCTGTATGAAGGTCAAGAAGCGACAGTTAGAACTGGACATGGAGTAACTGACTGGTTCAAACTTCAGAAAGGAGTATGACAAGGCTGTATACTGTCACCCTGTTTACTTAATGTCTATGCAGGGTGCATCATGCAAAATGCCAGGTGGATGAATCACAAGCTGGAATCAAGATTGCCAGGAGAAGTATCAACAACCTCAGAGAGGCAGATGACAACCACTCTAATGGCAGAAAGTGAAGAGGAACTAAAGAGCTTCTAGATGAGGGTGAAAGAGGAGAATGAAAAAGCTGGCTTAAAACTCAACATTCAAAAAACTAAGATCATAGCATCCAGTCCCATCACTTCATGGCAAACAGATGGAGAAAAAGTGGAAACAGTGGAAAAATTAGGGTTAGGGGTTAGGGTTAGATTTTATTTTCTTGGGCTCAGAAATCAGTATGGATTGGTGACTGCAAATATGAAATTAAAACACTTGGTCCTTGGAAGGAAAGCTATGACAAACCTAGACAGTGTATTAAAAGGCAGAGACACCACTTTGCCAACAAAGGTCCATACAGTCAAAGCTATGGTTTTTCCAGTAGTCATGTACGGATGTGAGAGTTGGACCATAAAGAAAGCTGAGTGCTGAAGAATTTCAATTTGTAGGGTTGGAGTGCTAGAGAAGACTCTTGAGAGTCCCTTGGACAGCAGAGAGATCAAACCAGTCAATCCTAAAGGAAATCAACCCTGAATATTCATTGGAAGGACTGAGGTTGAAGCTCCAATATTTTGGCCATTTGATGCGAAGAGCTGACTCACTGGAAAAGACCCTGATGCTGGGAAAGACTGAGGGCAGGAGGAGAAGGGGGCAACAGAGGATAAGATGGTTGGATGGCATCACCAACTTAATAGACATGAGTTTGAGCAAACTCCAGAAAGTAGTGAAGGACAGGGAACCCTGGCATGCTGCATCCAATTGCAGCAAAGAGTTGGATATGACTTAGCAACTGAACAACACCTGTGGCTTAGAAGATTTACATATTACATATTGAATTGGACAAAAAGTTTGGAGGTTTTCCCATAAGATCTTACAGAAAAGCCAGAATGAACTTTTTGGCCAACCCAATACCTTGCACACAGAGTCACACAGTTAGCAAGGGGCAAAGCTGGGTCATCCAAGTGTTGGAAGCAAGTCCTGCACTCCTTCCATAACTAGCCTGTAGAATGGGTGATATTTAACTACATGGAAACTCAGTATTATCTTTGTTGAAGATTTAAATTGGATTCATGTCCTGCTATCAAAAAAGGCCAACGTAAAACTCTGGGATGGCAAAGAGATGAGCTGAATGATGCACGTAAAACACATACCTGACACGTGGAGTGAATCGAGACCTCTGACAACCAATCTGTCTAGTGGAATGGGCTGATCAATTACTGTACACGAACCACCTTCTTTGATTACTGTTTGCAGCTCAGGAGTAAGTGAAGGGCACATTAAACCAGGGTCTGAGCCTCCAAGTTTCTGAAATTTAGGAGGAAATAATGCAAAAAACAGGAAATAAATACTGACACACATACTTACAGCACATCCTTAAACAAACTGATTTTTAGAAACAATTGTTTGAAATCCAGCTTACTACTCTTTTAGGATCTTGAAAAGCATTTCCCAGAGTACACAGTGATTTAAAACACAGTGTTTCTGAGCCCCAAGTTTAATCACCTGAATAAATAAATGGTCAGTTCCATAACTTGGAAACATTAAATCACCATCACATCACCAGAAAGATCTTTATTTCAAGTATCCCTCTGTAGTACTGAGTTAAATGAATGAGAAAGAGGAGCCTCATCTAGGCCCATTCTATCTATGGGATCTTACACTAAAATCTAAATAAATAGACTGCATGCTCTATGATTTATAAATAGCTGAAATTGTTTTGAATATATATGCTAAATTAAAACAGATGTCAAAAATTGTGATGTACATGAAGCAATTTGCGCACTAAATAGCAAAGAGAAATGAAAACACACATTCTTTATTTCTTTTTCCAAAAAAATAAATGGCACCTGATGTCTTCTCTGGGTGGTTATTTCTGCTCCTGTGAAGTCAATAAAATTCTCAGATTTATCAGACAGAAGAATTTAAAGGGGAATTTAAAACAGGTAACATTCCTTATTTTAGAATCAAGTTGTGAAGCATGGAAGCAGAATATTATAACATGGTCAGTAATGAGTCACGGGCTCTGATCTGTGCCATTATGTAAAGAGAAGGTAAGCTGTGCTTAATGTCAGGTTTTGGAAGGGGACAGAGATTTTTTTTCAGGGCTTGACCTGTTCAGACATGCTAGTCTGGCAGCTAAAAACAGGAGGTCATCCAAGTTTCGAAACTGACTCTTAATATCTCCAACAGCCACTCCCTCCCCAACCAATCAACTATTCACAGATTGATTAATGGGTATCTATTTTATTGCTTGTGAGCTAAGTCATTTCAGTTGTATCTGACTCTCTATGACCCTGTGGACCGCTCCTCTGTCCACAGGATTCTCCAGGCAAGAATTCTGGAGCGAGTTGCCATGCCCTCCTCCAGGGGATCTTCCTGACCCAGGGCTTGAACCTGCATCTCTTACGTCTCCTACACTGGCAGGCAGGTTCTTTACCACTAGTGCCAAGTGGGAAGCCCATTTTTTTCTTATTGCATATAGGCCCTTAAATTATTTAGCTTAACTAACCAACAGGCCACTTTCCTGGTGGCTCAGTGGTAAAGAATCTGCCTGCTAATGCAGGAGACACAGGTTTGATCCCTGGGTCAGGAAGATCCCCTGGAGAAGGAAATGGCAACCCAACTCTAGTATTCTTGCTTGGGAAATCCCAGGGACAGAGGAGCCTGGTGGGCTACAATCCATGGCGTCGCAAAAGAGGTGGACATGACTTATCAACTAGGACGACAAACAACAGAAACCAACATGCCATCCAGAAGTTAGAATATTAAAATACCGAGAGATCTAGTCTCATGATCTTAACATCTGTGTCAGGCAAGCTATTGAGTAAAAGAGTGAGTGGGTTAGAACATTAAGTATCTCTGATGGCCAAGGAGAAACTGCAGCTCTTCCCACCTCTAAGAGCTGCAGAAAAGGCCCCTTCCTGAAAGCGCTTGCATCAGTCAGGGAACAGACCGTGAAATGGAAAAATGGTGGACCATGAGACCCGTGGCTTAATGGGGAGTAACGACAACAATACTAACAATTAATACTTCAAGAGAAAAATCCCTAGTCTTAGAAGAGATTTTGTGGCTCTAGCCCTTGGTGACTCTTTTTTCCTGTGATGCCAACTGTACATCTATTTGGCATCTGCAGTTGTTAATTACAGGTAGACTCTGAGAGACCAGGGCCCCAAGGAGGTGCCCTTTCAAATGAGAATGCATTTGGCAGCATTTGGTTCCAAGAGGCGCCCGGCTCCGACAGCTTTCACTGTGGTGGACAATGTGGTTGAGAAAAAGGCTGATATGGACAAAAGGATCTCCATTTCATTTGCCAAGCCTGGCCAGGCATAAAGTCCTGCGGCTTCTGGGACTCACCTCAAAAGTATATGGAGTTGAGTCATTCTAAAACTACACACACCCTCTGGCATCCTTATGAAATGGGACTCGCTTTTGTTACTGATGTTTTTCAGTTCAGAACTCTATGATGGAAAAAGCCAATATTTTTAAATGCCTCCATTTTATGGAGGGTAAAGTCTGATTTGAAGTACATGATTTTTTTCTCTTTTTAACAACTTATTCAGAAATATCTCTAAACTCATTCAACAGACTTATTTAGAAACAACAGACTTTTACCTTTTTGTTGCGCTTAGTTTTCGTAACTAAGAGGAAATCATCAAAGAGAAACAGATAAACATCTAGGAATCTTGTGCTTTCTGAGGAAAGAAAGAAGATGAAATTGGGGCTGGAAGTAGCAAGCAAAAGTTTTTTTTTTTCTTTTTAAATCAAAGAAACCCTTTAGAAAACAACACAGAACAGGTATCTGGGTGCAGGAGGCTCAGGACTCAGGGGGCTCCAATCACGTGGGTCAGAAAACTGCATTACAATTGAGCTGATTTCTCCCTAAAGCAGAGACCTGATGTGAGCTCACACTTCCAACTTTAAAGATATTAGTGACGCATTTCATGTGGATCTGAGATAACCTGGGTGATATCTGTAGTAGTCGATCAACAGTACACCAGCATTTTTGCCTCCTGACTCATCTGGGTGTCACTGGCAAAGGTATACGTTACTAGAGAAAAGGCACTTTGTCATTGCCGTGGACTGAACTGCATAGCCCCCCAGTTCTTTGCGGAAGTCCCAACCCCCATTGTGTACTTGGACTAAGGAAGTAATTAAGGTTAGAAGAAGGCTTAAGGGAGGACCCCAGTCTGGCAGGGCAAATATCATCCAAGACACACCAAGGCATGTGCGCTCTCTCTCTGCCACGTATGACGCTGAGAAAGCTGGAAAAAGAGCTCTCTCCAGGAACCACATCAGCAGGCAACCTGATCTTAGACTCCCAGCCTCCAGCACTGTGAGAAATAAATGCCTCCTGGTGAAGCCGCCCAGCTGGCAGCATTTTCTTATGGCAGCCCTAGCTGATGAAGAGAGTCATTAAAGCAATTGTTTCTCAAGTTTTCCAATGTGCCTATACATGTTTAAAGTCTTCATGTAGCTTTATATTTACAACCTTTTCTTAATATCACTTTTGATGATAACTGAAGGCAAATAGGCTTTTCTGCTTTTCCCTAAGAAGGAGACAGCAGTAGAAAGGAAAAGTATTAGATCGCTCCCCTTCTGGATTTAACTCTATCCCTTAGAAATTAGAAAAAGAAATGGTTAAATTTAAATGATTTTAGAGGAAAGGGTAGTCTTTTCAGAGGGTGATGTGATAGGCACTTAAAGGAAATATAAGGAAAATCAAGTAAATATTTTTTATTATTCTATTTGTTTGTTTATATTATTCTAGAAGTTCTTTCTTGTATACCCTGGAAATACAATGTCTAAGGTTAAATTAATAGATACAATATCTAACACTCCCCTTCTTTAAGTTTAGAGGAAAGATACTTCCTATATTTGCCCAGAAGAGAAATTAGATATATTATTTAATCTTGAATTATCCTTGAATATTTTTTAGGTGTTTTCCATCTCTACTAGAAACTCCTTTTGGCAAACTGGGCTGTGGCAAAGACTGCCGGTGGTCCCTCAAAAACAATTGTTATTTTGTAGTAATGAAATTTCCAAGTTTTAGTGGGTAGTTGTTTACTTGTGAACAAGTACAGGTGCCAGCTTTCCTTGTAGCTGAATGTGACCAAGTGACGAAATTCTGGCCAATGGGATATGAGTTAGAATGCAGGCAGAGTTTAGTCACTTGGTCACATTCAGCTACAGGAAAGCTGGCACCTGTATTTCCAAGCAGCCAACAAACACTGAGCACCACGATGCATCAATGATTAAGGCAGAATCTTGCCTTCTAAGAGCTTTAATTGTAATAGAAGCAGACACATAATAAACACAGACAACATCTGAGATAAATTCAAGAACTGACGGTGCTAAAGGAAATATGGGATTATGAAAAAGGATGACTGAAGAGGGGCACTGTAGGCCTAAAGCTAGAGTATTCATATTTACTATCCCAGGAGTCTGAAGCTATGGGTCACACAACCAGCTCTGAGGCTTACTAACTTGTGCGGTTCTAACTCTCACAGAGCCTGAACTGTGGGGTTCTCATCGCACTGCTGGCCTCCCCTGGTGGCTCGGCTGGTAAAGAATCTGCCTGCAATGTGAGAGACTGGGGTTCGATCCCTGGGTTGGGAAGATACCTGGGAGAAGGGAAAGGCTACCACTCCAGTGCTCTGGTCTGGAGAATTCCATGGACTGTATAGTCCGTGGGGTTGCAAAGAATCTGACCCGACCAAGCGGCTTTCACTTCATTTCCTCGCACTGCTAGGGGACGGAGCAGCACCACTGGCTCGCCCAGTTCTGCAGCAGCGTGAACGCTGTTCTCTGGGTGCCACAGCTAGCTACTCGGCCATCACGCTGGCCTGAACTTCACTCATTTTTCTATTTAGAAACACCAATCTGTGGGGAGCAGTGCATTTGTGAAGGTTATGTGCCAGCATGAATTCTGATGGGAAGCTGGTTAAACTTCTAAAGTTATAAAAACTTGTACCTTCTGGGAATGAGAAAATGCACTTATTTAATCTTAACACCACAATTTTTAAGGCTAGAAGAAGTTCTGAAACGCATTAGTAGTAGGTATCACTGTTATCACTGTTATTACCATTGTCATCACCAACATTTACAGAAGAGATTAAGGAAATTTAAACAATTTCCCCAAAGCCCACTGTTGGTGCTAAAGCCCCTAATTCTTGGTCCAGTGCTTTTCCCATTCAAAACAATATCCTATTTCTTCTAATATTATCACCCCCACCACATTTCCATGCCAACTCTGAGTCAAAGTCCCAGTGACTTTAAACTTGGTATGATGACACCTCCCCCTGTGATGATACCTGACTAACAGCATATACTGTTGGACAGGAGCCTGGTGTTACTAATATTTACACAGGTCTTCCTTTTTGATCCACACCCATTTCTAACATTTTAGGATAGGCTAGTCCAACTCACTGTGTTGGGGAAGTTGGTGGACACAGGGAAGAGGTGAAATAAAATCTCTGATAATTCCAGGTGGAGGCCAAATTTTGGAGGGAAAGTCATATGACTGTACACAGAACTGTGTTTCGCCTCCTTACTTTAAGTTTTGGTTGGATTTGGCTTTGTCACAATGATATAGTTATTTCTGAAATTGTAAACAACATTAAAGAAAGTGTAAAACTGTTATCTTCTCAGAGGCAAGTGGGGGCAGGGGGCATCTGCAGGTGGAGAATGGTTGAAAAACAAAGGCCCAGGCTCTTCCTACCTCACCTGCTTCGCTGAGGAGCCTTCAGGCTGGTCTCTCTGCTTTGTCTCCTCCACCCACTTTGCACACTGCTTTTCCGACCTCCTTCTTCAACAACTTTTAACCCTATTATGTCCCTGCGTGAGGACTCAGTGGCTTTCTGCTTTCTGCAGTTTCCTGGCTGGGTCCCTCTGGCTTCCAAGGCAGTTGCTAAAATTCTGGAGGCCAGCTAGGCTGAGGCAGCCTGTTGGCTTGGGTCTGAATGCGGCCATTAACTCACCAAGTGCCCTGAATGCGTTATGGAACTTCCCTGTATTTGTCCTGTGATATGGGATTAAATGTAATTTCTCTGCACGACTCACTGGCAGGAGAAAATGCATGCAAAACTCCTTTGCTGTGAAACATGAGGCGTGTCTATCTTCCTGAGTGGGCAGGAGTTATGTCCCAAGCTGACATCTAACCCTATCTTGAAACTAGAGCAGGTTCTCAACAGATGTGTACCGAGTAAGGACTTACTGCCCAGCACCCCCTACCAACAAGATCTCAGACGGCTATAAATGTGCAATTCCACATCCCACAGGGCTTCACACACTGTGGGTGCCCAAGCGAGGGTTTGTGAAGCAATGAATCAACGAATGAAAGCAAGTCTTACTTCAGCTGGGCAGCCCTTTCTGATCATATTTACTGAGCGCTGACTCTCTACCAACTATTCTTTCAAGAGCTACCAACATCCATTATTAGCTCACTGAACTCCTCACAACAAAGAGGGGGAACTGCAGCGTGGGGAGACTGCTGGCCAAGCCTCCAGGTTGCAGAGGCGGCAGAGGTGGAGGGGGAAGGGGGCACACCCTCCTAGCCGCGGGGGAGCCTCCTCGCCCAGGCGGCCTCTGCCTCCAGGCCTTTTCTCGTGCTGTGCTTTTCACTCGGGCTGTCCTTCCACTGACCTAACAGCCTTCTGTTCGCCAGAGTCCCCCTCCAGTGCCACGGGCCACAGGGAGCCCTTCCGGGGTACTCCAGCACTGGGCCCGCTTTCGGATTCAGCCCGCAGGTCTGCTTACTGTGGCAGAGCTTCTCAGCTCGAGGGAAAGGCTTATCTAGAATAGCGATTCTCTATCCTCCAGTCCTGCGCAGCACAAAGTGTGTTACATAGCAGATTCTCAGTCAACACTGACAGTCTGACCGCCCAGCTCAAGTGAGGGTGGGAACAGCTGATGTCGAGGGTTTACCAGATTCCAGACCTTGAGCTTGGAGAAGGAAATGGCAGTCCACTCCAGTGTTCTTGCCTGGAAAATCCCACTGACAGCGGAGCCTGGCAGGCTACAGTCCATGGGGTCGCAAGAGTCAGACACAACCTAGCAACCACCACCACCACCACCAGACTTTGAGCTAAGCTCTTCACTTGGACTCCAGTCTTATAAGATACATATAGTTACGCCATTTTAGAGTCACCCTGTGGTCTGATCAAGCTGGAGTCTGTGTGACTCCACGGGATGCTCTCTGATTCACATCTGCTGTCACCTTGGCCACAAGCAAATGCAATTCCTGCCACCCTTCTATTAGCCACAGTTGGACAAGTTACAAGGTAGCAAAGATGTTGGGTTTGTAAAGGAAGCAGTTATTTACCTGCAAGAGTTAGCTTTCCTTCATAGAGAAGGTGTCTGTTGGTTGGTGACAGGATGTTTTCTGCCATGTGTTCTTTAAAAATGTGTTTCAGGCACTGGGAAAACAAAGGAGATAATCAAAGAGATGTTAGTGATTAGAAAACAGCATGTTCCAGGAGCTGGGGCAATGCAACTCTGTCTACAAAGCTGGAGACATTTGGAAATGCCAGTAAGTGGACATGGGGCTGGGGAAAAATGGGCAAACCTCTTAGGAGGACCAGCCCAGGAACGGCGTGATGAGGCCAGCTGCCCCACTACACACAATGCCACATGGATGAAGGCTTTACATCTGCAAGATTTATAATTCTGGTGGGCAGCTGGGCACTATGTAATAAGATTAGTGTATTTCCACCCAAATGCCAAACTTCTGGAAAGGGATGTATGTTCTAACTGATCCCTTTTGTACCTCTGGAATGAAAAACCTTTTATCTCGATCCCAAAGTGGAGGCCACACTACAATCTCCTGTAGATGTCTGAACTTCTGAAAATTGTCAAGCCACTTCACTTTTCCCTCAAGATCCCCTAAAAGACAAGACACATCCAATATATTTTTAAATGCATGAGACATTACAGCATAAAATTTAACCAAGATCCACAGAAATCATTCAGACACTGAACCCCCTGGAGCCAAACTATATCTGAGGTTCATTTAACATTATTTCTCGCTGTTTGAACACCTTAGAAAAACTCACTAATTTGAAATCAGCCTCTTGCAGAGAAAATGAAGCTGAACTAATTCAATAAATTGTAAACGTGCATTTTTATTTCAACAATACTAATAATGCTCCTGGTAGCTCTCTCATATTCCCTACAGCATACAGCTGGGGATTACAGGAAGGAAAAAAATCAGACTAACAAGGACAAGCCTATCTTTTTGTCTTAATCATAAAACACACGTTCCCTTTATGATAAAGTTGATTATTTCTTTTGGTAAGAACGTATTTTTTCTTCAAAGTTTAGTTTGAAGAAAAGTTCTCTTCAAAGAACTTTTGAAAACAAAGAAAACTTTTCTTCAAAGTTTTTCAAATATTAGTTTCCCACTATTTTGATAACATATTGCTATTGAGGTTTTGAAATGATTTTTGAAAATGTGGAGGGCAAGTCATAGACCCACAGAATCAATGGTTAGGGGAATCTTTGAGAATTCACTATCTTTAAGCTCATAAACTTCAAGGAAGGCCACAGGGATCTCTTTCCTCAACAATGAAAATTCAGATTTTATTGAGAAATTCCTGGAACAGATGTTATTATCTTCCTCACAAACCCATCAAAATGAGTAATAATCTTCAAAATTAGTTTAAAATTTTAAAAAATCTGTCTTTAATTGAATTTTCTGTCAATCAATTTGATAAGCTTAATTCTAGTTCCTCGTGTCCGTCATTAGAGAATTTGAACAAAAACTTAAAAAAGGGAAAAAACTCCTAATTGAGTGGTCATTTTACTTTTAACCATGAAAAGAAAAAAATATCATTTCTTTACAGCTGATAATTATCAATTTGAATTGTTCCTTTTTGATGCTCCCTAAGAAATCTTTTATGGACCCCTATCAAGGATTTATTTATTTGGATTTGACTATACATAACTACCCAAATAGACTTAAATTATTACAGGGCTTGCTCTTTTATCCCCTAATTCCAGTTCTAAATATTGCAGTTGGCATTATATTTAGATTGGCCCTCGATTTCAGTGACCTAAAAAAAGATGACGGTGGTAATTTATCCTCCGGAAAGGATTTTCATGCTGTTTACTTCCATTTGCTTTGTGTGTGGGTTCAGTATGGATGTTAAAAACAAAGTGCCTTCATCATCTGGGAAGTAGAAGTTTTCCTGCCTGAACTCACATCTGAAAACCTCGGAGACGGAGCCACGTCCTGCGTAAACCGTTAGGAGTTGAAAGAGTTCTCACAGGGTTGGCCAGGATGTGAGTGGAGCCCATTGTCTTGAGTGTGTTTGATTTACATTGCAAACTCAAAGTCAAATCCACATTTCCAAGAGCCAGTGACCTCAAGCCAACGGAATTACTTCCTAGGATGGAAGCCTAGCTGGTTCCCAGGAGCCACAGGGGCCCCCAACTCTTTGACTAAAGCTGACACTGGAGCTCTGGGTCCCTCATCTCAGGGACTTACGGATTGACTTTTCCACCTTTTCCTTGATGGAGTAGATGATGATTTTCTCTGTAGAGTCTGTACTCCTTTTCCAGATATTCTTCAGCAACAAGGGGTATCGAGTCAGCCTGTGTAGCGGGGCCACGAGCAGCTCAGGTAGGTGAAGGCGTCTGCACTGGTCATTTTGCTCACACCACTGGGGAAGGCAAAACCAGGCCCATCAGAACATTGCTTCTATCGGGGCACTGAGGAATCTGGACACACGAAAACCTTAGGAGATCTCACTCAGTAATGACATAACACCCCTGTGAGCTTGCTGGGAAAAATTATAAGGACTGAATATTCATTGGAAGGAGTAGATCTTGCTTTTGAAAATCCCATATTAAACCGTCTTCAGTTCAGTTCAGTTGCTCAGTCATGTCCGACTCTTTGCGACCCCATGAATAGTAGCACGCCAGGCCTCCCTGTCCATCACCAACTCCCGGAGTTCATTCATACTCAGGTCCATCGAGTCAGTGATGCCATCCAGCCATCTCATCCTCTGTCGTCCCCTTCTCCTCCTGCCCTCAATCCCTCCCAGCATCAAAGTCTTTTCCAATGAGTCAACTCTTCGCATGAGGGGGCCAAAGTCCTGGAGCTTCAGCTTTAGCATCATTCCTTCCATAGCCAGCATTTATCTACTAGTACTGAAATCAGGATCACAAATGGGTGTTTTTGTTTTTTTTTGGCAATATGCTTAAGAAGTATTATGCCCATATTCCAGCCTTGTTTACCCTTCTGACCGACCGCAGTTTCCCCTTCTCCTCCTCCCAGGCCCTCGGGGTTGATTTCTGGGTTTGCCAGCTCTGCTGCCTCCTTTGCTGCAGTGCAGTTAGGAAAACTGAGAGTCAACACCGGATGGGGAGAAAGGAAAGGGAAGGAGTTTTGCTTGCTGGGTGAGTTCCTTAACTCTCCTTTGTTGGAGGGAATCAGGATAATGAGAAAATGAGGTTGAAGAGGCTAAACTCAGCTACATCATATAGGAGAGAGATGAGAAGAAAAAAGACACAGACGGTTGTCAATAGGGAGAGTTTGTTCAAGGAGGTGGCTGCCAGGTGTACATGCAATGGAGAAGACATGAAAGGAAATTTTAGTAAGTACTGCTACAAGTCAGGCCTTACAAATGGCTGAGACAAGAAGCGAAAGGCAAAGGAGAAGAGGAACGCAGAGTTCCAAAGAACAGCAAGGAGAGATAACAAGGTCTTCCTAAGTGAACAGTGAAAAGAAATAGAGGAAAACAACAGAATGGGAAAAGACTAGAGATCTCTTCAAGAAAACCAGAGATACCAAGGGAACATTTCATGCAAAGATGGTAACAATAAAGCACAGAAACGGTATGGGACCTAACGGAAGCTGAAGCTAGTAAGAGGTGGCAAGAATACTCAGAAGAACTGTATCAAAAAGGTCTTAATGACTCAAATAATCAAGATGGTGTGATCACTAACCTAGAGCTAGACATTCTGGAGTGTGAAGTCAAGTGGACCTTAGGAAGCATTACTAGGAACAAAGCTCATGGAGGTGATAGAATTCCAGCTGAACTACTTAGAATCCCAAAAGATGATGTTGTTAAAGTGCTGCACTCAATATGACAGCAAATTTGGAAAACTCAGCAGTGGCCGCATGACTGGAAAAGGTGTTTTATTCCAATTCCGAAGAAAGGCAGTGCCAAAGAATGTTCAAAGTACTGCACAATTGCACTCATTTCACATGCTACAAGTTAATGCTCAAAATCCTTCAAGCTAGGCTTCAATAGTATGTGAATCAAGAACTTCCAGATGCTAAAGCTGGATTCAGAAAAGGCAGAGGAACCAGAGATCAAATTGCCAACATTTGTTAGATCATGGAGAAAGTAAAGGAATTCCAGAAAAACATCTACTTCTGGTTCACTGACTACCCTAAAGCCTTTGACTGTGTTGATCACAGCAAACTGGAAAATTCTTAAAGAAATGGGAATACCAGACCACTTTACTTGCCTCCTGAGAAACCTATATGCAGGTCAAGAAGCAACAGTCAGAACCAGACATGGAATAATGGACTGGTTCAAAACTGGGAAAGGAGTACATCAAGGCTGTATATTGTCACTCTGCTTAACCTTTATGAAGAGCACATTATGAGAAATGTTCGGCTGGATGAATCACAAGACTGCCAGGAGAAATATCAATAATCTCAGATATGCAGATGGCACCACCATCTGGGAGAAAAGTGAAGAGGAACTAAAGAGCTTTTTGGTGAAAGTGAGAGAGGAGAGTGAAGAAGTTGGCTTAAAACTCAACATTCAAAAAACAAAGATCAATGGCATCCTGTCCCATCTCTTCATGGCAAACAGGTGGGGAAAAAATGGAAACAGTGACAGACTTTATTTTCCTGGGTTCCAAAGTCATTGTGATGGTGACTGCAGCCATGAAATTAAAAGATGCTTCCTAGGAGAAAAAAGCTATGACAAACCTAGACAGTGTGTTAAAAAGCAGAGACATCACTTTGTTGACAAAGGTCCATATGGTCAAAGCTGTGGTTTTTCCAGTAGTCACATACAGATGTGACAGCTGGACCATACAGAAGGCTGAGCACCCAAGAACTGATGCTTTTGAGCTGTGGTGTTGGAGAAGACTCTTGAGAGTCCCTTGGACACCAAGAGGATCCAACCAGTCAATCCTAAAAGAAATAAACCCTGAACATTCATTGGAAGGACTGATGCTGATGCTGAAGCGCCAATACTTTGGCCACCTGATGCAAAGAGCTGACTCACTGAAGAAGACCTTGCTACTGGGAAAGACTGAAGGCAGGAGAAGAAGGAGGCGACAGAGGATGAGATGGTTGGATGGCATCATTGATTCAATGCAGAGTTTCAGCAAGCTCTGGGAGATAGTGCAGGACAGGGAAGCCGGCGTGCTGCAGTCCATGGGGTTGTGAAGAAGTGGACACAACTTAGTGACAACAAGAACACACGTGGAAGCCAGAGCGAACACCCACCACCCCATTTTGCTGGCTCCATTCTTTTCTTTGGAAGAAGAGAGCTCTTTCTCTTTCTTCCCCTCTCTTCCCTTCTCCAGCTTTCCCCCTTTTCTCTCCTAGCCTCAAGCTTTGCAATTGTCCTTGTCTTCCATACCCTCCTACCCTAACAGCTATTATAACATTTCTTCTAAAAACTTCCAGACTCTTCTTTATGGGAATTCTGCCATGCATGATCTTTCCCACTTCCCCACCTACAGACAGCAGGTCAGAAAAGTGAGCCCAGAGGTGCATGGGGGACGGAGCTCTAGGGGCCAGGCTTTAAGGCTGAGGGACCACCTCCCCTCTCTGCACCTCAGACTCTTCTATAAAATGGCAGCAGGTATTAGATGACTTCCTAGTTCTCATCCAGCTCAAAATGGTTGTGATCCTCACTGGTGTTGAAGGGATGCAAACCCTAAGGGAAGCAGAGACTGCAGCCATGAAAGGGCTAGGAGCAGGAGTGGAGGGAAGAGGCGTGGGAAGGCCGTCGTCCTCTGTGGCCTTCCGTTTAGTTCAGGCAGTTCAGTCGCTCAACTGTGTCTGACTCTTTGTGACCCCATTGACTGCAGCATGCCAGGCCTCCCTGTCCATCACCAACTCCCAGAGATTTAGTGGCTGATTTCCATGCTGAGTCACTGGCAGCAGCTTTCCAGCGCTACCTGCTGGTCCTCATGGGAAGCTGGGGAGCTCCAGTAATTCTCATCAGCAGTGAGAAAACACACAGCCCTGGGTCACTGCTCCAAATTTCCATGCTGTGGGCAACAGCTCTGGAGGCCAGCACCCACTGGTGTTCAGGGTAAATATAAAAGCACTGACTCTCCCCTAGACACCAATCAGAAAAGAAATACCAGTGGTAAATAATTTAGACAAAGATCCAGGCAGAGATACACAAAATATTTATAGTGTTTGAAAGGTCTCAGAAGAGAAAAAAAAAAGAAAAGATATCTGATGATTCTAAAAGTGAAACTATAACTTTTTCTTTCATTTAGCTGTTGGCTTTACTTTTCATGTCTATTAGGGAAAGAAAAGAAACTCTGACATGAGAAATTGGATATAAAAGTCCTTGTCCTGGATGGGTCTAGATGAGTGGAATCTGCTTCAGCTTGATAATAAATTTATATATAGTTGGGAGATCAAGATAGTGGAATAGAAGGACATAGACCTCACCAACTCCCACAAGTACATAAAACATACATCTACACGTGTACCAGTTCTCACAGAATACCTACTGAATGCTGGCAGAAGAGCTCATACAACCAAAACTGCCAGGAAGATCACCAGGCAACAACGGGGGATGGGATGGGACCTGTACTGCTGGGAGGGAGCTGTGAAAGAGGAAAGATTGCTTGCCCTAGGAACAAACTTTGCTGCCTAGATCAGCCAGAACAGAACGGAAGCTTCAGAGGCTCAGAGAAGAATGCAGCGATTGGCTTAAGCAGGTAGAAAAGAGAGACCAGCACGCCTGGTCTCGGCCACCTTGCTGCACTCCCCAGCTCCATGCATGTGTCTGCGAGCACAGGTCGGGGCTGGGTGCTGAATCTTGGGTTTCAGCGCGCAGGTCTGGGGAGAGGACTGGGTGGCAACTGGGGCTGTGTGCGGGATGAAACTTGGGTCTACTACAGAAGCCCTCTTGTTAAGGAGCACCTGAAGGGAGAGGTGGGGCCCCAGCAGAGCAGCCCCACAGAGTGCTCACAGTGGGCAGGGCTCTGCGAGCACGTGAGTGCCCGCTGTTGCCCCACACAGAGGTGGGGCTGAAATCTGAGCCGTATCAGGAGACCTTGTGACTTTAGTGGATTTACGCTGCCGCTGTCTTTGTAAGCTAAGTGACTGTGGGACATCCAAGCAGAGGACTGACGCTCCCATAGCTGGGGCAAGTCCAGAGTCAGCAGCTGCGAGTTTTGTGGGTACACGTACATGGAGGTGGGGCCAGGGTCTGTGCTCATCCCGTAGCTCTGAGGGGGTCAAGGAGCATGACCTTGGGCAGCTAAGAAAGGTCCTGGGGTCTGACTTCAGGGAATCTGTGCCTGCAGATCTGATCTGGTGGCTTTACGAGCACAGCACCTGAGGGACATCCAGGTCAATGGCCTGCACTCCTGTGGCTGAGGAGGAGGTGAGGCCCATGCCAACAACAGTGTACTCTGGAAGCACACATGGTGCGTGACAGACACCATGGAGTGCACTTCAGCGGACGGCTCCTCATTAGGAAGACTCACGGCTCCTCCCCCAGTAGCTCCAGGCCTGCCTACCTCACACCGCAGCACAGAAACAAGATGATCTGGGGGGCTTCTACTCCAACTGGGGAGCAGACTGCGCTCCCAACAAAGCTGTGACAACCACAGACCAAATAGGAGGCTCTGCTCAACTTCCAGTGCAGGTTCTGGTCACCAGAAAAACAGTCACACTCTCTATGAAGGTGATAACAACCAGCGTACAAGGAGGGAAGAAACGGCAGGCACCCATTCTAGATGCAGCCCTTGCACCCAAAATATTAAGACTCACTCAGACTACACAAGGATGCTCCCACATAAAACCAACTCTTCAAGAACATAGGAAATTACTGTTTCTCCTAAATCCAGGGGCAAAGAAATAAAACTGAAACCAAGAAGCAGAGGAACTATTTCCAAAAACAGGACAGGAGAAATCTCCAATAAAACAGAATGCTCTACCAGATTCTGAGTTCAAGAAGAAGATAAGGCTTCCCGGGTGGCTCAGTGGTGAAGAATTCACCTGCCAATGCAGGAGACATGGGTTTGATCCCTGATCTGGAGTCATGAAGCAACTACAGAGCCCACGTGCCACATGCTGCCAAGCCCTCGTGCTGCAACTACCAAACCCACTTGCCCTTGGTAGAGCCTGTGTTCTGCAACAAGAGAAGCCACCACAGTGAGAAGCCCACGCACCACAACTAGACACTAGCCTCTGGTCACGGCAATGAACTCTGCAGAGCCAGGAATCAGTAAAATTACAAAAAGAAAGTAACAATTAACAATTAAGAAAGGGCATTGAGAGAAATGCAGATCACTTTAGCAAGGAACTACTAATAGAAACTATAAGGAGAAGCCAGTTAAAATGAGAAAATGTATATGCTGAGGTGAAGGCAAGCTAAAGGCAATAAATAACAAACTAAACATTGCAGGGTTTCCCTGATGGCTCAGCAGTAAAAGAATCTGCCTGCTAATGTAGGAGACATGGGTTTGATCCCTGATCCAGGAAGATTTCACATGGTGTGGATCAACCGAGCCTGTGTACCACAACTAGTGAGCCAGCGCTCTAGAGCCTGCACATCACAACTGCTGAGCCCACACACCTCTACTACGGAAGCCCACATGCCCTAGAGCCCATGCTCCACAAAGAGAGAAGCCATGGCAACGAGAAATCCGTGCACCACAACCAGAGAGTAGCCCCCACTCACCACAACGAGACAAAAGCCTGTGCAACAACAAAGACTCAGCACAGCCATAAACAAATAAATAAATAAATGTATTAAAGAAACAATGTAGGTCAAATAACTGATCTAGAAGACAGAATAATAATGGAAATCAATCAGAAATGTAGAAAGAAAGTCAAATGAAAGAAAAAAAGAAAGTCAAATAAAAAAAAGAGAGGTTTATGGGATAATATAAAGTGAGCCGATCTACAATCTAACCTATCACTGGAAAGAAACAGAAAAAGAACAAATAAAGCCTAAAATCAGCATAAGGAAGGAAATAATAAAAAGTCAGAGAGGAAGAAATAGAATAGAGATCAAAAAATAGAAAACAAAACAAAAAGCAAAACAAAACCAGTGAAACCAAGAGCTGGTTTTTTGAAAGGGGAAACAAAACTGGGACTTCCCTGGAGGCTCAGTGGTAAAGAATCTGCCTGCAATGCAGAAGATGTGGGTCTGATCCCTGGTCAGGAAGATCCCCTAGAGAAGGAAATGGCAACCCACTCCAGTCTTCTTGCCTGGGAAATCCCATGGACAGAGGAGCCTGGCAGGCTGTAGTCCACGGGGTGACAAAAGAGTCAGACACGTTTAATGACTAAAAGAAAAGCAACAAAGCAAAATTCACACACCTCTGGCCAGGTTCACCAAGAAGAAATGAAAGGACCCAAATAAAACAAGAAATGAAAGAGGAAGTGTAACAACTGATTTTGCAGAAATACAAAAATCTGTGAGAGACTACTACAAAGAATTATATGCCAACAAACTGGACAACCTAGAAGAAATGGATAAGTTTTTAGGGACAGACAGCCCACCAAAACAGAATCAAGAAGAGATAAATAATTTAAACAGATTGATCACTAGAAGTGAAATAGAATAATAATAACAATAATAAAGCTCCCAGACTTCCCTAATGGTCCAGTGGTTAACAATCTGCCTGCTAATGTAGGGACATGAGTTTGAAACCTGGTCTGAGAAGATTCCACATGCCTCAGGGCAACTAAGCTCATGCATGTGTTTGCTGAAACTAAAAAAAAAAACCAAAACAACCCCCTGCAAACAAAAGTCTAGGATCCAATGAGTTTGCTGGGGAATCCTGCCAAACATACAATGAACTTATACTAATCCTTTTCAAAGTCTTCTTTAAGACTGAAGAGTAGGGGATACCCCAAAGGCATTCTATGAAGCTACCGTAACTCTGATACCAAAACCAGAAAAAGACACTACAAAAAAAGAAAATTATAGGTCACTATCTTTGATGAATACAAATATAAAAATTCTCAACAAAATTCAGCAAACCGAACACAACAGCAAGTAAAAAGGGTAATAAAATACATGATCAAGCTGGATTCAAGCTAGAGTCACAAGGACAGCTCAACATAAGCGATACACCACATCAACAAAAGAAAAGACAAAAAACCCCCATGATCATCTCAACAGATGCAGAAAAAGCATTAGATATAATGTAACATCCACTTATTATATATAAAAAAAACTCTCTAGAAAGTGGGCACAGAGGAAACCTACCTCAACATAGTAAAGGCCATATATTACAAACCCATAGCTAACATCATTCGCAAAAGTGAAAAGCTGAAACATTTCCTCTAAGACTAGGAACAAGTCAAGGATGTCCATTCCTGCCACTTTTATTCAACTTTAGTTTTAGAAGTCCTAGCCATGGTAATCAGAAAAGAAACAGAAATAAAAAGGGATTCAAACTGGAAAAGAAGTAAAAATGTCACTGTTTGCAGATGACAGGATACAATATATAGAAAATCCTAAAGATGTTACCACAAAAATGCTAGAGTTTATCAATGAATTTGGTAAAACTGCAGGACACAAAATTATGCACAGAAATCTGTTGCATTTCTATAAACTAACAACAAAAGACCAGAAAGACAAATTAGAGAAACAATCTCATTTACTATTGCATCAAAAAGAATAAAATACCTAGGAATAAACCTACCTAAAGAGCCAAAAGATGTGTATTCTAAAAACTATAAGATGCTGATATAAGAAATCAAAGATGACATAAACAGATGGAAAGATACAGTATGTTCTTGGACTAGAAGAAGCAATATTATCAAAATGACGATATGACCCTAAAGCAATCTACAAATTCAGTGCAATCACTATCAAATTACCAGTGGCATTTTTTATAGAACTAGAACAAAAAATTTTATAATTTGTATGGAAACACAAAAGATCCCAAATGGCCAAAACAATCTTAAAGAAAAATGGAACTGGAAGAATCAGACTCCCCGGCTGCAGACTATACTACAAAGCTACAGTCATCAAAACAGTATGGTGCTGGCACAAAAACAAATACACGGATTAATGGAGCATGACAGAAAGCAGAAATAAACCCATGCACCTATGGTCAATTACTCTCCGACAAAGGAGGCAAGAGTATACAATGGATAGTCTCTTCAGCAAATGGTGTTGGGAAAGCTGGACAGCTACATGTAAATCAATGAGGTTAGCACACTCCCTTACACCCTACACAAAAATAAACTTGAAATGGCTTAATGACTTAAATATAAGAAAAAAAAAGTAAATATAAGACAGGACACCATAAAAAATCCTAAAAGGGAACATAGGAAAAACATTCTCTGATATAAACTGTAACAATGTTTTCTTAGGACAAGTCTCCTAAACCAACAGAAATAAAAACAAAAATAAACCAATGGGACCTTATCAAACTTATAAGCTCTGATAACCAACAAGGTCCTACTGTGCAGCACAGGACACTATATTCAATATCTCATAATAAATTATAATAGAAAAGAATATAAAAAAGTATTATATATATGTAAACTGAATCACTCTGCTGCACACCAGAAATACATTGTAAATTAACTATACATAATAAGCAAAAAGTAAATATACACATAAATCTTATAATTTATAAAATTAAACTGATATGATTTATATATAAATTGTCAAGAATCCAATGTGTTCAGGGGAAGAGTGAAATGGATTGAGGGGCCCAAATAAAACCTTGTTCTCCTCATTAACCTGTCTTGGTGGGATGCAACCACGGTCTTGGACACCCATTATTCTTGGGAACTTGGGAAATTTACTTAAGTCCTCTAAACCTCATCTGTGAAATATGGATAACAAGAGTTGCCTTAACCGGGTGATGAGAGATTTTAAGC